>NC_061113.1:227695148-227736431 GCF_002878395.1 Capsicum annuum
AGCTTTAAATAGTTTAACCTAAATAAGGAAAAAAAATAAAAGTTTTAGTTTTCTCTCACAATAGACTACGACATATGTGACAGCTTATTAGGAGTCTGACGGCTTATCATGGATGTCATCAGCTGCTCTGCACTTTTGGCTTCTGCTTTCTAAGGCTGACGACGACAATGATGCCTTATAAACATCCGGATGGCTTTTCACCAATGTCTTCAATACTTCTTGTCAGCTCCCATGTTCTGCCTAAGTCTAATGATATCCTTGACGCCTTATCACTATCCTGACACCTTATCACGAAATTTATGATAGCGTATCACGCTTTTTACGTCCTATCACCAGATGTCGTCACAGGCTTCAACTCATCCCAAATCTCGGATTAAGTCTGAAGACAACTGTGATAGCCTATCACAGGGCTGACGACTTATCACAGATGTCGTCAGCCACACTTCTCTTCATATTTCTCCAGATTTAAAATTCTTTTCTTCCATTCTTGTTGGTTCTCTATCCCATCAGCTTAAACTATAAAATCGGACATAAATAAATTTAAAACGATAAAATTTACTTAAGACTTCGCAATTGTTCTCGGTTAAAGGCATTAAATATGTTAGCAATTGCTCACACATCACACAATGATGGTCCATCGCAGCCTAGGCAGTTCATCATTCTGGCCATCGCGCAATGGCCAAAAAAGAAATTATTTCCTTAGTTGCGATGGGCTAAGCGATGGGCCGTCACATACTTGATGGTCCGTCAGATAGTCTATCACTCCTGGGAGATTCCGACAACTCTCAATAAAATGGCCATAACTTCTCACCCCGATACTAAATTTTGACAAAATTGGCATCGTTGGAAAGCTAAGTCAATTTCCCAAACTATTGGAAGTCATTTTTAGGAAAATTCAATAATACTAAAACACTAATCACTTAAGAATTCCTTTATAAATCTCTTAGGGCCAGAATGACACTTTATTTGACACGCTCTAAGGATCAAACTACGAGGGAACTTTGCGGGGTCTTAAAATATCTCCCCCTTGGGAACATTCATCCTTGAATGTCACTACCAGAAAAATAGAGTACACCTAACTAAAATAATTACTAAATGGTTCAAGATCTTTCTAAACTCATGACCACTCCGGATATTGCAAGAACTCATAAAAGGATAGAAGCATAGCTGAACTTTAGATAAGAAGGGCTGAATTAAAGAAGAATAATACCTTTGGATTGATCTAAACTTGCGGAAAAGAGGTACGGGTATTTGGCTTGCATATTTTCTTCTGCTCCCAAGTAGCACCCTCAACAGACTGGTTCTGCCACATAACTTTGACCAAGGGAACTTCTTTATTCCTTAGTCTACGAATCTAAAAATCTAGGATCTCAATTGGAATCTCGTCAAAGGAAAGACTATCCTGAATATTAACACTCTCTGAAGGATCAACCGCAACAAAATCACCAATATGCTTCTTGAGCATGGAGACATGAACAATAGGATGAACGACTGACAACTTTGAGGGCAACTCAACCTCATATGCTACCTTACCAACACGGCTGAAGACTCTATATGGGCCAACATAACGAGGACTCAGCTTCCCATTCTTACCAAATCTTTTCACCCTTTTCATAGGTGAAATCTTCAAGTACACCAAATCACCCATCTCAAACTCAAGATCTCTCCTTCTCACATCTGCATACAAATTTTGATTACTCTGAGCAATCTTCAACCTTTCTCTAATCAACTTAACTTTCTCCACAACTTCAGATGTTGCTCAGGCCCATACTCGGCAGTTTTATCCACTTTAAAAAAACTTATGGGTGGTCTACACCTCCTACCATACAAGGTCTCAAATGGTGCCATCTCAATGCTAGCATGGAAACTATTGTTATAGTCAAACTCTATCAATGGAAAATGCCCATCCCAACTACCTTTGATATTAAGATAACACGCCCTCAACATATCCTCTAGGGTCTGAATGGTCTTCTCAGCCTGACCATCCATCTGCGGGTGAAAAGATGAACTCAAAAGAACTTAGGTACAAAGACCCTGCTAAAATACCCTTCAAAATTGAGAATTAAATTGAGTACCCCTATCCGAAATGATAGAAAAACGAACTCCATGTAGCCTGACCAACTCTCAAATGTACAATTTGGCATAATCCTCAGCCATATAAGACGTATGCATGGGCAAGAAATGTGTAGACTTAGTCAGCCTATCCAAAATAACCCAAATCGAATTATGGTGACAACACGAAAGAGGCAACCCAATCACGAAGTTCATATTCACCACCTCCTACTTCCAATTAGATACATGTAATACCCCAAAAAAAAATTTGTTGAAATTTTGTGCGTAAACGTGTTGGGTTCTATCTTCTAGAAAGAATTATAAATTTTCCATGTGTAATGTCTTAGATTATGATCAACCATTATGTAGAGTGTCAAATAATATTTCCAATGATATTTGGATCATCCAAAATAGACACCCGAGCGACGAGTTATGAACATTTTGATCGAACCGTGAATAGTAGTGAACAGTAAAACTTGCAGAAAAAGTACTGAGGCCTGGCGTATTTTTTCTCCAACTTTAAATGATCATAAATCCTTGTACATAATAATCTGGGTGATCTACACTATATCAACGGAAAGCTCTACGAGTCCTCTTTCCAATGAAATTAGTTTCATCCAATTTGTCTATCGGAGCAAAAAGTTATGGTTGATCTACTTTAGCCTATCAAAAGAAAATTTTTGGGTCAACTTCAAACGATCATAACTCCTTATACACAATGATATGGGTGAGATACTATATATCAATGGAAAGATATAAGAGTCTTCTTTCTAATGTAATTGGTTTCATCCAATTTGGATACCAGAGTAAAACATTACGGTTGATCTACTTCAGACTATCAAAACAGTCCACCAAAGGATAGATTCAAGAATTATTTGATTTTTAGGGGCGTTTTGGTCATTCCCTCTCACCCAAAATCCATCCAAACCCTATATTAAAGCCTATTAGAAGCATTATACATTATATTTCATCGAATTCCTGTAAAAAGAAAATCCTAAGCTCCTACATCCAACTTCAAGAACCTCCAAAGTTCACCATTAATTCTACAAATTTATTCAAGATTCCAAGTTCCTAGTTCAAGAACTCCAAGAACCATCATTCAAAGGCAAGATTAACATCCCAAAAATGTGTATCGATCTAAAGTTCATCATTCAAGGTATGTGGGGTTTTTCAACAAGAACTCTCTTTCGTTCTTGTGCCCAAAAGTAATTTTCTTTACAAAGGCATGATTTTTATTGATTTTTACGAATTTGAAGCATGAACCCATATCTTATGATTATTATTATGAAATCTTGATGTTTATGATTTTGAAATATGAATTTACATATGTGGAGATATAAAGCATGATTCTTGAATGATATTTATCATAATTTTGATATTTGGGTCGTGAATCCCCATTGGAAATTGTGTTTTTTTAGAACGAGTGTGTTATAAGCATGTTGATGTCGAATATTTGAGATATTTTGAATGATTTGACATTTTGGTCTTAATGGAGTTGTTTTGAACTCCAGTGTGAAAGAAATTCACAACGTGATTGATTTTGATAGATGGGAAGCATGAAGGCTCCCAATGTATATTTATATATTACTTAAATTGTTTTGTTGTTGATTGTCATTGAACTTATCTAAGCTAAGTCTGAGAAAAAATTTTAGCACCGAGTGAGAGGTATAAAGCGAACTTACTTCCCTAAAACTACGTGGCCCCGTAGGAATAAGCCTGTGGCTGATTTATATAGTGATCACTAGTTTGTATGGATTTGATATCGATAGTCCTACTCCAATGGCAAGGATAGGATGGATCTCCCCAACGTGGGTTTTATGTTGGACTCCATGTAGCTCACATGATTTATGTCAGTTATAGGATCTCCCAGTGTGTATGTGTTTCCTTGTGTCTATGGTGAACGGTGAAGTGATTTGAAAGTGGAATTGTGAAATTTATTCTTTTGAAAGATTTAAAAGATATTTACATTATGAGAATTGATATTCTTCATGAACTGAAAGTGATTGACAAATTATATAATGACTCACATATGTTACTATACTTATTTCATCCTCTCATGATTATGATGATTTTCTTCGGGCTATGTGAGTCTTTCATACATCCTGCATATTTCTTATAAATATTTATGATGATCATGTTTTTACAACTATGTACACCCCCATATAATCGATTCCTTTCCATGGTATTAACCCACATCTTTGGATGTGGGCTATATTTTCTCGGAATATAGGTTTAGGTGATCAGTTCCAGGTTCGACAGTGATTTTTTGAGCATACTGTTCTACATCCTCTATTGTGGTGAGTCCTTATGTTCTGAGGACGTCATGTCTGATGTTGGTTTCACAGAATTATTTACATTTGATAACTGAGTATGAGTCAGTTGGGGCATGTCTCAATGGCTCGCTAGTTTTATTGATTTTCTTAGAGGCTTGTCAGATTAGTATAGATGTTGGGAGTTGACTAATAAGTCGTATTTTGTTATCTTTCTAAAATTCTTTTATTCTTGTATGATGATTACTCTGTTGATATTTGAGGATTATTTATGGAAACCCCATTGATTTGTGTTGAATTGAATGAAAATGGCTCAAAGGGTTAGCTTGGGGCTATTCGTAGCCTCAAGAACTGTGTGATGCTCTGGGACCCATTTTCTGGGGTGTTAAAAACTTGGTATTAGAGCCTAAGGTTTTAAGGTATCCTAGAGAATCTGACAAGCTGCGTTAAGTAGATTCTTGATCATCGGTGTGTAGCATGCCATATTTATGAGCAAGAGTCTATAAGATGTTTTAGGAAAAAGTATGATTCTTTCTTTCAGAAGTCTATTGTGCTTAAAGTGTCTCTCTCTGCTATTGATTTGTGCTCTCCTCTTTCAGAAATATGTCTCCACATCGAGCGAGAAGAAATAATGATGGTCAGCAACCTCAACCTGCTAGCCCATTGAATGATATAGTATCTCATACTGAATTTCAGGCAGCGTTTCAGGTGCTAGCCTAAGTTGTTACTGCAAATGTTCAGGACAACCCAGCCCCGGCTCCATAACAGTAGGGAGGTAATTCAGCTGCTGCCAGGATCCGTGACTTCATGCGGATGAATCCACCGGAATTCTATGGGTCCAAGTCTGATGAGGATCCATGGTTATTTTTAGAGGAGGTGCGGAAGATTACTCAGGTGATGCATGTATCTGAGAAACATAATGTGGAGTTGGCTGTGTATAGGTTGAAAGACCTTGGTTATGACTGGGTTATTGCTTGGAGGAAAGGTAGAGGTGAGGGAGGTGTCCCTACAACTTAGCAAGAGTTCCAGGAAGCATTCCTGGATAAGTTTTTCCCTTTGGAGAAGAGAGAGGCAAAGGTGGAAGATTTTATGAACCTGCGACAAGGCTCTATGACGGTTAGGGAGTACTGTCTAAAGTTCAATCAGTTGGCCAAGTATGTTCCTGACTTAGTGGCTGATAATTGGGCTAGTATGAGTAAGTTTGTGACTGGAGTGTCTAGTTATGTGGTTAAGGAGTGTAGGTATGCTATGCTGAATAGTGAGATAAATCTTTCTAGGCTGATGACCCATGCCCAACAGATTGAGGTAGACAAGATTAAGGAGAGAGATAGAATGAGAGGGAATAAGAGAGCTAGGTCCGAGCAGTACGGACAGGGTCAGACTAGATCACAAGGAGGGAGTCGCCCTCAGTATCAGGATAGTTTATTTATGACAGCACCATCATCTGCTAGTGCGCCCATGCCTAGAGGTAGGTAGGAGCAAGGTAGCAGGTCATATGCATCCAGGTCCCAGTACAGTGCCGGCAGTAAGCAAAATCATCCTATGTATCCTAAGTGTTGTAGGGCTCATTCGGGTGAGTGTTGGGGTAAGAAGAGGGGTTGTTTTTAGTATGGTGACATGGGTCACAGAGTTAGAGATTGTCCACAAGATGGACAAGGGCGTCGTGACTATCGCCCTCAGACCCAGACTCAGACTGTTAGTGCTCCAGTTCTAGCAACTCGCCCAGCCCCAGCTCAGAGCGCCTCTATTAGTAATGTTGGTGGGCAGCGCTAGAATAGATTCTATGCTTTATCGTCCTGCCAGGAATAGGAGGACTCTCCCGATGTTGTTCCTGGTATGCTTTGTATATTTCAGTTTGATGTGTATGCTTTGTTGGATCCTAGATCCAGTTTCTCATATGTTACACCTTTGATTGCTAGGAATTTTGAAATGAGTCCTGAGGTTATTCCTGAGTCTATCCTAGTTTCTACCCCAGTGGGTGATTCGATTATTGCCCAGAAAGTGTATAAAAAGTGTCCTGTTACCGTTCTTCATAGAATTTTGTTGGCTGATCTGATTAAGTTAGACATGGTAGATTTTGATGTGATTTTGGGTATGGACTAGTTGTATTCTTCTTATGCCTCTATTGATTGTCGGACCTGAGTGGTCAAGTTTCAGTTTTCAGGTGCATCCATGTTTGAGTGGTCTGGGAATTTTGTGTCACCCAAGAGTCATTTTATCTATTACCTCAAAGCTAGAAAGCTAATTTCCAAGGGATGTATTTACCATTTGGTTAGAGTCAAAGACACTAAGTCTAAGACTCCAACTCTCCAGTCTGTTAACGTCGTCAATAAGTTTTCTGATGTCTTTCTGGATGACCTCCCAGGGATACCTCCTGATAGAGAGATAGAGTTCAAGATTGATCTTCTTCCTGATACTCAGCCCATTTCTATTCCTCCTTATCGTATGGTCCCTGCAAAACTTAAGGAGTTGAAAGAGCAGCTCAAAGATCTACTAGATAAGGGTTTCATAAGGCCTAGTGTTTCTCCTTAAGGTGCTCTTGTTTTGTTTGTGAGAAAGATAGATGGCTCTTTTCGTATGTGCATTGATTACCGCCAACTGAATAAAGTCACCATAAAAAATAAGTACCCCCTTTCTAGAATAGATGATTTGTTTGACCAATTGTAAGGTTCAAGTTATTTCTAACAGATAGACCTTCGTTCTGGCTATCATCAACTCAAAGTTAGGGAGTGTGACATCCCAAAAACTACTTTTCAAACTTGTTATGGCCATTTTGAGTTTCTTATTATGTCTTTTGGGTTAACTAATGCCCCAGCAGCTTTTATGGACCTCATGAATTGAGTGTTCAGACCATATCTGGATATGTTGGATATGTTTGTCATAGTGTTCATCGATGATATACTGGTGTACTCCCATAGTGAGGATGGACATTCTGATCATCTCCGACCTATCTTGCAAAACCTTAGAGATCACAAGTTGTTTGCCAAGTTCAATAAGTGTGAGTTTTGGCTAAGGTTAGTTGCTTTTCTAGGTCATATCATTTCTTACGAGGGTATTAGAGTTGATCCCCAAAAGACCAAAACTATTAGAAATTGGCCTAGAGCTATTTCTCCGAATGATATCTAAAGTTTCTTAGGTTTAGCTGGCTATTACCGCCATTTTTTTTAGGGTTTCTCCTCTATAGCGTCTTCTATGACTCGGTTGACCCAAAAGAAAGTGAAGTTCTTGTGGTCTGAATCTTGTGAGAAGAGTTTATAGGAGTTGAAGACTCGACTCACTTTAGCCCCAATTTTGACTTTGCTTGATGGTGTTGATGGTTTTGTGGTGTACTGTGATGCTTCGAGAGTTGGTTTGGGTTTCGTATTGATACAGAAGGTTAAGGTGATAGCTTATGCTTCTAGACAATTGAAACCCCATGAGAAAAATTACCCAACCCATGACCTTGAGTTGGCTGCTGTTGTGTTTGCTTTGAAAATCTGGAGACACTATTTGTATGGTATCCATGTTGATGTTTTCACTGATCATAAGAGCCTACAGTATGTGTTTACCCAGAGAGAATTGAATCTTAGGCAGAGACGATGGTTAGAATTGTTAAAGGACTATGATATGAGTATGTTGTACCATATGGGCAAGGCCAATGTTGTGACGGAGGCCCTAAGTAGAGTGTTCATGGGTAGTGTTTCGCATGTGGTAGAAGGTAAGAAAGAGTTGGCTTATGATGTACATCGTTTGGCTAGATTGGGGGTTAGGTTTTTTGACTCTGATGAAGGTAGTATAGGGGTTCAGAGTAGTTTCGAATCCTCCTTGGTTTCAGAAGTCAAGGAAAAGGAATACTTAGATGCTAGTTTGGTCAGACTGAACGAGTCAGTCAAGGACTAAAAAGTAGAGGTTTTCTCCCAAGGGGGAGATGGTGTGTTAAGATTGCAGGGTAGATTTTGTGTCCTGAATGTTGATGATCTGAGACAGATGATTATGGCTAAAGCGCACGGGGCGCGATATTCTATTCATCCTGGTGCCACCAAGATGTATCGAGACTTGCCGAAAATCTATTGGTGGAGTGGCATGAAGAAAGATATAGCAGCGTTTGTAGCTAAGTGTGCAACATGCCAATAGGTTAAGGTTGAACACCAAAGACCTGGTGGTATGATGCAAGAGTTTAGTATTCCCACCAGAAAGTGGGAAGAGATAAATATTGACTTTATGACTGGTTTACCTCCTTCCGGACGCCATCATGATTCTATTTGGGTTGTGGTTGATAGGTTGACTAAGTCTGCTCATTTTTGTCCTGTTCATACTTCATATACTGCTGAGGATTACGCTAGATTGCATATCTGAGAGCTAGTCAGACTGCATGGAGTTCCTTTTTCTATCATTTTGGACAGGGGTACTCAGTTCACTTCGTAATTTTGGAAAGCTTTTCAGAAGGGTCTTGGTACCCAAGTGCTTTTGAGTTCTGCTTTACATCCGCAGACCGATGGTCAAGCAGAGTGGACCATCCAGACCTTAAAGGATATGTTGAGAGCTTGTGCACTTGACTTTAAGGGAAATTGGGATGATCACTTACCCTTGATAGAGTTTGCTTACAATAACAGTTTCTACTCTAGTATTGGTATGGCTCCGTTTGAAGCCTTATATAGGAGAAAGTATAGATCACCCATAGGTTGGTTTGAGGTGGGTGAAATGGCTATGAGTGGTCTTAATTCGGTATTTGAGGCTATGGAAAAATTTAAGTTGATTAGGGAAATGTTGAAAAATGCGCAGAGTCATCAGAAGTCATATGCGGATGTTAGAAGGAGAGACCTTGAGTTTGAAGTTGGTGACCTAGTGTATCTGAAAATTTCACCCATAAGGGGGGTGAAAAGATTCGTAAAGAAAGGGAAGCTTAGTCCCCGTTAGGTTGGTCCTTACAAAATTCTTAGCCGTGTTGGTAAGGTAGCTTATGAGGTCGAGTTGCCTTCCGAGTTGTCCTCTGTTCATCCAATATTCCATGTCTCTATGCTTAGAAAGCATATTAGCGATTGTATGGTAGTGGATTCCTCTGTGAGTGTTGACATTCAAGAAAATCTTTCTTTTGATGAGATTCCTGTTGAGATTCTTGATTTCAGTGTTCGAAGACTAAGGAACAAAGAAGTTTCGTTGGTCAAGGTGTTGTGGCAAAACCAATCTGTTGAGGGTGCAACTTGGGAAACTGAGGCGGATATGCGATCCAAGTACCCGTACCTATTTTCCGCGAACTCCTATAATACCGAAGGTACCGTTCTTTCCTAAATCATGCACTTTTGATAAAAGTTGCAGCAGTTCAGCTGTCATTTATTATGTGTTCAGCTGTAGTTTCTTGAATTTATGCATTCTATGTTGCATTCGGAGTAGAAACAATGTGGTGACGAGTCTAACGAATGGTATCAGATGTATGCTCTATTCCCTATCTAATCTTGACATGTATAGCGTCATTCTAGGATGAATGTTTTCAAGGGGGGATGATGTAATACCCCGGGATATTTTTCATTGAAATTTTATGCGTAAATGTGTTGGGTTCAATCTACTAGAATGAATTATAAATTTTTCATGAGGAATGTCTTAGATTATGACCCACCATTGCGTAGAGTATTGAATAATCTTTCCAACGATATGTGGATCATCCAAAACGGACACCCGAGAGACGAGTTATGAACATTCCGATCGTACCGTGAATAATAGTAAACAGTAAAACGTGCAGGAAAAAGTACTGAGGCCTGGCATATTTTTGCTCCAAATATAAATGAACATAACTCTGTGTACATAATGATCTAGGTGATCTACTATACATCAACGGAAATCTCTGCGAGTCTTCTTTCCAATGAAATTGATTTCATCCAATTTGTCTATCAGAGCAAAAAGTTATGGTCGATCTACTTCACCCTATCAAAAGTGAATTTTTGATTCAACTTCAAACGATCGTAACTCCTTGTACACAATGATCTGGGTGAGATACTATATATCAATGGAAATATATGAGAGTACTCTTTCTAATAAAATTGGTTTCATCCAATTTGGATATCGGAGTAAAATGTTATGGTTGATCTACTTCAGACTATCAAAACAGTCCACCAAAGGACAGATTCGAGAATTATTTGATTTTCAGGGGCGTTTTGGTCATTCCCCCTCACCCAAATTCCTTCCAAACCCTATATTAAAGCCTATTATAAGCATTATATATTATATTTCATCTAATTCCCTCAAAAAGAAAACCCTAAGCTCCTACATCCAACTTCAAGAACCTCCAAAGTTCACCATTAATTCTGCAAATTTATTTAAGATTCCAAGTTCCTAGTTCAAGAACTCCAAGAAACATCATTCAAAGGCACGATTAACATCTCAAAAATGAGTATCGATCTAAAGTTCATCATTCAAGGTATGTGGGGTTTTTCAAGAAGAACTCTCTTTCGTTATTGTGCCCAAAAGTAATTTTCTTTACAAAGGCATGATTTTTATTTGATTTTTACGAATTTGAAGCATGAACCCATATCTTATGATGATTATTATGAAATCTTGATCTTTATGTTTTCAAAAGATGAATTTACATGTGTGGAGATATAAAGCATGACTCTTGAATGATATTTATCATGATTTTGATATTTGGGTCGTGAATCCCCATTGAAAATTGTGTTTTTTTTAGAAAGTGTGTGTTATAAGAACGTTGATGTTGAATATTTGAAATATTTTGAATGATTTAACCTTTTCGTCTTAATGGAGTTGTAAGGAACGCCTTAGGGGGAGTTTCTAACTGTTTAAGATTATAATAATAAGGTAAATGATCTCCCAAGAGTATTTTACGTTGAGGGGTCATAAGGATTTAAGAGGGGAAATGTCTATAACACCTCCAACTTAAACAGTATAAATTTCCTACAGGCGGGTAGGACTATACCCCCCAAACCGTACCCAATCATATGAGTGGTACAAGTCACTCATACCCTAGACCTCAAGTTGGACCCCACATTGTCCAACATATGAACATAAGGACCAAACTCATATCCAAGCATACGACCATTACCCCATTAACGGTACCCTAGGTAGTACACATTGAGAAACATATGAGTGACTCACCTAACTCGTACTATCTCCATACAAATCTTCAGATACCCATTCATACCATGGACAGTAACCATCCAAAACCACACTGATTAATATACTACTAAGACCACCAAAACCTTACCACATCTTACAACTACTATACACAAGTCATATAATGTCTAGAAGCTCAAAATTCCAAAAATTTCTAAGAATCAAAACCTATGGTTTTTTAACTATACATCCATGAACAACCAAAACTTCCAACCTTTATTTCAAAACCATAATCAACACCATCAAAACCATACATGAAAACACATGCATTTCGTATAATAACATATAAGGAGGAGTAACATGCCTAATTACAAATATTCGCAGAGTGAAATTGATCTTTAAGTCCTTAGCGGACCACTTTGAAAAAACCCTAGAAATTTTTCTTAGAAGGATTTTGAGAGAGTAAAGAGGGTGTTTAATCTTGTAAAGTATGAAATGAATGACCAAAAAGTGTTATAGGGTCGTGGATTCTTGAGTTTTTTTATTGGGAAATGTATAAAGTGCCCCCATCTTAAAATTGTAAAGATTTCGCAGGTGGTTACGAGTTGACGCCCTTAACTCGTGTCCACAACGTATGACTCATACCCTTGAGTTGTCACCTAGAAAATGAATTAGAAACCCATACACTTTACACCATATGACTCCATTACCCCACTGTTACCAAACCATATAATTCATATGGTCTAGTTGTATCCCAAACAGAATCCAAAGGGTTGACCCTAGACAACATACAACTCAACCCTACTACTTGTAACCAATCCTCACGGCATTTACTAATGGCTCGTACCACCAAGTTTTAACCACAATAGAAACCCAAACACCATTCACTGGACACCTTACGATTTGGGTCACCTGACGCTTACCCATATCATTAGACTTGTGCAGTTAAATAATCAACATGGCATTAAACTCAAAGATCAGGAATTTCCAAGGGACAAAATCTAGGGTGTTTGAAATGTGACACCATGTTTTTTATTTGTTTGTGGTATCTTTATTATCTATAACTTCGTTATCAAAGTACATGTATGGTTTGATTTTGCTATAAGAGTCTCTCCTTGGGAATTATGTTCTGATGATTTCTTACTTATCAATTTGGGTAATTGGCTAACATGTCAAGTCGTAGCCTTAATAAGTGTCATCATGGCTTAGTTTTTGGATTATGACATAAGATTAGTCTGCTGTTGCGGGATTCTATGTGGCACGTTGTCACAACCCAAAACCAAGACTTGGCCATATTAGTATCTCAAGTTCATCAAGGACCGGATATCACTCCCTTGGCCAAGTAAAGTAGAACACACTATATATACAGAAGCAGAAGGAGTCTTTATATATAATAAGATAAATAATTCAAGACAAGATTCTAATGGTTCAATCGACATCTTAATTCACAGTAATCTGCAAAGCCTCTAAGAAACCAACATTAATATAAGTCTAAACCTGCCCCAGAAGATATCCAAAAAGAAAACCAAAAGATATTCTAAAACATAAATAATACAACACCATAAAATTAGGGTCTTCCCGAGAATGGAAGCTCACCACTTCAATTCACTCGCAAGCAACCTAGAAATGAACTATCACTAATAGGGAAAGTAGAAGTGTCTTCATTCATTGCATCACAAAGGGATACAACATTCGAAGATGGTTAAGGGGTGAGCATTAGAAAGTAACTCAGGGAAGGGATTAAATAATGTCAAGTCACAACCACAGTAAAATCCACATGCACATACTGTACATATATGTGTATATATATAAAAAACATTTTGGGATAGGGAACAAGGCTTAGCATAAAAGTAAGACATTAGCCTGGATTATGACGCTTCAACCTTTATAAAATCACCCTTGGGCTATATGGATTCAGCTCCCTCTATCGGAAGGGTCCCAGTGTGTGTTATCGCACGAACTGGATAATAAATGGAGGAAAGATAAAACTATCATGGGCAATAGACAACCCAATATATATATATATATGTATATATATACATATGTATAAAGGATGACTCAAACACCATGTCTTATAGACCCCACATCAGCAAACGTGGTTTCCTGTATTAGTCTTTTTGGACCTCCACTTAAACGCTTAGCTACACAACCCTCTTTATTCCCAATTAAACATTTGCACATATTTCTAACCATTAAGCAAGGAGTTATTCATTAAGGCATTTACTGCATGACATCTTCATACCAAATAAACAAGCTTGCAAGACAGTGTCATTTTTCCAAGACAAACAATTTAACCATTCGGATTCTAACCCTTAGCTAATAGGACTCAAACACATAGAGCCAACTGGGACATTAACCTATCAGCCAACAGCACTCTAACCCATTTAGCCAAATATTGCTTTAACCCATCAACAAAAAGGACTTTGACATATTTAGCCAAATGGAACTCTAACCCATCAGCCAACAGTACTTTACAATATTTTACAAATTGGGACTTAAACCCATTCATCTAACTGGACTCCAAAGTTCCAATTCAAAATCAATCAATGGCCACCAAGACCTTTCTAAGCAAATTTATGTTCCATTAACCTTTTATTCCATGTTTTGGCTTCAAAAGAAAGATAAACTATGCAATTTTCTATAAACCAAGTTAAATTCACAAGGAAGGTTGAGGTTCATGCAATTACAAATCAAAATTAATAAAGTTTGAAAGAAATCATGTCCTCCATTCAAACCATTTAAATAGTATACTAATTCAGTCCCAAAAATAATAGTTTAAAGCTTGAATAATCAATTCAAAGCATGGGACAAGTAAAATTAATCAATATCAACAAAAAACCCTCAACCCGATTTCAAACCCCACATTCAAATCCATATAAATAACTATTTAAACACATGTTTTAAGTATTATATGTTTAAGGGAAGAGTAATATGCTTTCCATAAAATAAACTTTACGAATGAGATACATCCCTTTTTTATCAAAGAAATTTGGAGAAAAACTTAAATCCCTAACTTTGAAGCTTGAAACCTAGCTAGGAATTGATTTGAACACTTGAATTTATTTCCCATACCCTTGATGACAAAATTGGTGAGAAAATATTGAGAAGAAAATTTAAATTTATGCAGTGGAAGATGAATTGTTAAGAGAAGAACCCTTATTTGGTATTCTTGAGAATTTGGGTGGAGTGGGATTGTATATTTGGTATACTTTTTTTTATGGTATGATGAAATCAGAAATCACATTCATATCAGTTATAAGATGATTTAGGACGTAAATAATTGGTTTAACCTTAAAAAATAAAGAGAAACATAGGTTTAGCATTTCTGGAAATAGAGGTGTGCCACGCCTAAATAACGGAGCACAAAGAGTGTGTCACACCCTTATCGCACACCCTCACTGGTTTCTCACAAAAATACTTATAAATTTTTTCTCGGGTATCGAATTATGGAGAAATCAGTGGAAATTGAAAGAGGACTCAGTTATATTTAATTTAGTAGGTCTTTTCCTCCAAAATTCCATATATTCAAGAATTTATACATGTTAAAAGTTGATCCTTGTAGAATCGAATATCAAAATTTTGTCGATAACAAAAGTACTTAACTCAACTTTGCTCTATTGTTTCCTATGAACATTTTTCACCATGAAAGCACTTTTCACACTAGGTAAATGATCAAGACACGTATATTTACATAAGAATCATTGGTTTATAGTTTATATATGTAGAAACAATGGTTCAAATTCTAGCTCGAAAATACGAGGTGTTACATTATCTCCCCTATGGAATCATTTGTCTTAGAATAATGGATAGGAATTTTTTGAAGATTTAGAAGTATGGAATAAAGTATGTAATTTCACATTGGGAATTCTAAAAAAGGACTTGATGGCATCACCAAGTAAATCATGTAAGCATGAATTATGAAATAAGGAGACTAAGGTGATAGAAGGGGTAAAAGACCCAAAGCCCCTCCCAAGTGAGAAAATAATCACTGGAAAATATTATAGCACTGGAATGGCACGTCAATGTCGTGGAGGTTAGCTCTATGCAAATCCAATATTGTAGAGCTTAATCTCCATGAAACAACGTTTTCATGGAGGTTTACTACCTTGGAATCTAAAAACAGCACAGAACCCTTTCCAAAGATTCTAAAACTTTTTCAACACACCCTTTTAACTTCCCCAATGGGCATGAGATATATGAATCATGATTATAACAACGTAAGGACCAAAAAATTTTCCACAAACCCTCGGCTTAATTAAGATTTATACAATAAACAAAATAAGAGTTAGCAGGACATAAGAATAGAAGCATTCTCCACCTCCAATGATAGTTGTAATAGCCCTCAAATATAGCAATACTCCTTAACTATGAATTCAGCTACGAATACCATACTTCACCATTTAAATATTACAATTTCCAAACAAAAAAATATAATTAGAAGAGCCTGAGACTAACTATCTATTGCTTCTATGTTAAAGCGTAATCCAGAGTTAAAAGGTTCTAACTTAAGTTGCAGGGCTCCATACCTTACATCCATCCAAGAATACAACTTCATCCTATCATTATAGTTAAACAACATTATGTCTTATCAAGAGTATTAGCCCCATAACACAATGGTTTATGTATCTATCAATAAAACCATTCAAGTCCATCTTTACTACACCCACTTTATGGATCCCCACGCCAAAAACCCATCAACTTCATTCACTTTTGCAAGAATGATTCACCATATGTTCCCCTCCTAGTTATTTCACATAAATAAAGTTCATCTAACTTTTACCATTTCATCTATAACCATAGTGAAAGTAGCCACACCAAAAATTTACAATAACGATCAACCATTCCCTTATCTAAAATATTACTATGCTTCCATAACCATTATCATACTGACACAAGGAGAGTAACTAAGGGACTAGAGCATGAGCTTTGAAAATAGGAGTGACAGTATTCAATTAGAATGTCAATTTATTGCACTACTCAAGGTTAGGCCAGTGACGTAAGATATAATACAATAAGAAATAAGGACTCCATATATCAAGACTCTTACCTCATAATTAGAGGGATGAAACATGGACATAGGTTGTATAGAGAACTCAGAACTTATACATAGTCACCATTTGAATACATAAGATGTTGGTAAAATGTCATCTTAAAAGGAAATAAGAGGAATTTGCTAGAGTAATAATAAATTTATCATGACTCATCCCTAAAACTTACCACCATGAGAATATTCAAGATTTGAATCATCTCCCTCTTAGCTGAAAAGTCACTGTCCCAATCTTAAAAATACCTCTCATCATTAAATCTATATGTACTATACTTTGCATAAGAACACCAAACTACCCATGAAAACTTTGATAAAACGACACTAAATTCTTTCTAGTACACCCTCGTTAGGGATACTAATCTTAAATTCCTGCATCCTCCAAATTCGTTGCCTTATATCTCCCATTTTCGAGTGTATAGACATCCATGCTTCTAAACACTTAACACTGCATTTTCAACTCCTTACAATACTAGCATTACATCTCTAATCTTATAACCTCATAAGTTAACAAAATTATAAAACTATACCAAGAGCTCCCACAGTCTAACTATTTCTCCATCAATTTAGCTCTACTTAACACCATATAAAAACTCCCTAACTTCTCCATACTAAGAAATTTAAGAACATAAACTGGGTATATATGGCAATAGAAACTCAAGACCGAGTCCACTTTATTATTACAACTTAAGGTTATTATCCATCTAATGATACAGCCGCCATTACTACTCAACACTAGATCCCATGTATATATCAAAATTACTCACTAGAATATTCCATAATTCATCAACCTAAGTTCCTTCACATATTATGTCAGACCTACTAATTCACTCCTATAAGTCTTGCATAACAATTGTCGATCTAACATACTTATCACCACAATCAATATCTAAACTTCAAACTTAATGTCTAGCAACAATCATGTACCACCAATGATATATCCCTCATAACTTACTAGTCCATCGAATAGAGAAATCCACCTAAATTTCTTAACTAACTTAACTAAATTCCACAAGCATATTCTTCTTCACTACATTACTACTTCACCTTAGTATTTGTTTCACCTCTTCTCACATACTATTCTAGTTTACAAATACTAGGGAAAAAATGTTAATGGGAATAGCTACATAATAAGGATAGTCGATCTTAATATCATAACCTAACCCATGCATACATCCTAAGCACCTTTAAAATTCAATAAATATCCTTGAGTCCTCTCTTTCTATGTTCTCCCTATGTGAAGCTAAATTCATAAATTATTAGCCCACCAATCCTTTCATTCTCACCCTATGATTTCCTTTACTACTACAATATCTAGTCCTCATGAGCTCATTTCTTATTTCAACTAAAGATGCAAATATTGCAACAAACCACTCTCTTTTACTGACTACCATAAGTTTGCAAACTTTTGGTGCACCTTAACCAACACAATAGTAGCATAATACCCCTAACACTCACTTAAAGGTCATGCAAACACAACTATTTTTTTTCAATAAAAAGTTACCCTCACTCTGGTTTCTAAATATAAGACTTCATATTACTAATCTCTGGATCACCTTACTACTCATATGTCATGAAACACTCATTTATACTACCTCTAGATCCCCTTAAGAGAGACGTCCACAATAAAGTTCTTGAAAGAGACAAATTACAAATCTTATATTGGGCTAAAAAGCATGATTACTGAAGTTAAAGGTAGACACTTGAATCAATACACCATGACACACTAATGGACTCTTTTTAAGTCCTCGTGCTATTTTATAACTTTTGATAACTCATTCATAAACAACCACACTATTAGGAAGATAATCCTTCACACTCATATCTCCTCAATGATTAGACAAAGCCCACAAATTAAATTAGGAAAAAAGTTGAAAAACTTTTATATCGACAACTTAAATGTACGATCTAAAGTATGAAACAATGAGAAATATCTCTTAAATTCCTCGTAGCCTCTTGATTATAAGTGTGGTACACAACACACTCATAAGAAAGACACCACTAGACATGGATTTATGGGTACAAAATGACCCCAAACCAGGGTTCTGGTACCAAGCTTATCATGACCCAAACAAGGGCTTGGTCGTGATAGCAATCTCAAGGCCGTAGAGGACTGAATACCACCCTCATTGCCTAGTGTAACTACCCAAAATCACCCCTTCGGATAATACATGGTGCCTAGCATCAAAAGTGACCCTAAGCTAACCCTTCACTTAACATCACACATAAATAAATGAATAAAATGCATAAATTTGAATGAGTGAGGTGAAAGATAACTATATTATGAATTTTCTCAATACCAAAACTGGAGACACAAGGTTACAACTCAACTTTTACAACAAAACTGAAACCCAATACATTAACTTCTACCCACTATCTATGAAGCCTCTAATAGTACTGACCATGGGTAGCTGGGTCATGACTCTCACCCACCCTGACTCAATACAACTAAAAAGGAAATACAACTCATCTTAATTGTATTACTGACAAACCATTACCTGCTAACTAGAAACTATGAACTACTTGAACATGGTACATGCGCTACCAGCTGTACCTACATTACGAGAATGTAGAACATAAATGTATATGTGGATCAATACTTAGGAATGTACTGAGTATATGGGGGTGAATGCATATGTATAAACCAGTATTAATCTTATTTAGTCAAATTATGCATGCAATATGGGATGACACACATGGATTGAACAAGTATAAAATGTAAAGCTCATAAATAATGTAAGGTGAGGTATATAACACAAATCTCGTGAGTCATCATTCTTTAGCCTTAAAATCAAAAGCCTTCTCTTATTGTCAATACTCAGGGCTAAAGGGGCTTTAAATAGTACTATCAACTCATGCATATGTCTCATAGAGAGTAAAACCTTATTAGTTCTCAAGATCTCATAACTCTTTTTGAACTCAAATTCTTGAAATTCGGAATCATGTAACTTTGAAACATACTTGAAGGCATTTCATTCACTTTAGGAAAATATCTCATTTTAAGCTTTAGAAAAATCATTCAATCTCAAATGGAAGATACTCTAGTTTAGTGAAAATAACTCATCTCAAGATTTCATGGGAAAATACCAAATCAAAGGAAAATACTTTCTTTTAAAGAGACAATTCATATAAAGGGAATACTTTATGTAGGAAACCATTTTTATAACCTCATTAGTAGGAAAATAGCTCATAAAAGGGAAAATATTTTAGTTTCCGAGAAAGTAGCTGATCTCAAGTTTGAAAGGCAAGGGAGGTTCTCATAACCGACATAAACCATGCGAGCTACATGGAGTTCAATGTCTTGTCCTCCTAAGGAAGAGACCCCACTTGGGGAGGAGCATCATACTCTTTCCAGGGAGTATAACCTAGGTCTAGTGTTCTCTAAACAAAACTCGGCCTTGGGCCCAATATCAAGTTGGTCTTAGGCCCAATAATCATAAACTCGGCCTCAAGCCCAACCTACGGTGGCACATAGGTTTGGGGTAAGAAACCATAGTAACTTACCCCCTCGATGCTAAATACTACTCCCTTTAGATTATCTATGCTCATTCATAAAAATCCACTTTTAGAAAAATCAAATCGATAATCTCATATAGTAAAGTGGATTTCAAAGATCTCCGACAATTAGGTCAATTCATTTCTCAGTCATCTCAAAATACTCAAATAATGGGTGCTTATAGCACAAGATTTCATAAATTCACAAGTCTCAAATAGGGCTTACTAACCCATAGTTCAATCTCAAGTTAAAACTCATCAAAAGCATAATAGATAGCATATAGATTCATAACTCGTGTAGAAATCTGGAAGTTTCAGAAATTTATCTAAAAATCTCAATATAGTCAAAATACTTCAATATCTCAATTATTGCAAATACTAGTTTCTCAATGATTAAAATCATGGGGTTATTACCCAGCTCTAATTTCTCAAGAAAACATGTAGAAAATCATGTCATTTAACTATCAATTCATGGGAAATATCAAAATATTGCATTTAATAATAATGGGTGAAAAATGCCAATTCAAATTCATGTAAAACCTCATGGATTTCAGGAAAATCATGATGTAAATAACCTTTTGAGCACAAGGGTGAAAGGGTTACCCTAGTTCAAAACCCCACATACCTTATATTAGGAAATTGGATGAACAAGCTTTCTCTAAACTCTTTTACTTATCCTTGAAAGAGATGGTTTGTTCCACACTTGACTTGGGGAACTTGAATATCAACTCAATTTGGAAGAATCATGGTGAGTTCTTAGATTCCTTGGAGAAGAATTTTGATTTGATTTGATTTGATTTGGAAGAGAAACCCTTGCTCATTAGTAGTAGAGATGAGAAAATGAGACCAACTGCATCATCTGGTTTATATATAAAGGCTTCAAAGAGTGGTAAAATACCTAAACACCCTTTTAAAAATTGGTTCAAAATTATTGATAGGGATCTGCGACGGTCGAATCGACGGTCCGTCAGAAGTCTGACAGTCCGTCGGGTCGTCCATCATTTTATGGCCAAAAGATGGACATACTACCTCGATGCAATGGAAAAAGTGATGGTCCGTCGAAAATTTGGCGGTCCTTTATTTTGGTCATCGCACGTTGGCCAGGATGAGGCAATACTGCCTCAGAGCGATGGTCAAAGTGACGGTCCGTTGAAAAGTTGGTGGTCCATCATTTTGACCATCGCACGATGGCCAAACAAAGGGGTCACTACCTTAGTTTTGATGGGACGATTGATGGTCTATCGCAGACTTAAAGGTCCGTCGAATCGTCTGCCAAATCTGTGCGATTCTGACAACGTTCAATAAATAGCCATAAGTTCCTCGTTCGACGCCGGATTTTGACAAAATTGGTATCGATGGAAAGCTTATTCAATGCTATACATGAAAAAAGTCGATATTAGGAAAATTCCACATGGTTCAAAATATTTCAAACTTAGGAAGATACCCCTCCAACTTTTATGTCCAGAATGACACTTCACTCAATATGTTCTAAGGCTCAAACTATGAGGGAATTTTACGGGATATTAAAATATCTCCCCCTTAGGAACATTCGTACTCGAATGTCAATAGTCAGGCTAGGAAAATAGAGAGAACTGAGGGAGCATGGCTGAAATACTTATCACACTGAATCTATACCTTTTCAAACCCAGCACACTCGAAGAACGCATTTACTTACGATAGGAACAACTGTATACTGAATCTCAGATTAGAGAGGAACTGAATGAAGGGAGGGTGTTACCTTCGTCTGAATTTGGGATAACTTACCTTAGTCTTATAACGAAGAGTTATCTCATGATGTATTCAGCGCTTGCGATTATTGACTGACAAAGATGTGGGATCAAACCTCCCTAACGGATGATCCCTGAACCTACTATCAAAGATAAAAAATGATTAGGTCTAAGATCAGACCTATTTAGTGGGGGATCTCTGAATCTGCCAAAGAGAACAATCAACTGAACCCGAAATTGAGATCAAGCCTACCTGACGGGTTATCTATGGAGCTGATGACAATAGTATTCAATTAAATCTACGACCAAGATCAAGCCTCTCTATCGAATGATCTCAGGGTAAGGAGGATAGTCGACTAAATCTAAGATCAAGCCTATCTGATGGGTGATCTCGGGGACTGATGGTACTGAAGCTGACTAACTAAGTCGAGTCATATGAATAACCAAATTTGCTTGGTTCCATTATTGATGGAAAGACACAAAGCTCTAAATAGAGTACTCACATACTACCGAGGCTTTCACTGAACACTTGTACACTATTGGATCTGAGTAGAGTATAGAGCCGAGGCTAGGGTGCTAACGATGCTGAGATTACTCAAGTTCTTTAACTGTCTGAGAGTCCCAAGTTCTATAACTCATAGAGTTTTGAGAATTATAGCTGGATTGATATCATCACGTAGACTGACACGGGCTCTAGACAGCAGCTAATTTTTTGGGTACATACATCCCCAGGACTCAATAACAAAAGGGTAAAACATAACCATTCATAAACATGGACATTCATTCACCATCTCAATCACTAAGGTGCCACTTCAAGAATTATAAGCACGCAATAACATAAGGGGGCATGCTATTGGGTCACACTCCATTCAACAAGGTCTTGCATCAAGCATTTAGCACGTATTTGGGTTTTAGCATGTATCAAAGAACACATAATTGGGGAAAATTCATGTCACATCACAGCTCATCTATCAAAAACTTAGCATGTATCAACGGCTTAGCATGTATCAAAGAGCAAAAAATTGGGAAATTTCAAACTATCGAGCCATAATTCACTCACTACGGCTTTTCAACAAACATTTGGCATGCATGGGCTTGTACACAATTGGGGGATCCTAGTCATATTCCATAAGGGTTCTAATTTCTTCACACAAGCATTTCATTAAACATAGGGGGAGCATGCATTGCTTATTCAATAATTTCTTCACTCAATTGGCATGAACGCATCATCTAACAAGCAACGTGAAAAGGGTTTATTGCGAGCATCACAAGAATTTCACATAGTAGGGTCAAAACTTGAAAACCTTCTAAATAAACATGAATTACAACTCAATTGTAGCATGAACATCAATTCCAAATCACATGTATCATGGAAACTCATAAACATAAGAATCTTTGAACTTCAAAAAAGGGTTCTAGAGTTTCTTGGACACAAGGGACCCAGGAGTCAACATATACTTACGACTATCCTTCCCAACATGACACATTTACTCTTTCCTATCAGTACAACTGTTCATTATCTCTATCCTGGCCTAAGGAAGAGGCCGCTGAAAATTTAGAACACGAGGACCTGGAGTATGAAAGGACATTTCACCTACTTGTCACTCAACTGAGGCTTGAGGCCTTTACTATCACGAACTTGTCAAAGCGGTTTAACCCGAGAACATACATGACACAAATCTAGACTCCATGAATCACTAAAAGCATTACTCGAGTACTTAAGTCAAGAGTTGCATGACCTGAACTTGGAGTTCAAAACTCATGAGATGTGATCCTGTTTACTAAATGCACCAAGACCCCTCATTTCGGAACTAGGAGAGTACATAATTCTCTATCATATGTATAAACATGAATTAAGATCACGGAACAGAAACGTAAGACATGAGCAGGTATTGGAAAAACTAAAAATACCAAAATGAGATTGGGCCAAGCATCAATTCTCCTCAAAGCTATTATATGACCCACTGGTACATCAACAAGAGTCTTAAGGTTCAACCTGATTACCGGTTGTATCATCTCCCCCTTAGACTTAAGCCATCACTCCAAGGCGGTGAATGACCACATAAACTCTAGTTTGATTATCATCACCTTGCTCTAGAGTCGGGGATATAATAATTCTCATAAATAAAAAAACTTGACCCAAATTACTACACTTCAAAGCGTAAAGCAACAACAACCATAAACCCAATATATTCCTACATAAGTGAACTCTGGGGAGGATAGATTGTACGCGTGCCATACCACTACCTTTAAGAAGTAGAGAGGATATTTTCGGTAGACCTCCGGCTCAGGACAAACAGCAGTATACAAAATCATAACATAGGGAACCATAAAAGGACACAAGTACGACTTCCACAACAAATTGCACATTGTCAAACCGAGGACATCCAAGCCCGCCTAGTTACCAACTACTACTCATCCACACCCTTAGCCCTCTATCCTAATGCTTTTCTTCCAAATCTCCCCATCTAGGGTTATGTCCTCAGTCAGCTGTAGCTGCCCCACGTCATGCTCTATCTCATCACTACCCAAAGCATAATGCTATCTCATAAAACTACCTCCTGAGATACACATCATCCATCTTTAACTCTAATAGTCTTCATTCAATACTTAACACTTAGAAGGAGTATCTCTCAATCTCTGATGGACCACACCACTTCTGTCGTAGCCTTCTACTACCTCACCTATAACTTATATTTCTAAACCATGAGAATCAAAATCACACACAACACCTTCATTCACAACTCCTTAACTTATCTATCACGGATATCATCCACTATCTCATTAGTCCTATCTAGCAACTCAGCGCCACTACAAACCAGACAATAGGCAATAATCCCCAAAAAATAATGTAGCCCCATAGGACCTTGGGCCTACATCTACACCAAACATACAACATTAAACTTATTTACGAATCAAAAAAACATAGACCCTTGCACACACAGTTCAAGCCTATTAGATCACTTCACTAAAACTAGTACCATTAAACAAGAAATTGTCGCCTTCACTTTCATGACCACCAATCATTCAAGCTTAGTGTTTAGAGCTAATTCACTCAGACGTTATGAAAAAAAACATCGTATTCACATGCCCACTTGAACTTTATAATCGAAAATAATCAATCGCAACCACATGGCCTATCTTATTTCCAATTCATTAACACATCCTCCTTTTAAACATCATTACTATCCACCTAGTTATATATCCCCAACATAGCTCATAACCCTATAAGTCTCAACTAAACTCCAACCTACAATCCCAGGGATGCCTAAATCAACAACACCGATCTACCAAGTACTTTCATAAATAACCTGTACCTTCTAACGCAAAAGTTACCATCAAAAACTCTCTTCATACATCAACAAACATATTTCCCTTAACTAATGACTCCATCTCTACCTCACACAAATAAAAAAGAAAGGACATAACACTTCATTACTAGTCCAAACATGTGCACCAAAATTCATCTAGACATATAGACATATAAATTCAACAAATGGCCCTCACCGCTTCTCTTGTCATCACCACTCTAAACCCTCAGTTCCAACCAACACAAGAACAACAGGATGTACCACAAGTTGCTAAAAAATCGAAATAGGCCTCACATGGCTTCACTAGACTTTGGCTTTGTGTTTTGAATAAGAAAATAAGATGAATAACAAAGCAACTATGCTAGTGAATCGAAAGAGCCCCACACGGATTCACTAGGCTTGATTTTTTCTATCAAAAAGAAAATGATAACAGGATTACATATTGTAAGAGATGGAAACTTGACACACAAGATTTAATGATTTAAGAATACACATCTCATTTTATTGCACTTGAAAGACTTATAAGAGTGAGGAAATAACTTCCAACACAAGGGACTCCTGACTTCTGAAGCTTCTTACTTGCCAATCTGAGAACGTTATTTGGGAAGGAACTGGAACATAGAAATAATGATATCTCAAGAGTAATACATGGGTAAGGAAGCATAACTTCACATCATAGATTCTGAGGAGAAATCTGAAGGCACCTCTAACTTGGGCTTAGTGCCCGACTTTCATGAATCATGATAAAAGCACTTCAATCATAGGAACTCAAAAGCACTGGTGGGAAAATTTCTAGCTTGATTATAATCCCACTATTATCTGTAAAGATTTAAGCTTGATTGTTTCTAATACCTTGGAAATAAGGTGGAGATAGTCTAAATAGAGAAAATTAAGGATCTACGTAAGCGCACAAAGAATCTCCCTATAGCACGATCTAAGACTTTAAAGAATGGAGACATTTCATAAATGCCTTATAGCCTCTCAAGAAAAAGTAGAGACGTCTCCGTACCATTCTGCAAGACTCTACAAGACACGGCTTCATAGACACCCTGGGACACATGAACCTTTTGCTTTGCTACTATGTGTATGACCCAAAATCACCCCTCGGGATTCTACACGGTGCCTAGGGTCACAAGTGACCCCAAGTTAACCATTCACTTGGCATCATACATAAATAACTGAATAAAATGCATAAATTCTAATAAATAAGGTGAAAGATAACTATATTATTAATTTGGTCAATACCAAAAATGGAGACACAAGGTTACAACTCAACTTTTACAGCAAAACCAAAACCCAATACATTAACTTCTACCCACTATCTATGAAGCCTCTAATAGTACTGACCATGGGTAGCTGGGTCATGACTACCAACCACCCTGACTCAATACGAGTGAAAAAGGAAATACAACTCATCTCAATTGTATCACTGACTCGAGGCCCTGAATTAATAGGACCCATCACCTGCTAACTGGAAACTGTGAACTGCTCGAATAGAGTATATGCACTACCAGTTGTACCTATATTATGAGACAATGTAGCACATAGACATATATGTGGATCAACACTTGGGAATATACTGAGTATATGGGGGTGAATGCGTATGTATAAAATTGTATCAATCTTCTTCAGTCAAATCATGCAAGCAATATGGGATAACTCACATGGCTTGAACAAGTATGAAATATAAAGCTCATAAATCATGTAAGGTGAGGCATATAACACAAATCTCGTGAGTCATCATTCTTTAGCCGTAAAATTAGAAGCCTTCTCTTATTGTCAATACTCAAAGCCAAAGGGTCTTTAAACAATACTATCAACTCATGCATATGTCTCATAGAGAGTAAAACCTCATTAGTTCTCAAGATCTTATAACTCTTTTTGAACTCAAATATTTGGAATTCGGAATCATGTAACTTTGAAACATACTTGAAGGCATTTCACTTACTTTAGGAAAATATCTCATTTCAAGCTTTAGAGAAATCGTTCAATCTCAAAAGGAAGATACTCTAGTTTAGTGAAAATAACTCATCTCGACATTTCGTGGGAAAATACCAAATCAAGGGAAAATACTTTCTTTTAAAGAGACAATTCATATTAAGGGAATACTTTAGCTAGGAAACCATTTTTACAACCTCATTAGTATGAAAATAGCTCATAGGAGGGAAAATACTTTAGTTTCCAAGAAAGTAGCTGATCTCAAGTTTGAAAGGAAAGGGAGGTTCTCGTAACCAACATAAACCATGCGAGCTACATAGAGTCCAACGTTTTGTCCTCCTAAGGAAGAGACCCCACGTTGGGGAGGAGCGGCATACTCTTGCCAAGGAGTATAATCTATGTCTAGTGATCACTAAACAAAACTCAGCGTCGAGCCCAATATCAACTCGGCTTAGGCCCAATAATCATAAAATCAGCCTCAGGTCCAACCTACGGTGGCATGTAGTTTTGGGGTAAGAAACCGTAGTAACTTACCCGGTCAGTGAAAAATACTAATCCCTTTAGATTATCTGTGCTCATCTCATAAAAATCTACTTTTAGAATAATCTCATAGTTCACCACGAACCTAATAATCAAATCGATAATCTCATATAGTGAAGTGAATTTCAAAGCTCTCCGACCATTAGGTCAATTCATTTCTCAGTCATCTCAAAATACTCAAATCATGGGTGATTATATCACAAAAGTTTAAATTTACAAGTATCAAATAGGGCTTGCTATCCTATAGTTAAATCTCAAGTTAAAAGTCATCAAAAGCATAATAGATAGCATATAGATTCATAACTCGTGTAGAAATTTGGAAGTTTCTGCAATTTATCTAAAAATCTCAATATAGTCAAATACTTCAATATCTCAAAAATTGCAATTACTAGTTTCTCAATGATTAAAATCATGGGGTTATTACCCTGCTGTAATTTCTCAAGAAAACATGCAGGAAATCACCTTATATAACTCAATTCATGGGAAATATCAAAATAATGCATTCAATAATAATGGGTGAAAACCCCCAATTCAAATTCATGTAAAACCTCATGGATTTCAAGAAAATCATGATGTTAATAACCTTTTAGGCACAAGGGTGAAAGGGTTAGCCTTGTTCAAAACCCTACATCCTTAGATTAGGAAATTGGATGAACAATCTTTGTCTAAACTCTTCTTCTTGTCCTTGAAAGAGAGGATTCTTGCAAAACTTGATTTGGGGAACTTGATTATCAACTCAATTTTGAAGAATCCATGGTAAGCTCTTAGATTCTTTGAAGAAGAATTTTGATTTGATTTGATTTAGAAGCGAAACCCTAGCTCATTATTGTTAGAGATGAGAATATAAGACCAGCTGCATCATCTAGTTTATATATAAGGGCTTCAAAGAGTGGGAAAAGACCTAAATACCCTATTAAAAATGGGTTTAAAATTGTTGATCGAGGTCTACGACGATCGAATCGATGGTCTGTCGAAAGTCTGATGGTCCGTTGGGTCGTCCACCGCTTGATGGCCAAAAGGTGGACATACTGCCTCGATGCGATGCTCAAAGTGATAGTCCATCAAAAATTTGGTGGTCCATCATTTTGGCCGTCGCACGTTAGCCAGGATAAGGCCACATTGCCTCAGAGCGATGGTCAAAGTGACGATCCATCAAAAAGTTGGCGGTCCATCATTTTGGCAAAAGGAGCCACTGCCTTGGTTTCAATGAGACGATTGATGATCCATCACAGACTTGACAGTCCGTTGAATCGTCCACCAAACCTGGGTGATTCTGACAACATTCAGTAAAATCAACATAACTTCCTCGTCCAATGTCGGATTTTGACAAAATTGGTATCGATGGAAATCTTATTCAATGGTTTATATGACAAAAAGTCGATATTAGGAAAATTTCACATGGTTCAAAATCTTTCACACTTGGGAAGATAGCCCTCAAAATTTTAAGGCTGGAATGAAACTTCTCTCAACATGCTCTAAAGCTCAAACTATGAGGGAATTTTGCGGGGTGTTACACCTAGTCAAACAAAACACAGTATATATAGCACTGGAAGAAGTCTAAACAGATAATAAGATAAATCAAAACATGATTCTAAGGGTTCAATCAAAATCCCCATCCACAGTATTCTATAAAGAATCTAAGAAATCAATATCAATCTAAGTTGGGTCATGACCCTATCGATATCCAAAAAGGAAACAACAATGTAGTCTTAAACATAAATGAGACAATATCATGAAATAAGGGTCTTTCAGAAAATGGAAGCTCACCACTTCAACTAACTTGCGAGCATCCCAAAAATCAACTATCACTCACAAGAAAAGTAGAAATCTTTATTCCTTGCATCTTATGGGGATGCAACGTTCGGAGATGGTTAGCAGGGTGAGCGCTAAATGTAACTCAAAGAAGGGATAAAATAATTCCAAGTCAAAACCTTAGCTAAATCCACATGCACACAGTGTACATATATATATATATATATATATGACATGCTGGGATATGGAAGAAATCTTAGTATGAAAGCAAATCATTAGAATGGACTATGTAGCTTCAATCATCATAAAAACACCCACGAGCTATAAGGGTCTATCTCTCCAACCGAAGGGGCCCTGGTATATGTTAGCCATATGAACAGCAGAATAAACCTCAAAAATCTAAAATCACCACAGCATTAGCCATCCCAAAATTGAGTATGGACCTAACTCAAGGGTGACTCAACAACGAGTAATATCAACCCTTACGCCAGTAAAAGTGGTTTCTAGTATAAACCTTTTGGGGACTCTACCTTCACAACTGTAACACCTCAAAAGTACCCCCTTGTCATCACATAGTGCTGAAGATTATCAATAGTCCCAAGCTAACCCATTAATCCTACTTAACTTAAAACTGATAAGAAAAGTGAACTGACATATTAGAATCTGAAGATAATAAATTCATATTTTAACTAAAAGTCTTTAACTTAGGAATGTTTAAACAACTCTTTAAACTTAAAACATAAACAGTCTGACAAGCCTTTACTAAAGACTAGAGTGCCACAGGGACATACCCCAGCTGACATAATGATAAACTGAAAGCAAAAAACTAAAACCTTGAACATGGAACAAAAGTTCAATAAGTAGACTGAGGGCCCACCAAAAGTTAGAATGTAGGTGATGATGCTCGTGGTAAATCGTGTTGCTGGAAATGAACATCAGAACTTACATTATAAAACAATGTAGCACATAGAAATATATGTGGGTCAATATCTATGAAATGTACTAAATATGTTGGGTGAATGCAAAAGTAAAAACAATAGCTAAACACTTATATCAACTTTCAAATAATGTATGCTAAGCATGAATGGCTCACCTTGAGATTGAAATAAACAAATACCACAGAATCATACACATGAATAGTAAATCATAAGGATAAACTTTGTGAGACATAACACTTTATTTCAAAATTTTACTTTTATTCTTTATTTGGGATATTTCTTTATCTAAAAAGAACTGTGTAAGCTACCATTGAGTCCAACGGCTTACCAATGTTTGGCAGAGTTGTTCTAGCCTTTCCATCAGAATAGAACCTTAATCTTAAGTGATCACTTTACTTCATCGATATTGGGAAAAAGATTAACCTACAGTGGCTTGCAGTTTGTTGGAGCTTTTAATATGCTCATCTGCATTCCCTTCTCGGTGCTAAGTACTAGTCCCAGAATACTTATATGCTTATAATTTAAGAAATCCACCTTAAAATAGGATAAGGTTTTATAGTCTGAAAACCAGCTATGCATCTTTTTCTCTAAATCATAATCAAGATGAACAGATTTGTATTTCATATCTTATCTTTGGATCAAAAGACCAATCTTTGCTTTTAAATCATATTGTGAAACTTATTAGTGGAGCTTAAAGAAAAATCTTTTTTTAAACTCAATACTCATACTTGGGACTTAGAATACATGCTTAAATTCTTAGAAATTCATGACAAAACTTAATGCTCAATAATCATCTTGAAATACTTCAAAAATTCCAGTCAATATAAGGAAATTTAAATCACAATATGAATCTTATAAGTCAAAACACAAATATATGTTATCTTGATGCACTTAAAGCCTTTAATCTCATGGTAATATAATAATTCAAGAATATGGTTATTTGAGTATGAACCCTAATTTAAATTAAAGAAATTCAATCTTAAAAACCATGTAATTTGTGAACAAGGATGAAATAATTACCTTGTTGATGAACCACACTTACCTGAAGTTATTTACTTACGAAGAAGGTTTGAATCTTGGGGAATTAAGGGTGAATTTGTGAGAAAATCCCTAATCATTATGTTTTTTAAGAAGAGAGGATGTAAGTGTTGTTAATTGATTGGAATTAGTAAAGTGATGCCTCTTTGAGGGTTATAGGTCATGGGTGGAAGTTACAAGAAAGGAAAAGACTAAAATCCCTTAACTAAACTTTACAGAAAATGGTCGCCAGTCTTTACGATTCACCCATACCACTCATATATAAAGGTACGACTAGGCTCATCAACTCATAAGCTTAGCAGACTCAAGGAGGGTACACACTGGACAACATATGAGTCCTACCTATGACTTGTATCATCTTCATAAGATTTTTATCCCCCTACTCATAGCTTGGATAGAATCTTAGGGAGAATACACTGATGAACTAATGACTTCCTTCATACAACTCATATGATGATCCTATGGATCTAAGGGTTAATTTGTACCTTCAATAGAATGTCCATAATATCTTCCCTTTGGAAAAATTTAACCTCGATTGTGATTTATCTAAAATTGGGACTAGGATAAAAATCAACACTGCCACATTGAATGTACAACAAGGATTTAGTTTCTCACAACATAAAATACAATATGGGAGCACTTAAATATACTTAAAGAGAAAGAATTTGCTGGAAATAACACTTTACCTTAGGTAGGAACTAAACTGGAAGAAAACAAATGAGTATAGTTAGTCATCATGTATACTTCAGCTTCCTAAGTGGCCTCTTCAACTAATTGGTTTCTCCCAAGAACTTTTACTGATGCTACTTGTTTATTCCTTAGCCTTTGGATTTGAATATTAAGTATCTTAAAAGGAATCTTCTCATACGACAAGTTATGTTGGACCGCAATACTTTCTAAGGGAACTACTAAGGATGGATTTCCAATGAAATTTTTAAGCATTGAAACATGGAACACTAGGTGAATTGTATGTACCTCTGACAGAAGATTCAATTCTTAAGCAAAATCCCTTACACACTTCACTATCTCATAGGGACTAGCAAATTTTTGAATCAACTTTTGTCTCTTTCTAATTTTATTATTTTCTTTATAGGCGAAACCTTCAAGAATACACAATCACCAACTTCAAAATTGCGCTCTCTCCTTCTCACGTTAAGATATGATTTTTTATGTTTGTGAGTAGTTTTAAATCTCTCATAAATCAACTGAACATTTTCCATCAATTTAAGAATATAATCCGGCCTAACCAAAGATGCTTCACCAACCTCAATCCATCCTTTAGGTGACCTGTACCTGCGCCCATACAACGCCCTTTAAATGGAGCCATCTGAATGCTACCATGGTAACTACTATTATAAGCGAACTCAATCAAAGTTAGGTGGTCATCCCAACATACTTTAAAATCTAAAATAAATGCCCTAAAGATCTCTTCTAATATCTGAATTCTAAACTCAGCATAACTATCGATCTTCGGATGAAATGCGGTACTAAGCATAACCTATGTACCAAGGCCCTTTTGAAAATACTGCCAAAACTATAAAGTAAACTGCGTGCATCTACTAGAAATGATGGATAAATGAATCCCATGAAGTCTTTCTAACTTGTGAACATATATTTTGTCATAATCCTCTGGAATTTTTGAAGACTTAACAGGTAAGAAATAGGCAAACTTAGTCATTCAATCTACTATGAACCAATTTGAGTCAGCTAACGTCTGTTACAAGACAACCATATAATGAAATCAATGTTCACTACCTCCCACTTCCAAGTACGGATACTAATCTCTTCAAAAGTACCACCCGACCTTTGGTGTTCAACTTTAACTTGCTAAAAATTGGGACACTTTTCTACAAACTTGGTTATTTCCCTCTTAATACCATTCAGCCAATAAATTTCCCATAAGTCGCGGTATATTTTAGTAATACTCAGTTGAATGGAATACCGCAAACCACGAACCTTATTTAATAAATTTTCCCTCAACCTATTTATATTCGTAACACAAAGTCTACTTTGATAACTAAGTATGCCATATCCCCTTTAGGAGAAAACCTTAACCATATGTGGTTAAACTGCCTCTAATATTTGGTTAAGTATGGGATCATTTCATTCTTTTTCCTTCAGTTCCACTACCAAAGATGATTCCAAACAATTCTGAACTACTAATCCCCCATCATCAGTGTCGACCAAATGTTCTCCCAAAGGAGCCAACCTATGCACTTCTATAGCCAACTCCAGTTCTTCCTTCTTCACATTAGATACACTACCCATAGAATACCTACTTAGTATATCTACCACCACGTTGCCCTTACCTGAATGATAAATCACATTCTTGTTGTAATTATTCAACAACTCTATCCACCTTCTCTGATGAAGATTCATCTACCTTTGAGAAAACACATACTAAAGACGGGTACAGTTAGTACAACATATACATAATAAAGGTAGTTTCTCCAAATTTTCAAGGAAAAAAATTGGCATCTAACTCCAGGTCATAAGTTAGGTAATTATTTTCATGAATCTTAAGTTTCCTAGAAACATAAGCTATTACTCTCCATTTTGCATTAACACACAACCTAAACCAACTCTTGAAGCATCACAATACACTAGAAATTTGTGTAACCTTTATTAAAAGGCTAACGCCACTGTTGAAGTCAATCTATCTTTCAACTCTTGGAAACTCTTCTCAAACTTATCCGATCATATAAACTTTACTTTGTTTTTGGTCAGCTTATTAAATGGTACAGCTATAGTGGAGAACCCCTAAACAAACCTTTAATAATACCAAGCCAAAACCAAAAATATCTAGACATTAATGGAGTGATAGGTTAAGGAAAGTACTTTACTATATTCGACTTCTAACTATATACATGAACCTTGCCCCTAAAATGACATAACCTAAGAAAGTAATAGATTCCAACAAAAACTCACATTTACCAAACTTTGCATATGATCGATGGCCTTAAGGGTCTGCAACACTAAACACAAATGGTTTACATGTTCTTTCTCATTTCTGGAATACACTAGTACATCATTTATAAAGACAATGAAAAACATATCCAAGTACTACTTAAAGACCATGTTCATCAAATCCATAAAAGCTTCAGGGTTATTTTTCCATCAAACTAACATAAATACAAACTCAAAATATCCATACCTCATTTGGAAAGTTGTTTTTAGAATGTGTTACTCCCTAACTTTTAACTGATGGTATCCCGACCTAAGGTTAATCTTGGAGAACCAGTTGGCACCCTGGAGCAGATCAAATAAATCGTCGATTCTAGGAATGGGATACTAATTCATAAGGGTACCCTTTTTTAGTTGTCTATAATCTATACACATTATGAGAGTGTTATATTTCTTGCATACAAAAAGGACTCGAGCACCCCACGGAGAAACAATAAGTCTGATGAAACCTTTATTTTGGAGGTCCATAAGCTGCTCATTTAACTCTTTCAGTATGGCTGAGGCCATGTGATATGGAGGGACAGAGATGAGATGAGTATTAGGAAGAAGATTAATACTGAATTATAATTCTATATCTGGAGGTACCCGTGGTAGATCTTCGGGGATAACCTCATGAACCTCATTGACTACATGGACTGATTGAACTATTGGAGTTTCATACTTGGTGTCATTGACTCGAAATAAATAATAGATACACCCTTTTGATATTAACCTTCATGCTTTAAGATACAAATAAAACAACCTTAGGGGGACACAAAACATCCTTACCATTTAAAAAACACCTCATTAGGAAACTAAAACTTCACCACATGGGTGTGATAATCTATTGAGGTATAGTATGAACGGACGTAATCCATGCCCAGAATAACATTGAAATTTTCCATATCTAACTTGATTAGGTACACTAGTATGATGTTATAGAGGATGGTAATAGGACACTTCTTATTGACTCATCCTGCAAAAATTGACTCACTTATTAGGGTGGAAATTGAGAAGGGCTTAGGTATACTTTTAGGACCTACCCCAAAATTTACTACAACAAATGGAGTTATATAAGAGAGATTTAATCTCGGGTTTAACAACACATATACATCAAGGTAAAAGGCCTAAAGCATACTAGTGGCAACAACTGGTGAGCTCTCCTACTCCTTAAGGGATGGTAAGGCATTGAATAAATTCTTTTGTTGACCACCATCGGTAATAAATGGTATGCCCTATGGAGGAACTGGGTGACTTGGCTAAGATGCTGGATTAGTAACTTGAGACTAAGGATGAACATCCCTACTTCCCAACTTAGCATACAAACACTCCTTAATCTTGTGACCAAACTTGCCATACACATTGCAACCCTCTTTTCCAATCATACACTCACCATGATGGGTCCTACAACACTTTTCATATGTCAGGTAACCAGGCCTCTAAACTATACTATTACGAGATATAGAATGCAAAATCCTACCCCATTATTCCTGCCTGGTCCTGGGTGCAGTGGCATGGGATGAAGAAGAAGCAGGCACTAAGGAATCACCCAAAAACTTTGAATAACTTCCTCCTCCAAACCTAGGTTGACTATTCTCAAATTGTCTAATTCTAGACCTCTTATTTCTTTTCTCTCTTTCCTTTAACTTTTTGACATAAGTATATTGAGCATGAGTCATCAGCTAAGTAATATCCATATCTCCAATAACCATGGAAATCCTACACTCCTTGACTACCAAATTAGACACTCTAATGACTAAGTTGGTCATACGAGCTGGAGAGTCAGATAGCAACTCAGGAGCATACTTAGACAACTGAGTGAACTTAAGGCAATACTATTTTACTATCACGGGTTCATGAACTCCTACACCTTAGACTCACTCATCTCATGCGGAAAGAACATGACTAGAAAATCATTTTGAAATACCTAACAAATCATAGAAAATTCATTCTCACCCGACCTTTCTTCCACACAACAACCCAATCATAAGCAATATCCTTCAACCTATAGGATGCCAACTCTACACTCTCCTCTTTAGTAACATACATAAGCTGAGTAATCTTTCTCACCTCATCAATAAAGAGATAAGCCTTTTCCACCTTTGACCCATGGAACTCAGGTGGATTCATACTCTTTCTACACCCCAGAAGTACCCCCTGGATGTCACACGATTCTTAAGACTACGAATAGTCCCAAGCTAACCCTTTAAGCCTGCTTAACATGGAACTTAAAAAAGGAATAAACTGGACTATAAAATCTAAAGATAATTGAATCAATAGCTTACTAAAATTCTTTAACCTTTTAAATCTTTAAAACAAACACTTTTGAACTTAAAATAGGAAATGTCAGACAAGCCGCTACTTCAAACTATAGAGCCACTGGGACAGACCCCCAATTAACTAGGACTAAAATAAAATCAAAAAACTGGAAATATTTTATCAATATCATAGCCTGATAAGATGGGTCCTTCGACTATAAGGACTCACCTAAAAGTCACAATGTAGATGTGATGCATGTAATCAATTGCGCTGCTAGAACTGATCACTAGAACATACATTATAAGACAATGCAGCACGTATTCATATATGTGGGTCAGTACCTCAAAATCATACCCAACTCGATGCTAAATACTACTCCCATATTATTTATATTCTCATCCTTTAGGAAATCCACCTTAAAATAGCATAAGGGTTATTATACTAGAAACCAACTATGTTTTTCTTTTCTTTAGATCATAAGAATGATAAATGATTGTGGATTTCAATTATTACCTTGGAATAAAAAGATTCAAACTTGTCTTCTAAACTTAGAGAATAAACTTAAACCTTAAATCTCATACTCTATTTTATATAACATGTAATACAATATCATGCTAATTGTAGATATTTAATCAATATTTCAAATAAGACATATGGTACTCAACTCATATTAGAGAATGCTTTAAGTCAAGACATAAATATATGAGAACAAATATGCAATTTAATACTTCAATCAAATAATAACTTGTATATGAACCGTAATTGTAAATCACAGAACTTATACTTTAAAACAAGTTTTGGGCACAAGGATGGAAGAATGTCCTTGTTTATAAACCCTACATAACTTAAATTGAACGGATTCTTGAAGAAATATTAAAATTAAAGCTTGAATTCTTGGGTTCTAGATAATAAAAGGCTTGGATTATTTTTCTTGGGAAAGTGGAGGATTTTTACGTGAGTTGATTTGAAGAAGGTGGGCAAATAATGCCCTTTTGGGTGTTATAATTTGTTCTTTGGGCATTTGGGGTTAAGGGGAAGGGACAAAGTGCCCCTTGACCCTGAAGAAACTGAAAAAGTGGGGGAATATACCCTATAGTATTCCCCTTAATTAGAGGGATTATCCTCCATGATGTCCCCTCTACTCCATGGGAATAGCAGCCATGGCATGGGCCTATTGTACTCCCTTACTACCTCTCACAAAAATGGTCATAACTTTTTTCTCAGGTATTAGATTAAAGAAAAATTGGTATTATTTGAAATATAACTCAATTATCTATCATTTGGTGGGTCTTGAGAAGAAAAATTCCTCATATATAAAAATTTATTCGCGTTCAAAATGTACCCTTGTAGAATCAAATGCCAAAATTTTGCCTAATCAAAAGCACTTAGCTCAACGTTGCTCTAATTGATCCCTATGAGCATTTTTCACTTTATAAGCACTTTACACACTAGGTTAAATATCATAAAACATGTATTCAAATGCAAATCATGGAATACACACATAAGAACGATGGGTTAAAGTTTAGCTCGAATATGTAGGGTGTTATATTATCTCCCTCTTGGAATATTTGTCCTTGAATGAAACTGATTATGTTGAGATACTAAGGAGATGAAGAGTCTATACTAAATATTGATAAGCTAAAATATGATCAAATAACTAGGTCTGAAACATAATACAAGCTACATGGGCTGAACTGATTTCATGAATGCATATTATGACATAAGAATAGTTGTATAGCTAAAGTAGAGAATGAAAAGAGTTAACCTAGGGAAAACTATTTACTCAAGCTGAGTCTGAATTCATGGAGAAAAGATAAGGATATTGAGCTCACATATAAGCTTCTACTTCCCAAGTAGCTCCCCAAATGGACTGATTTTCCATTGAATTTTAACCAAGGAGACTTCTTTGTTCCTTAGCCTACGAATCTGACAACCAAGGGCCTTTACTGGAATTTCTTCATAGGAAAGGCTATCCATAACATCCACACTTTAAAAGGAACAATAGAGGTTGAATAACTAATTTATTTCTTTAACAAAGAAACATGAAATACTGGGTGTACTGATGCCAAATCTGTAGGCAACTCGTAAGCTACAATCCTAAGATAGTTCAAGATATATGGGCCAACAGACTAGGGGCTAAGTTTCCCCTCTTGTCGAACCTCTTCACTCCCTTCGTAGGTGAAATTTTCAAATAGACAAAGTCACCAACCTTAAACTCAAGATCCCTTCTCCTTATGTCTGCATAAAATTTCTGACGGCTTTGGGTTGTCTTCGTCCTCTCTCAAATTAACTAAAATTTCTTCATAGACTCAAATACCACGTTTGTTTCTATCAAAGTAGCCTTACCTAATTCAATCAAACGAATAGGTGATCTATATCTCCTCCAAAAGAGAGCTTCTAAAGGAGCCATCTGAATACTATAGTGATAAATATTGTTGTAACAAAACTCAATCAAAGGTAAGTGGTTATCTCAAATACCTATAAAATCAATAACACACACCCTCGAAATTTCCACTAAATTTTGAATGGTCCTCTCTGCCTAACCATCTGTCTGAAGATGAAAGGTTGTACTGAGGTGAACTTGAGTACTAAGACCCTTCTGGAAAGCTTTCCAAAAATAGTAGGTAAACTAAGTAGCTCTATCAAAAATTATATACAATGGAAACCCATGCAATTTCACCAACTCCTTAAGATAAATCATGGCATAATCTTCAGCTGAATATAAAGTATGAACTGGCAAGAAATAGGCTGACTTGGTTATTTTACCTACAATGACCCAAATCGAATTGTGTTGATGATGCGTACGAGGAAACCATACCACAAAATCCATATTCACCATCTCCCACTTCAAAGTGGGATGCTAAACTCCTAAAGCATACCACCAGGATTTATGTTCTCAACCTTAACCTGCAGACAATTAGAACACTCAGCTACATACCCTGCAATATCTTTCTTCATAGCACTCCACCAATAGATTTCTCATAAAAAAATAGTATATTTAAGTTGGTCCTGAGTAAATAGAGTACTGTACTTCATGCGCCTCTACCAAGATTCACTGTCTCGAACCATCAATCATATATTGTTAAAATGCCCCCAATATTTGGCTATGCATAGGATCATTTTGCTGTTTGTCCTTCACTTCCACTACCAAAGATGATTCCAAACCATTCTAAAATACTACTCCCCCATCTTCAGTGTCGAGCTAACGTTCTCCCAAATAAGCCAACCTATACACTTCTATAGCCAACTCTTCTTATTCTTTTTTCACATTAGATGCACTATCCATAGACAACCTACTTAGTGCTCTACCTCCATATTGACCTTACCTAAATGATAAAGCACATTAATATCATAATATCTTAACCACCTTCTCTAATGAAGATTTATCTACCTTTGATAAAATACCTACTAAATACTCTTACGGTCAGTGCAACATATACATCATAAAGATAGTGCCTTCAAATTTTCAAGGAAAAAATAGGCATGTAACTCTAGGTTATAAGTTTGGTAGTTATTTTCATGATCCTTAAATTGCCTAGAAGAATAAGCTATCACTCTACATTATGTATCAACACACAACATAACCCAACTCTTGAAGTATCACAATACACTACAAATCTGTCTAACCTTTTTTAAAAGGCTAACACCAGTGTCGAAGTTAATCTATCTTTCAACTCTTGGAAACTCTTCTCACACTTATCCGACCATATAAACTTTACTTTTTTTAGGTCAGCTAATTCAATGATGCGGCTATAGAGGAAAACCTATAAGATCCCATAAAAATCCTAAGTCTAATTCTGCTTTTAAAGGCTAGTAAGAGATTCCAACACTTAGAAAATTATAGCTAAGTGTTAAACACTTAATCTCATTTTAAGCCTCCAAACTTTGAGAAATTATTTCATGACCTTCCCAACTTTTTTTTATCAATTGTTTTGTTGATTCACGATGGGTCATGTTAATAGTATATCTCGATTGAGTTTTGGGATTTTTGGAATAGCATAAGGGCATGTTTGGGTTCCCAAACTAGTAGCTCTCTGTGATAAGCCTGCATCGCCCAAATTTTGTGTTCATTCAGGTATATAAATTACTTCATGGAATTTATAGTAAGGTATGTAAAGTGTTCATTCAGGGGTTTCTTCCACCTTGAAGATAAAAAAACCCTTTTAAAAATATGAGTTTTGAATTTTCATGTTTTGGGTTTGATTGTACATAAGTTACTATTGTGACATGTGTTCCAAGATTGAATCTTTATTGAATTTCATGACTTTATGTTAGTATGTAGATTGAAATCCTTAAATTTGAAGTGCTTGATATGGCCATGATGTATTTGTTGTCGATTTATGCCCTAGAAAAGGTTATGCCTTCCATGTGTTCGTTAAAATGCTTAAATGAATAAGAATTGTGCATTTTGACCTAATTGTGATCTAAATGATGAACTCATGATGTACCCATATGTTCAAAATGACTTGCATACTAAAGATTTGTCCAGTAATTATTTGATGAAATGTTCATGAGAATGAAATTGTAAAATTATCATATGTTACATGCCTTCCTATTCATGTGCAAATTATGACCATCAAGTGCTTATGAAATCCCTTAATGATCGTATTATGAGTTGATGAATATTGTAATATATCCAAGAATGGTCATGTCTTATTAGATCCAGTGTTAATTTTTCAGATCTTCTCAGTCAAGCCATGATCAGTAGAACTCTGTCAGTCACATGACTCAGGAAAACTCAGTCAATTTAGTACTCAGTAAAATCAGCTAGCTAACAGATCTTAGTAGTATTCTGTCAGTCAACAGAACTCAATGTACTTAGTCCAATTCTATTTAGTGTAATCAGTTCAGTGTCTATTCAGATGGAAGTAGGATTCAGCACCGAGTTATCCCAAGAATGGGAACTCACTTGCTAGTAGAGAGTGTGATTCCTAG
>NC_061113.1:227739431-227769618 GCF_002878395.1 Capsicum annuum
AATCCTATTATGCGATAGTCGATTACAGAAATAAAATTGTTCTATCCAGTTTCTGAATGAACCCATCATTAGAGAAAGGCCAATGTAGTGGCCGACACTCTTGGTAGACTATCTATGGGTAGTGTTGCTCATGTGGGGGACAGTAAGAAGAAGTTAGCTTAGGAAGTTCATCAGCTTTCCTGACTAGGTATCTACTGAGTTAATTCAGCAGAAGGTAATATGTGAGTTCAGAACAACTCACAATCATCTCTAGTTTTTGAGGTAAAAGAAAAATAGGATAGAGATCCCAGTCTTATTAGGTTGAAAGAGTCAATCAAAGATTAGAAGGTAGAGGTTTTCTACCAAGGGGGAGATAGTGTGTTGTATTTTTAGGTTCATCTGTGTGTGCCAGGTGTAGATGACTTAAGGCAATGAATTCTTACAAAAGTGCATGGTGCGTGTTACTCACTTCATTTAGGGACCACTAAGATGTACTGCGACTTGTGAGAGATCTATTGGTGTAGTGGGATGAAGAGAGATGTTGTAGATTTTGTGGCTAAGTACTCTACATGTCAACAGGGTAAGATTGAGCATATGAAGCCTAGTAGGTCCATGCAGGAGTTCAGTATTCCCACTTAAAAGTGGGAAGAAGTGAATATGGACTTCTTGATGGGTTTGCCCATACTCATCCTCAACATGGTTCGGTTTGGGTCATTGTAGGTAGAATGATCAAATTATCTCATTTCCTTCATGTCCATACCTCTTATTTAGCCGAGGATTACACCAAACTCTATATGAAGGAGTTGGTCAGATTATATAGTGTTCTGCCATCTAGTATCTCAGACAGAGGTACCCAATTCACCTCTTATTTCTAGAAAGCATTTTAACAGGGTCTTGGTACCTGAGTTCATCTTAGTACAGCCTTCTATTGTTAGATACCTGGTCAAGTAGAAAGAACTATTTAGACCTTGAAAGATATGCTGAGGGCGTGTGCAATTGATTTTAAGGGTAGTTGGGATAACCACTTGCCTTTGATTGAGTTCTCATACTACAATAACTATCATTCTAGTATTCAGATGGCTCCAATTGAAGCTCCCTATGGTAGGAGATACATATCTCCAATCGATTGGTTCAAAGTTAGTGAGGCCGCAATTGTAAGGCCTAACTTGGTTTTCGATTCCTTAAAGAAAGTTCATCTAATTAGAGAAAGGCTCAAGGTAGCTCAGAGCTAACAAAAATCATATGTAGATGTACATAGACAGGATCTCAAGTTTGATATAGCTGACTATGTATATCTAAAAATCTCTCCCATGAAAGGAGTAAAGAGATTTGACAAGAAAGGGAAACTCTGTTCCCGATATGTCAGACCCTTCCGAATTCTCAGTCGCTCCGGCAAGGTAGCTTATGAGCTCAAATTGCCTTCAGATCTAGCCTCAGTTCATCAAGTTTTCCATGTATCCTTGCTTAATAAGTGCATTGGTGACCCATCAACTGTAGTCCCTATAGAGGACATAGATGTTCAGAACAGCCTCTCTTATGAGGAAATTCCAGTCAAAATTCTTGACTACAAGATTCATATATTGAGGAACAAAGAAGTACCTCTATTCAAAGTTCTTTGGTAGAATGAGTCCGTTGGGGGAGCTACTTGGGAAGAAGAAGTAGATATGCAAACCAAGTATCCTTACCTCTTCTCTGTAAACTCAGACTCAGCCAAGGGTAATATCTTTCCTTAAGTTTATTTAGTTTTAGATTCAAATTTTAGTTATAAACTTGGTATTAATTACCATTACATAATCTGTCATGTATTCATGTATCCGATATGCATGTTCAGTATAATAAACTCAGCTTATAATTAATCCCAATCATGCATTCATGCATCAGATATGCATGTTCAGTATGATAAAGATCACCTTATCAGTCATGTCAGTCTTGAAAATCATGTTTCAGTTGTTCATGTTCAGTATCTACTTTAATTTATCTTTTCTCCCATCTCAGTCAGCCTCATTCAAAGACGAATATCCCCAAGGAGGAGATATTGTAAGATCCCATAATAATCCAAAGTCTAACTCATCTTTTAAAGGTGTGTAAAGTGTTCATTCAAGGGTCTCTTTAACCCTTCAAGCTAAAGATACATTTTTCAAAATATGAGTTTTGAATTTCATGTTGTAGGTTTTGTTGTACACTTATGAATGTTGTGATATGAGTTCAAAGATTGAATCTTTATTGAATTTCATGACTTTATGTTAGTATGTGGATAAAATCCTTAAATTTGAAATGCTTGATATATCCATGATGTATTAGTGTTTTATTTATGCCCTAGAAAAGGTTTTGACTTCCATGTGTTTGCTAAAATACCTCAATGAATAAGAACTGTACATTTTGACCCAATTGTGATCTAAATGATGAACTCATGATGTACCCACATGTTCAAAATGACTTCTATGCTAAAGTTGTGTCCTGTAGTGATTTGATAAATGTTCATGAGAATGAAATTGTGAAATTGTGATATGTTACATGTCTTTCTATTCCTGTACAAGTATGACCTTCAAGAGCTTATAAAATCCCTCAATGATCGTATTGTTAGTTGATGACTATTTTCATGTGTTCAAGAATGGTCATGTCTTATTATTTTCATGCTATCGAGTCGTAGGGTATTTAATACCTAACAATTTAGCTATTTGTCTAGAGCCAGTGTCAGTTTTCAAGATACTCTCAGTCAAGCCATGATCAGTAGATCTTAGTAAGTCATATGACTAAGGAAAGCTCAGTAGATTTAGTACTCAGTAAACTCAGTTAGTTAACTGATCTCAGTAGTGTTACATTAGCCAATGGAACTCAGTGAACTCAGTCCAGTTCAGTTCAGCATAATCAGTTCAGTGTCTATTCAGATGGTAGTAGGATTCAGCACCAGTGAACCCATGGATGGGAAATCACTTGCTAGTAAAGGTGTGATTCCTATAAGCAATCCTCGCATTCCAAAACTATGTAGCCAGTGTAGGTTGAGACATCAAACCTGCTAGATGAGGGTTGATGAGGTGGCTTAACCTGTTAGATGAGGGTCCTATCATTCTCCTAAGAGTACCAGTTTGATAAGGGTCCCTCACAGCCAATAATTACCAGTAGCACGATATTGACACCCTTCTAATTGGGTTACAGATTGGAACCCAACTGAGTTAACTGATTTAGGGAATGTAGGTTAGATAAATTCTCCCGTAGTATCTATTACAGAATCAAGACTATCAGATATAGTCACTTAGCTTAGTAAAGAACTCAGATAGTTCTACAAATTTTAGGACTATCAGATACAGTCACTCAGTTCAGTACAGAAATCGGCAAGTTCCCTCACAATTAGAACTGTCAGATACAAACACTCAGTAATCAGTATATCAGTCATCTGTTATTAGTAATTCATGCTATCAGTATTTAGATTCAGTATTCAATGTTATCAAGATCTTAGTTGTAGTTTACGTATTCATGCATATATTCTTGCGCAGTCATGTTCATGTAGTCAGTCAGTTATAGTTTATGCATATGAAACCCTTGCATTCAGCCTACCTCACTTTGCATACCAGTTTATTCTCACGTACTGACAGATACTTTTCTCTTGTGCTATGGTGTCTTATACAATAGGTTTGGATGCTCAGGTTTATGATCACACCTAGCAGTTCAGATATCAGTTGTCAGAGTAGTGGTGAGTCCTCATATTTTGAGGACATAACTATTTCATCAATTCAGTACTTAGTTATTTTTAGCAGTTGAAGTTAGGAGGGGACATGCCCTATAAACTACTTATTCAATTAGTTTAGAGGCTTATTCAGACTATTGGATGTTTTGATAGTTTATTTTTGGTTTTGGTATTATTATACCATGTTCAGACATTATTTACAGTTATTGTTTTAGTAATGAACCTTATGGCATTTCAACCCATTGTTTTGTCATATTTTAACATTATAATACACTTATTGCTCCAAGTACCAGTCATGGGTTAGCTAGTGGCTCTTTGGGATTGTTACCACCATGCAGCTTTTGAGGTACCAGACTCGGGCGTTACAAACTTGGTATCAGAGCCTAAGGTTCAGTAGTGTCCTAGGAAGTATGAAAACCATATCTAGAAGATTCTTTTGCATGGGTATGTTGCGCGCCACATTTATGTACAGGAGGCTATAAGATGTTTTAGGAACAGTTTTTCTTCATTCAATATTAATGTTGCTCCAGTGATCATAAGCTCAAATTTAACTCTCATTCTAATCCATTTCTCCCTTTTGTTTGCAAAACATGCCACTCAAAAGAAGAAATAGGAATTAGTCAGCCCCTCAGCCTGTCCAAGTAAATCCCTTAGAAAAACACATTTCTCAAGAAAAGTTCAGAGCTGCATTCACTACTCTTGCTAATTTAGTTGCTTCCCATAATGAACGACCATCTGTCATTCCACCCAACCCAGTGGCCAATTTAGATGCAGCCAGGATTTGAGACTTCACCTGAATGAATCCTCCATCTTTTATCGGGTCTAGGTCAAATGAAGACCCTTAGGAATTCTTTGATCAGGTGCAAAAGTTTACAAATATCATGGAGGTGACTTCTAGTGAGAGTGTTGATCTAGCTACATATGAATTGTAGTATGTAGCTCACTCATGGATCAATAGATGGAAAGCAAAGAGGGCTGATAATACAGGGCCAGTAGAGTGGGAGAAGTTTGCCACTGCATTCTTAGATAGATTCTTTCCTCTAGAGACGAGAGAAGATAAGGTGTTAGAATTTATCAATCTCAGGCAGAGCAACATGACAGTGAAAGAGTGTTCTCTTTAATTTACTCAATTAGCTAGATACGCTTCTCATGTGGTGGCAGACAATAGATCTAAGATGAGTAAGTTTGTTTCTGGGCTAAATAATAGTGTGGTCAAAGAGTGCAGGACCGCCCTATGATTAGTGAGATGTTCATAGCCAGGCTTATGATCCATGCTCAACAGATAGAAGAGCATAAGATTTAGGAAATAGAAAAAAAAGAATAAGAGAGCTAGAATAGGTAGCTTCAATTTTAATTAGCCTAAGTCAGAGGGTGGGAATTATTCCCAATTTAACCTGAACTCTTCAGTTCCACCTCTTTCCTCTTCCAGTGCTCCAGTACCAAAACTCAAAGATAGCAACAGGGATAGGGCGTCAGGCCCTAAACCTCAAGGCAATATTAGCAGTACCCGAACCCATACTCTTTGTCAGACTTATGGTAAGAACCATCAGGGTATTTTCATAGCTTATAGTGATGTTTTCTTCAAATGTGGCAAGCCAGGACAAAGAGTAAGAGATTTTCCTCAGCCCCAGGACAACGTAATCGCCCTCCAACTCAGTTTGGTAACCTGAATCAGTAGGGTGCCACTTCCAGTGCCACCAGTAGGCAACGCCCAAATAGAATTTTTGCATTTTATTCCCTATAGGATCAGGAAAATTCTTTGGATATTGTCACTAGTACATTACAGATCTTTGACTTGCATGTTTATGCTGTGCTAGATCCTGGAGCTTATTTGTCTTTCGTTAATCCTTATATAGAATTTGATTTTGAAGTTGGTTTTGAAATTCTAGTTGAGCCATTCTCAGTATCTACCCTAGTGGGTAAAACTATCATAGCCCGATGGGTATACAAGAACTGTCCAGTTATGGTATATCAGAAAGTTACTTCAGTAGATTTAGTCAAATTAGAAATGACTGGTTTTGATATTATTCTCTGCATGGATTGGATTCACTCCTGCTATGCTTCAGTTGACTACAGAACTAGAAATGTCCAGTTCTAGTTTTAGAATGAACCCATCATAGAGTGGAGGGGTAGTACTTCATTTTTCAGAGGTCATCTTATTTCCTACCTAAGGGCAATGAAAATGATATCTAAGGGATGTGTCTATCATCTTGTTTGATTTAGGTACTCTAGTTCTGAAACTTCCAATCTTGAATCAGTCTCAATAGTGAATGAGTATTCAGATGTCTTTCCATAAGATCTTCCTTGAATTTCTCTCAAAAGAGAAGTAGACTTTGGCATTGACCTTCTTCCAGATACTCAGCCCATACCTATTCCTTCATATAGAATGGCACCAGCTGAACTCAGAGAATTGAAAAAATAGTTAAAGGATATCTTAGATAAGGGATTCATCAGACCAAGTGTGTCCACGTGGGGCACACCAGTTTTGTTCATGAGAAATAAAGATGATTATCTTAAAATATGTATTGACTACTATCATCTCAAAAAAGTCACAGTCAAAAACAAGTATCCACTTACCAAAATCAATCACTTATTTGACAAAATTTAGGGTGCTAGCAATTTCTCCAACATAAACCTCAGATCAAGTTATCATCAGCTCAAAGTCAGAGAATGTGACATCCCGAAGATAGCTTTCATAACTCAGTACAGTCACTTTAAATTCTTAATGCTCCAGCTGCCTTCATAGACTTGACGAACCATGTGTTCAAGCAATACTTGGACATGTTCATCATAGTCTTTATAGTAGACATCCTCGTTTATTCCCTGAGTAAGTATGATCATGCAAACTATCTCTAAATAGTATTGCAAACTCTCAAGGATCATCAGCTGTTAGCCAAGTTTAGTAAGTGTAAATGTTTCCTAAGGTCCGTAGCATTCCTTGGTCATATCATTTCCGATGATGACATTAGAGTTGATCCTCAAAAGATCAAGGTAATGAAAAATTAGCCCAGGCCTATCTCTCCATCAAATATAAGGACTTTCATGGGTTTTGCTAGCTATTATCATTGGTTTGTTAAAGGGTTTCCTTTTATAGCATCCCTTATGTCCAGACTAACTCAGAACAAAGTATAGTTTCTATGGACAGATTCATGCAAGAAGAGTTTTCAGGAGTTGACGACTCAACTCACCTCAGCACCAATTTTGACTCTTCCAGATAGTTTAGATGGATTTCTCGTGTATTGTGATGCACTAAGAGTAGGTTTTGAGTTATTTCCTCATATAGCATGGTAAGATTATAGCCTGCGCCTCCAAACAGCTTAAGCTCCATGACAAAATTATCCAACTCATAATCTTAAATTAGCAGTCAATGTATTTGCCATAATGATTTGGAGGAATTACTTGTATGGGGTGTATGTAGATGTGCTCAAAGATCATAAAATCCTTCAATACATATTCTCTTAGAAAGACTTAAACCTCCATCAGAGAATGTGATTAGAGCTCTTAAAAGATTATGACATAAGTGCCCTTTATCATTTGGGTAAGGCCAATATAGTGGCCGACGCTCTTAGTAGACTTTCTATGGGTAGTTTTGCTCATGTAGAGTACATTAAGAAGAAGTTAGCTCAGAAAGTTCATCATCTTTCCCGAATAGGTGTCTGCTTGGTCAATTCAGTAGAAGGTATTGTGTAGGTTCAAAACAGCTTAAAATCATCTTTAGTTTTCAAGGTGAAAGAAAAACAGGATAGATATCCCAGTTTTCTTAAGTTGAAAGAGTTAGTCAGAGATTAGAAAGAAGAGGTTTTCTTCCAAGAGAGAGATGGTGTGTTGCGTTGTTAGGGTCGTCTATGTGTGCTAGGTGTAGAAAGAGCATAGTGTGCACTACTCTACTCATCTAGGGGCTACTAAGATGTAATGCAACTTGTGGGAGATCTATTAGTGGAGTGGGTTGAAGAGATATATTGCAGAGTTAGTGGCTAAGTGCTCTACATGTCAGCAGATTAAGATTGAGCATCAGAAGCCTAGTATTTCTTCTTAGAAGTAGGAAGAAGTGAACATGGACTTTGTGATGGGTTTACCTCGTACTCATCATCAGCATGATTCAGTTTAGGTTATTATACATAGAATGACCAAATCAGCTTATTTCCTTCTAGTCCATACCTCTAATTCAGCTGAGGATTACACCAAACTCTTTATCAGGGAGTTGGTCAGATTGCATGGTGTTCTGTATTCTATTATGTCAGATGGAGGCATACAGTTCACCTCTCATTTCTGGAAAGTATTCCAAAAGGGTCTTGGTACCCGATTTTATCTCAGCACTGCCTTCCATCCTCAGATAGATGGTCAAGCAGAAAGCACCATTCCTACCTTGAAAGATATTCTAAGGGTGTATGCAATTGATTTCAAGGGTAATTGGGATGACCACTTGACTTTGATTGAGATTACATACAACAACAGCTATCATTCCATTATTTAGATGTCTCCATTTGAAGCTCTCTATGATAGGAGATGAAGATCTCCAATCGGTTCGTTTAAACTCATTAAGGCCGCAATTGTAGGGCCTAAGTTGGTTTTTAATACCTTAGAGAAAGTTCAACTAATCAGAGAAAGGCTCAAGATAGCTCAGAGCTGACAGAAATCATATGCAGATGTGCATTGAAAGGATCTTGAGTTAGATATTGGTGACTATATGTATTTGAAAATCACTCCCTTGAATGGAGTAAAGAGATTCAGAAAGAAAGGGAAGCTTGGTCCCTGATATGTCGGTTCCTTCTAATTTCTCAATCGCTTTGGTAAGTTAGCTTATGAGCTCGAATTGCCTTTAGATCTAGCCTCTGTTCATCCAATGTTCCATATCTCCTTGATTAAAAAGTGCATACGTGACCCAATAGTTGTAGTTCTATAGAGGGCATATATGTTCAGAATAGCCTCTCTTATAAGGAAATTCCAGTCAAAATTCTTGACTACCAGATTCTAATACTGAGGAGCAAACAAGTCCCACTAATCAAAGTTATTTGGTGGAATCAATCCATTGGGGGGTCTACTTGGAACGTAGAAAAAGATATGCAAACCAAGTATCCTCACCTCTTCTCTGCAAACTCAGACTCAGCCCATGGTAATAGTTCTCCTTAAGCTTATTCAGTTTCATATTCACATTTCAGTTACAAACTTGGTATTAATTACAATTGCATAATCAGTCATGTATTCGTATGTCAGCTCAGTCATGTATTCATGCATCAGATATGCATGCTCAGTTTAATAAACTCATCTTATAAATAATCTCATTCATGCATTCATGAGTCAGTATTCATGCATCAAATATGCATGTTCAGTTTGATAAAGATCAGCTTATCAGTTATGTCAGTCATGAAAATCATGTTTCAGTTGTTCATGTTCAGTATGTACTTCAATTTATCTTTTCTCCGATCTCAATCAGTCTCATTCAAGGATAAATGCTCCTAAAGGAAAGATATTGTAAGATCCCATAAAATCCTAAGTCTAATTAATCTTTTAAAGGTTACTAAGGGATCCCAACACTTAGAAAATTTTAGCTACATGTTAAACACTTAGTCTTATTTTAAGCCTCCGAACTTCGAGAAACTATTTCATGACCTTCCTGACCTATGTTTGTTGATTTTTTTGTTGGTTCATGGTGGGGAAATTCATTAGTACATCTCAGGTGAGTTTAAGGATTTTAGGAATAGCATCATGTTTGGGTTCCCAAACTAATAGCTCTCGACGATAAGCCCGCGTCGCCCTGGCTATCGCGTCGGTACAGGCAGGGCGGTGCCTTGCAAAGTCTGGTGAACTTGACAGGGAGGCTCCTTTCTAAGTCCTGGTAGGTATAATTTTTTAGCTTCCAGCTCTACAATTTAAGGAGTAAAAGAGTCAATTTTTCACCCTATATCTCTAAAACATAGGATTTAACTCCCAAATAGCCATATTACTCATTGTTTCACACAATTTCCTTAAGAACAAACCCTAGGATCCCCAAGTTCAAGAATTCAATCTCAAGAATCTTCCCCAATCTGCACAAAATTTATAGTAAGGTATGTAAAGTGTTCATTCAAGGGTCTCTTCCACCCTTGAATCTCAAGAAACCCTTTTAAAAATATGAGTTTTGAATTTTATGTTGTAGGTTTGATTGTACACATGTTAATGTTGTGATATGAGTTCCAAGATTGCATTTTTATTTAATTTCATGACTTTATGTTAGTATGTGGATTGAAATCCTTAAATTTGAAGTTCTTGATATAGCCATGATGTATTAGTTGTTGAGTTATGACCTAGAAAAGGTTATGCCTTCCATGTGTTTGTTAAAATTCCTAAATGAATGAGAATTGTGCATTTTCACCCAATCGTCATTTAAATGATGAACTCATGATATACCCATATGTTCAAAATAACTTCCATGCTAAAGCTATGTCCTATAGTAATTTGATGAAATGTTCATGGGAATGAAACTGTGAAATTATGATGTGTTGTATGCCTCCCTATTCATGTGCAAGTTATGACCTTCAAGTGCGTATGAAGTCCCTCAATGATCGTATTGTGAGTTGATGACTATTATCATGTGTTCAATAATGGTCATGTCTTATTATTTTCGTGCTATCGAGTCATGGGGGTATTTAATACCTGACAATTTAGTTGTGTTCCTAGAGCCAGTATTCAGCTGACAATTCAGATTCAGTATTCACGCAGTCATGTTCATGTAGCCAGTGAGTTATAGTTGATGCATATGAACTCTTGCATTCACCCTACCTCACTTTGCATACCTTTACATTCTCATGTACTGACGCATAATTTTCTCTTGCGCTATGGTGTCTTATACCATCGGTTCGGATGCTTAGGTTCACAATCACATTTAGCAATTTAGATATCAGCTGCCAGAGTTAGTGGTGAGTCCTCATATTTTGAGGACATAATTATTTTAGTATTTCAGTACTTAGTTATTTTCAGAAGTTGGAGTTAGTTGGGGACATGTCCCATCAACTCCTTATTCAGACAATTTAGAGGCTTATTCAGACTATAGCATGTTTAGACAGTTTATTTTCAGTTTTGGTATTATTATACCATGTTCAAACATTGTTTATCAGTTATTGTTTTAGTAATGAACCTTTGGGCATTTCAACACATTGTTTCCAAATATTTTAGTATTATAATATAGTTATTGCAGAAGGTACCAGTCATGGGTTAGCTTGTGGTCCTTTGAGATTGTTAGAACCATGTAGCGTTCGGGGTACCAAACTTGGGGCATTAAAGAACCCTTCAAGAAACCTTCAATAATACCAACCCAAACCCAAAAATCTATGGATATCAATAGAATGATGGGTCAAGTCTAGTGCTTCAGTACATTCATTGTCTAACGATACACATGAATCCAGCCCCCAAAATTACATAACCCAACAAGGTAATAGATTCCAAAAAACTCACATTTACCAAACTTTGCATATAATTAATGACTCTTAAGGGTCTACAACACTAACCGAAAATGGTTTGCATGTTCTTCCTCATTCCCGGAATACATTAGTATATCATCTATAAAGACAATGAAAAACATATCCAAGTACTACTTAAAGACCATGTTCATCAAATCCATAAAAGCTTCAGGGGCATTTTTTTATCCAAATGACATTAATACAAACTCAAAATATCGATACCACATTTGGAAAGTTTTTTCAGAATGTCTTGCTCCCTAACTTTTAACTGATGGTATCCTAACCTAAGGTCAATCTTTGAGAACCAGTTGGCACCCTGGAGCAGATAAAATAAGTCATTGATTCTAGGAATGGTATACTAATTTATGAGGGTAACCTTTTTTAGTTGTCTATAATCTATACACATTATGAGAGTGCTATCTTTCTTGCTTACAAAAAGGACTAGAGCACCCCACGGAGAAATATTAGGTCTTATGAAACCTTTATTTTGAAGGTCCATAAGCTACTCATTTAACTCTTTAAGTTTAGATGAGGCCATGTGATATGGAGATATAGAGATGGGATGAGTATCAGGAAGAAAATTAATACTGAATTATATTTCTGTATCTGGAGGTACCCATGGTAGATCTTCGGGGATAACCTCATGAACCTCATTGACTACACAAACTGATTGAACTGTTGGCGTTTCATACTTGGTGTCGTTGACTCAAAATAAATAATAGATACACCCTTTTGATATTAACCTTCGGGCTTTAAGATATCAAATGAAACAACCTTAGGGGGACACAAAACTTCCCTACCACTTAAAAAACACCTCATTAGGAACTGAAACTTCACCACATGGGTGTGATAATCTATTGAGGTATAGCATGAACGGAGGCAATCCATGCCCAAAATAACATTGAAATTTTCCATATCTAACTTTATTAGGTCAACTAGTATGATGTTATAGAGGATGGTAATAAGACACTTTTTATTGACTCATCCTGCAAAAATTGACTCACTTATTAGGGTGGAAATTGAGAAGGGCTTAGGGATACTTTCAGGACCTACCCCAAAATTACTACAACAAATGGAGTTATATAAGAGAGATTTAATCTCGGATCTAACAACACATATACATCAAGGAGAAAGGCACAAAGCATGCTAGTGACAATAACTGGTCAGCTCTCCTACTCCTGAATGGATGGTAAGGCATTAAATCAATTCTAGTATTGACCACCATCGGTAATAAATGGTACACATATAAATCATCGATTCTAGGAATAGTATACTAATTCTTGATGATAACCTTTTTTAGTTGTCAATAAGTTATACACATTCTTGGAGTGCTATCTTTCTTGCACACAAAAAGGACTAAAGCACCCTACGGAGAAACACTGGGTCTTGTGAAACCTTTATTTAGGATGTACTTAAGCTTTTCCTTTAACTATTTGAGTTTGGCTGAGGCCATGCAATATTGAGGGACAGAGATGGGCTGAGTATCAGGAAGAAGATTAATACCGAATTATATTTCTCTATCTAGAGGTACCCATGGCAGATCTTCGGGGATAACCTCATAGACCTCATAGACTACACGAAATCATTGAACTATTGGAGTTTCAGACTTGGTTTCTTTGACATGAGAAAAACAATAGATACACCCTTTTGATATTAACCTTCAGGCCTTAAGATAACAGAAAAAATAACCTTAGAGAGACACAAAACTTCCCTACTACTTAAAAACTGCCTCATTACGAAATTGAAACTTCACCCCATGAGTGCGATAATCTATTGACGCATAGCATCAACGGAGGCAATCCATGCCTAGAATAACATTGAATTTTTCCATCTCTAACTTTATTAGGTCCGCTAGTATGATGTTATAGAGGATTGTAATAAGACACTTCTTATAGACTCATCCTGCAAAAATTTACTCACTCATTGGAGTGGAAATTGAGAAGGGCTTAGGGATACTTTCAGGACCTACCCCAAAATTTACTGCAACAAATGGAGTTATATAAGAGAGATTTAATCTCAGGTCTAAGAACACATATACATGAAGGAGAAAGGCACAAAGCATACCAGTGACAACAACTGGTGAGCTCTCCTACTCCTGAATGGATGGTAAGGCATTGAATCAATTCTAGTATGACCACCATCGGTAATAAATGGTGTGCCCTATGGAGGAACTGGGTGACTTGGCTAAGCTGCTGGATTAGTATCCTGAGACTGAGGACGAACATACCTACTTCCCAGCTTCGCATAAAAACACTCCTTAATCTTGTGACCCAACTTGCCATACCCATTGCAACCCTCTTTGTCCATCATACACTCGCCAGGATAGTTCCTACAACACTTTTCACATGTTTTGTAACTAGGCCTCTAGACTATACTATTCTATGACCTAGAATGTAAAATCTTGCCTCATTGTTCCTGCTTGGTCCTGGGTGCAGGGGCATAGGCTGAAGAAGAAGTTACTAATGAATGACCCTGTACCTACAAAAAACTTCCTCCTTCAAACCTTGGTTGACTATACTCAAACTATCAAGTTATAGCCCTCTTGTTTCTCTTCTCTCTTTATTTCAACTTTTCAACATCAATATATTAAGTGTGAGTCATTAGTCGAGCAACATCCATATTCCTAATAAGCATGGAAATCCTACACTCCTTGACTACCAAATCAAACACCAGAATAACAAACTTGGTTATATAAGATGGAGAATCAGATAACTCAGGAGCATACTTTGACAACTGAGTGAACATATGAAAGTACTATTTTACTGTCTAGAGTTCATGAACTCCTCCACCTTAGACTCGCTCATCTCATGCAAAAAGAACATTTCTAGAAAAGAATTTTAAAATACCTGAAAAATCATAGGTAATGCATTCTCACCCGACCTTCCTTCCACATAACAACTCGATCATAAGCAATATCCTTCAGCCCATAGGATGCCAACTCTACACTCTCCTCTTTTGTAACATACATAAGATGGGTAATCTTTCTCACCTTTTTAATAAAGAGTGAGGATCCTTATCCACCTCTGACCCATGGAACTCAGGTGGATTCATACTCTTTGTACACCCTAGAAGTATCCCCTGGATGTCACATTGTGCTCAAGATACGAATAGTCCCAAGCTAACCCTTTAAGCCTACATAACTTGGAACTCATAAAGAAAGTAAACAGACCTATAAAATATAAAGATAATGGGATCAATATCTTAACTAAAAGTCTTTAATCTTGGAAATCCTTAAAATAAACACTTTTAAACTTAAAACAGATAAAGTTAGACAAGCCTCAACTTCAAACTAGAGAGCCACTGGGAAAGACCCTAGCTGACTGGACCTAAAAAAATCAAATAACTGGAAATGTTTTATCAATATCAATGACGAAAAGACTGTGAGGACTCACCTAAAAGTGAGGATGTAGGTCTGATGCATGTAATCAATTGCCTTGCTAGAACTAATCACCAGAACCTACATTATAAGACAATGTAGCACGTAGACATATATATTGGTCAGTACCTATGGAATGTATTGAGTATGTGGAGGTGAATGCATCAGTAAAACAATAACTTGATATTCTAATAGACTTTCAAATAATGCATGCTTATTGTAAATGACTCATGTAAAGCTTGAATGAAATGAAGACTACAAAATCATAACCATGAGTAACGAAGCATAAGTATAAACTTTGTGAGCCATATCACTTAATTTTAAAAGCTTTATCTTTAATCATTCTTAGGGAGGTTCTTCAAATCGATGTAAACATTGTGAGCTTTCATGGAGTCCAACATCTTACCCACATTGGGGAGAGTTTTTCTACCTTTAACATTAGAATAGAACCTTAATCTTAGTGATCATTATACTTTACCTGTATTGGGACTTGAAGCTACAGTGGTACGTAGTTCTGGGGCATGTGACCTCGGAATCATATCCAAATCAGTGCTAAATACTACTCCCATATTACTGATATGCTCATGCTTTAGGAAATCCACTTTAAAATAGGATAAGGGTTATTATACTAGAAACCAGTTATGCTTTTCTTTGCTTTAAACCATAAGAATGATAAATGGTTGTTCATTTCAAGTATTATCTTGGAATAAAAAGATTCAAACTTGTCTTGTAAACTTAGAGCATAAACTTAAGCCTTAAATCTCATACTTTCTTTCATATAACTTGTAATATTATATCATGCTTATTGGAGATATTTAATCAATGTTTCAAATAAGACGCATGGTACTCAACTCATAATAGAGAATTCTTCAAGTCAAGACATAAATATATGAGAACAAATATGCAATTTAATACTTCAATCAAATAATAATTTTGTAATCTTAAGACACGATAACTTGTATATGAACCATAATTTCAAATCATAAAACTTAAAATTTAAAACAAGTTTTGGGCACAAGGATGGAAGAATGTCCTTTTTCATAAGCACCATATACCTTAATTGAACGGATTCTTGAAGAAATACTAAAATTGAAGCTTGAATCCTTGGGTTCTTAAGGGGAAAATGATTGTATTATTGTTCTTGGGAAAGTGGAGGATTTTTACGTGAGTTGATTTGAAGAATGTGGGCAAATAATGCCCTTTTGGGTGTTATAATTTGTTCTTTGGGCATTTGGGGTTAAGGGGAAGGACCAAAGTGCCTCTTGACCCTTAAGAAATAGAAACAGTTGGGGAATAGACCCCAAAGTTTTCCCCTTAGTCCAAGGGAGTAGCCCCCGCAATGTCCTCTCTACTCTTGTGGAATAGCCCCCATGGCATGGGCCTATCATGTTCCCTTACTTCCTCTCAGAAAAATAGTCATAACTTTTTGCTCAGGTATCATATTAAAGCAAAATTGGTATTGTTGGAAAGATAACTCAATTATATATAATTTGGCGTGTGTTGAGATGAAAAATTCCACATATATAAAAATTTATACATATTCAAAGTATACTTTTGTAGAATTGAATGCCAAAATTTTATCTAATCAAAAGCACTTAGCTCAACTTTGCTCTAATTGATCCCTATGAACATTTTTCACCTCATAGGCACTTCACACACTAGGTTAAAGATCATGAAACATGAATTCAAATGTAAATCATGGAATACACAATTAGGAATGATGGGTCAAAGTCTAGCTAAAAAATGTGCAGTGTTACATTATCTCCCCCTTGGAATCATTCATCCTTGAATGAAACTGATTATGCTGAGATACTAAGGAGATGAAGAGTATTTTTTTAATATTTATAAGATGAAACATGATCAAATAACTGGGTCTAAAACATGATACAATCTACATGGGCTGAATGGTTTCATGGATGCATATTTTTACGTGAGAATAGTTGTATAGATAAAGTAGAGGATGAAAAGGGTTGACCTAGGGAAAACTATTACCTCAAGCTGAGTCTGAACTCATGGAGAAAAGATAAGGATACAAATCTCATATATATTCTTCTACTTCCCAAGTAGCTCCCCCAGCGGATTGATTTCTCTATTGAACTTTAATGAAGGAGACTTCTTTGTTCCTTAGCTTATGAATCTGATGATCAAGTACCTTTACTATGACTTCTTCATAGGAAAGGCTATAAATAATATCCATACTTTCTAAAGTAACAATAGATGTTGAATAATCAATACATTTCTTTAACAAAAAAAAAACATGAAATATTGGGTGTACTGATGCCAATTCTGTAGGCAACTCGTAAGCTACATTCCCTAGGTAATTCAAGATTTAATATGGGCAAACGGAATAGGGGCTAAGTTTTTCCTCTTGTCAAACCTCTTCGCTCCCTTCATAGGTGAAATTTTCAAGTAGATTGAGTCACCAGCCTTAAATTCAAGATCCTTTCTTCTTATGTCTGCATAAGATTTCTGACGGCTTTGGGTTTTCTTCAGCCTCTCTCGAATTAACTAAAATTTCTTCATAGACTCAAATAACACATCTAGTCCTATCAAAGTAGCCTCACCTATTTCAATCAAACCAATAGGTGATCTATATCTCCTCCCATTGTAAGTTTCTAAAGGAGCCATGTAAATATAGAAGTGATAAATATTGTTAAAAGCAAACTCAATCAAAGGTAAGTGGTCATCCCAACTACCTTTAAAATCAATAACACACGCCCTCACAATATCATCTAATGTCTGAATGGTCCTCTCTGCCTGACAATCTATCTATGGATGAAAGTTTGTACTGAGGTGAACTTGGGTACCAAGACCCTTCTCAAAAGCTTTCCAAAAATGAAAGGTAAAATGATAGACAACAGAACCCCATGCAATTTCACCAACTCCTAATGATAAAGCTTCACATAATCTTCAGCTAAATACAAAGTATAAACTGGCAAAAAATAGGCTAACTAAGTTATTCTATCTACAATGACCAAAATTGAATCGTACTGATGACGCATACGAGGAAACCATATCATAAAATCCATATTCACCACCTCCCACATAAATATGGTGATGCTAAACTCCTAAAGTATACCGTAAGTCTTTAGGTACTTAACCTTAACCTGCTGACAATTCAAATACTCAGCTACATGCCCTGCAATATCTTTCTTCATAGCTCTGCACTAATAGATTTTTCGTAAATCATGGTATATTATAGTTGCTCCTGGGTGAATAGAGTACCATACATCAAGTGCCTCTACCATGATTCGTTGTCTCAAACCATCAATGCATTAAACACATACCTTGCCTTGACATTGAAGCACACCATCTTCCCCTTAGGAGAAAACCTCCACCTTTTGATCTCTAACTACCTCCTTTAATTAAACCAAAACTTGGATCTTTGTCCTATTTTTCTTTTACTTCAGCAATTAGTGAAGATTACAAACCATTCTAAACCCACGTAATACCTTCAGCCAAATCAACTAACCGAACCTCTAACCTAGTAAGCTAATAAACCTTATGAACTTACTCCTTATTATTGTTCTCAAATGGGTAACACTACCCATAGACAGTCTACTAAGGGAATTCGATACTACGTTGGCCTTGCTCGAATGATACAATGCACTCATATAGTAATCTTTCAACAACTCAATCCATCTCTTCTGATGGATATTTAGTTATTTTTTTGTGAATACATACTATAATCTCTTGTAATCCGTGAACACATCAACATTAACTCTATAAATATAATGACTCCAATTTTTAAAGAAAATACAACAGCTGCTAACTCAAGATCATGTGGGTCGGATAATTATTTTCATAGGGCTTAAGCTTCCTAGAGGTATAGTCTATGAACCTACCTTTCTACATCAAAACACAATCCAGACAAACTCTAGAAGCATCACAATATACTATGAACCCATCTGGGCTATCTGGCAAAGTAAAGACCAAGGTGGAAGTTAGTCGAGACTTAAAATCCTAAAAATTCTTCCCGCATAAATTTGACCACTAAAATTTTACATTTTTATGGCCTAGCCTAGACATGGGAGATGAGATAGAAGGAACCCTTCAACAAACCATCAGTAATAGATAGATAAACCCAAGAAACTCCTAATATTAGAAGGAGAGATAGGTCTAAGCCAATTTCTCACTACTTTAGTCTTTTGAGTATCAATTCAAATTCCATCGCCAAAAATGACGTGTCTAAGAAAAGCTACTGATCTCAACCAAAATTCGTACTTGATGAACTTAGAAAATAGCTAATGATCTCTAAGGGTCTACAGCACCACCCGCAGATGGTCTGCATGATCATTCTCACTATGGGAAAAAACAAGGATGTCATCAATGAAAACTACGGCAAACATGTCCAAGTACAGCTTGAATACACTATTCATCAAGTCTATGAAAGTTGCAGAGGCATTTGTCAGTGCAAAAGACATAACTTTATATTTGAAGTTACCATACCAAGTTTTGAAGGCAATCTTCGAAAGTTCATATTCTTTGACTTTAAGCTGATGATAGCCAGATCTAAGGTCTATCTTAAAGAATAACTTTAACCCTAAAGCTAGTTGAATAAGTCATCAATCTTGGGGAGAGGATATTTGTTCTTTATTGTGACTTTGTTAAAATGGTGGTAATCGATGCACATTCAGAGACAACCATCTTTTTTGCATATGAATAGGATAGGATCACCCTATAAGGAGGTGTTAGGTCTTATGAAACCATTATCTAATAGGTCTTTAAGCTTCTATTTTAATTATTTAAGCTTTTCCGAAGCTATATGATAAGGAGATATAGAGATGGGATGATTATTAGGAAGGATATCAATACCAAATTCTATTTGTCAATCTTGAGGCACCCTTGGAAAATCTGCATGGAAAACCTCAAGAAATTCATTGACTACATTGACTAATTGAACTACTGGAGCTTTAAACTTAGTATCTTTGACTCAAACTAAATAATAGATGCACCCTTTTAATAACAAACTTTTGTAGTTAAGATATGAAACATCCTTTAAGAGACACAAAACTACCTTTCCATTCAAAAGCTTTCTCATCAAGAAGCTTAAACTTCACCACACGGTTGCAACAATCTATTGATGCATAGCATGAATGGACCCAATCCATGCCTAAAATAATATAAAAATCCACCATGTATAATTCTAATAGGTCTGCTACAATGATCTAATGGAGGACAGTAATATGACATATCTTAAAGACTTGTTTGGCAATAATGGACTTACCTATAAGGGTGAAACTAAGAAGGGTTTAGAGAGCTTGTCAGGTCCCAACCTAAAATTTAACACAATCAGTGGATTCATATAAGAGATATGTGATCCTAAATCTAACAACACATACAAATAAATATGAAAGACATGAATCATACCATTGACAACATATGGCAAACTCCCCTGCTCCTGTCAAGATGGTAAAGCACAAAACTGATTCAGGCGTTGATACCACCAGAATTGGATTTTAAGATCCCACAAAATTCTAAGTTAAATTAACCCCTTAAAGCTCATTAAGGGATCCCAACGCTTAGAAAATTTTTAGCTAAGTTCTTAACGCTTAGTCTTATTTTAAGCCTCTGAACTTTGAGGATTTATTTCGTAACCTTCACGACCTCTATTTGTCAATTTTTAAGTTGATTGATGATGGGTCAAGTCAATAGTATGTCACGGGTGAGTTTTAGAATTTACAGACAAGCATAAGGACATGTTTGGATTTCCAAAATAGTAAGGCCTCGTGATGGCCCAGCATCGCGAGGGCCAGTCAACTTGATTAGGGGTCGCTTTGCGATGGCTAGTCAACTTGATTAGGGGTAGCATCGCGAGGGTTAGTCCATTTTAGTCAAAAAATTTAAAGGTTATAAGGGCATTTGTGTTTTTTCCCCACCCTTATTCAGCCATAAACACAAAATTAAGCCCTTATTCACCAAATTATATTAACTATATATCAATTCCTCTCAAGAACAAGCCCAAGGATTTTTAATTGAAGATCCAGATCCAAGATATTTCACCATTAAACTTAAAGAAATTCCCATCCAAGGTATGTAAAGTGTTTATCCAAGGGCCCCTTTAATCCTTGCAATTGAAGAAACTATTTATAAAACTAAATAATAATGTTCATGCTGTGGATTTAAATTTATATCCATGTTGTTAATTGTGTACAATTTTCATGATGAAATTTTCATGTATTCCTTTATATTATGTTAGCATGTGTATTGAATTTCATGAAAATGGGTTGATTGATGCAGCCATGATGTAATTGATTAATGTTCATGCCTAATCCTATGTTTATGCATACCATGTGTTTGATAAAATGCCTAAGTGAGTAGAATTATGTTCAATGATCCCTTATTGATCTACATGATGAACTTAGGCTACAACTTATGTTCAAAATGACTCTCATGCTAATGTTATGTCTTGTAATGATTTGATAAAGTGTTCATGAGAGCAGAATGGTGAACTTTTGATATGTTGAATTGTATTCCTATTTACGTACAAGATTATGATTATAAAGTGCCTCACAAATTTTCACCAATGATTGCATTATGAATGTTGACTATGATTATATGCCCAAGAAGTCTCATGTTTTGTTAGTTTTATGCTATCGAGTCTTGGGGGTATTTATACTCAAAAATTTAGCTGTGTTCCTAGAGCCAGTATCAGTTTTCATGATACTCTCAGTCAATCCACGATTAGTAGAATTTAGTCAGTCATGTGACTTAAGAAAACTCAGTGAATTTAGTATCAATCCAGTCCCACTCAGTAATCTCAGTAGTATCAGTCATTTATTAGGTTTTAGTAGTATTCTATTAGTTAACAGAACTTAATGAACTCAGTCCAGTTTATCTCAGTATAATTAGTTTAGTGTCTATTCAGATGGGAGTAGGATTCAGCACCGAGTGAACCTAAGGATAGAACACATACTGCTAGTTAAGGGTGTGATTTCTAGCAACAATCCTTCCATTCCTGAACAATATAGACAGCATAGGTTGAGACATCAACACTGATAGTTGAGGGTTGATGGGGTAGATTAACACTATTAGATATGGGTCCCACCATTATCTTTTAGGGACACTGCTAGACGAGGGTCACTTACAGCTTGTCCTTACCAGTGGCGCGGTATTGACACCCTTCCAATTAGGGTTATAGATTGGACCCCAATTATTAAGGACATATTGGTTAGATGACTACTTTTCATAGTCCCAAAATTAGTCTTAGTAATAGAACTTAGATTGTTCTTTAAATTTAGCACTGTCAGATAAAGTCACTCAGTTCAGTTCGGAACTCAGCTAGTTTCATTAGAATCAAGACTATCAAATACAGTCACTCAGTTAATAGCATATTAGTTATACAAAACTTGTGTTATCATTATCCAGATTCAGTGTTTCCACGAACTCAATTATAGTTCATGTATTCATGCATGTATTCCCACGCAGTCATGTTCATGTTTCATATTATCAGTTAGTTATAGTTCATGTATATGAACCCTTACCTTTAGCCTTACCTCACTTTACATACCAGTACATTCTCACGTACTGATGCATACTTTCCTTTTGTGCTATGGTGTTTTATACCATAGGTTCAGATGCATGAGCTCAAGAGTATCCCTAGCAGTTCAACTTCCAGCAGTTAGTGTCAGTGGTGAGTCCTCATCATTCGAGGACATGATTATTTCATTAGTTCATTATTTTATTATTTTATTAGTTTGGAGTTAGTTGGGGACATGTCCCATCAACTCCCTATTCAGAAAGTTTAGAGGCTTTCTGACTGCATCATATTCAGATAGTTATTTTAGTTTTGTTTTGGTATTGTTAAACCACCTTTTAGTTTTATATCTGTATTATAGTTTTGAACCTTATGGCATTTCAGCCTATTATTTCCACATATTTTAGTATTTTACACAATTATTGCAGCAGGTACCAGTCATAGGGTTAGCTAGTGGTCCTTTGGGATCGTTAGCATCGTGTAGCATTTCGGGTATCAGATTAGGGGCATTATAAACTTGGTATCAAAGCCTAAGGTTCAATAGAGTCCTATAAAGTCTGAAAGCCATATCTAGTAGAGTCTAGTGCATGGGTGTGTTGCACGTCATATGTATATACATGAGGCTATAAGATGTTTTTAGGAATAGTTTCCCTTCTTTCAGTATTCATGTTGTGCCAGAGAGCATGAACTCAAATTTAACTCTTAGTCTAATTAGTTTCTCCCTTTTATTTGCAGAACATGCCTCCCAAAAGAAAAAATAGCAATCATCCAGCCCCTCATCCTGTCCAAGCAAATCCCTTGGAAAAATACATTTCTTAAGCAGAGTTTAGAGCTTCATTCACTACTCTTGCTAATTTAGTTGCTTCCCATAAAGAACGACTAGTTCTCGTTCTGGCAGACCCAGTGGCCAATTCAGCTGCATCCAAGATTCAATACTTCACCTATATGAATCCTCCATATTTTACCTGGTCTAAGTTAGAAGAAGACCCTCAGGAATTCCTTGATTAGGAGCAAAAGTTTACAGATATCATGGGGGTGACTGCTAATGAGAGTGTTGAGCTATCTTCATATCAATTGTAGGATGTGTCTCACACATAGTTCAAATAGTAGAAGACAGAGAGGGCAAAAGATGCAGGTCCTATTGAGATGGGGGATTTTACCACTGCATTTCTTGATAGATTCTTTCCCCTAGAGCTAAGAGAAGCTAAGGTGTTAGGATTTATCAACCTCTAAAAGGTCAATATGACAGTGAAAGAGTATTCTCTCAAGTTTACTCAACTTGCTAGATACACTTCTCATGTAGTGGCAGACAGTAGGGCTAAGATGAGTACATTTGTTTCTGGAGTGAATGATAGTGTGGTCAATGAGTTTAGGTCTGCAATACTAATTAGTGAGATAGACAAAGCCAGGATTATGATCCATGCTCAACAGATAGAAAAGCAGAAGATTAAGGTGAGAGAGAAGAAGAATAAAAGAGTAAGGACAGGTAGTTTAAATTTTTCTCAGCCTAAGTTAGAGGGTGGTAATTAATCTTAGTTCTGCCCAAAGTAATCTGTTCCAGTTCCTTCCTCAGCCAGTGCTCCAGTTTTGAAAATCAAAGAAGGTAACAGGGATAGGGCACTAGGCCCTAAACCTCAGGGAAGTGTTAGTAGTGCCCGCACTCATCCTCTTTGTCAGACATGTGGCAAGAACCATCAAGGTATTTCCAGAGCTAGAAGCGATGTCTATTTCAAATTTGTTAAACCAGGACACAGAGATAAAGATTGTCCCCATTCAGGTTTTCAGGGTCAGCATAACCATTCCTCAACTCAGTTTGGTTGCCCAAATTAGCAGGGTGCCATATCCAGTACTACAAGTGGTCAACGCCCAAACAGATGCTAAGATCTTCAGTCCCGACAGGATTAGGAAAATTCTCCTGATGTGGTTACTGGTACATTATAGATCTTTCACTTGCATGTTTACGCTTGCTAGATCCAGGAACTTCCTTGGCTTTTGTTACTCCTTATATAGTAGTTGATTTTTGAGTCAGTCTCAAAATTCTAGCAGAGTCCTTTTCAGTCTCTACCTCACTTGGTAAAACTATTATAGCCCGATAGGTATACAAAAATTGTCCGATTATGGTATCTCAAAAAGTCACTTCAGCAGACTTATTCAAATTAGAGATGACTAATTTTGATATCATTCTTTGAATGGATTAAATTCATTCCTGCTGTGCCATAGTCGACTGCAGAAACAAAATTATCCAGTTCTTGTTTTTGGATAAACCTGTCCTAAGTGGAAGGGTAGTACTTCAGCATTCAGGGGACAACTTATTTCCTACCTTCGAGCACGGAATATGATATCTAAGGGATGTTTCTATCATTTTGCTTGAGTTAAGGACTCTAGTTCCAAAATTCCCAGACTTAAATTAGTCCTAGTATTGAATCAATACCCAGATAACTTTCCCAAAGATCTTCCAGGAATTCCTCCCAAAAGGGAAATAGACTTCGGCATTGATATCCTTCCAGATACTCAGCCTATATCTATTCCACCAAATAGAATGGCACCTGCAAAACTCAGGAAATTGAAAGAATAATTGAAGGATCTCCTAGATAAGGGATTCATCAGACCTAGTTTTTCCCCATAAGGTGCACCAGTTCTATTCGTGCGCAAGAAAAATGGTTCTCTCATAATATGCATAGACTACCGTCAACTCAATAAGGTCATGGTAAAGAACAAATATGCACTTCTCAGAATTAATGATTTGTTTGACCAACTTTAGAATGCCAGCTATTTTCTTAAGATAGACCTTATATTAGGCTATCATCAGCTCATAATCAAAGAATGTGACATCCCAAAAATAGCTTTCCAAACTCGGTATAGTTATTTTGAATTCTTAGTCATGTCCTTTGATCTTGCCAATGCCCCAGTAGCTTTCATGGACTTGATGAATTGTGTATTCAAGCAGTACTATGACATGTTCAGCATAGTCTTCATAGATGACATTCTTGTCTATTCCCATAGTGAGCATGATCATGCAGACCACTTTAGAATAGTGTTGCAGACTCTCAGAAATCATTAGTTGTTCTCCAAATTTAGTAAGTGAAAATTTTGGATAAGGTCAGTACAATTCCTTGGTCATAGCAGTTCTAGTGATGGCATTAGCGTTAATCCTCAAAAGACCGAGAAGTAAGAAACTGGCCCAAACCTATCTCTCCATCAGATATCAGGAGTTTCTTAGGTTTGGATAGCTATTACAGATGGTTTATTGAGGGATTTTTATCTATTACATCCCCTATGTCCAGATTGACTCAGAAGAAAGTCAAGTTTCAGTAGCCAGATTAGTACAAGAAGAGTTTTTAGGAGTTGAAGATGACTCACCTCAGCTCCAGTTTTGACTCTTCCATATGGGTATGTCGTGTACTATAATGCATCAAGAATAGTTTTGGGTTGTGTCCTCAAGCAACATGGTAAGGTCATAACCTACGCCTCTAGACAGCTTAAGCCCCATGAGAAAAATTATCCAACTTATGATCTTGAGTTACCAGCCGTAGTTTTTGCCTTAAAGATTTGAAGGCACTACTTGTATGGGGTGTATGTAGATGTGTTCACAGATCACAAGAGCCTCCAGTATATGTTATCCCAGAAAGATCTAAATCTTTATTAGAGAAGGAGGTTATATGTAATGCCCCAAATCTGGTACCCAGAATGCTACACGGTGCTCATGACCTCAAAGGACCAAAAAACTAACCCATGACTCATATCTATACCTGAACACTGCATGATATACTGTATAATTGAAAAAATAGAGGATGAAAGGCCATAAGGTTCAAAACTAATAAGCATAATTGATAAAACATAACATCTGGATGGGGTATGAAATACCCAAAACAACTGAAATAAGTTGTCTGAACATGTTGGTCTAAAAAGCCTCTAATTGTCTGAATAAGGAGTTGATAGGACATGTCCCAACTAACTCCATCAAATGAAAGCTAAACTGAATAAATTAAATAACTCATAATATCATCCTCGAATGATGAGGACTCACTTCTAAATATGGTTGCTACTGATGCTTTGGAGCTCGTGCTTCTGAACCTATGGTATAAAACACCATAGTGCAAAGACATTAGTACTATTGAATATACTGATATGGATGTGAGGTAGGCTTAATGCAAAGGGTGCATATACATAAACTAAACTAACTGACTATATAACATGAACATGAGAATGCATGTATGAATACATAATAACTGTAAGTGAGTTGCTGATAACGTGATGACAAAACATGAGTATTGATAGCATAAGATACTGATAACTGTATAACTAAAATAACTGATACTGAGTGACTATATCTGATAGTCTAGCTTCTGATAGAACTAGCTGAGTCCAATACTATTTTGAGTTGACTATATCTGATAGTCATGAATTCTGTAGAACTATCTGAGTTCTATTACTGAGATTGATTGACTGTATCTGACAGTCCTAATTCTGTAACTAATTCTATGGGAAGTATTCATCTAACTAAAATGCCCCTAATTACCTATTATAGATATATTAGAGTCCAATCTATAACCCCAATTGGAAGGGGGTCAATACCGTACCGCTGATGCGGACAAGCTGCGGGTAACCCTCATCCGACAGTGTCCCTAAAAGATAATGGTGGGGCCCTCATCTAACAGTGCTTATCCAGCTTACTAACCCTCATCTGACAGTGTTGATATCTCAACCTATGTTGGCTACTTAGTTCTGGAATGCAAGGATTACTTCTAAGAATCACACCCTCATCTGACAGTGTATGTTACTATCCTTGGGTTCACTCGATGCTAATTCCAATTCCCATCTGAATAGACACTGGACTTGGATTACTCAAATGAACTACACTAAATTCATAGAGTTCCATTAACTGATGGAATACTATTGAGATTACTGAATATCTGAGCTTTCCTGAGTCAGATGACTGACTGAGTTCTATGGATCATGGCTTGACTAAGGATATCGTGAAACATGTAACTGACTCTAGGCACACAACTATATTTTTTGGATACAAGTACCCCCAGGACTCGATAGATTTACAAGACATGACTTTCTTGAATACATGACCAACAACAACAATACATAATACAATAAGTTGGGAATTTCATAAAGTACGTGGTCATCATAAGCTTGTACATGAATAGGATTGCATGTTAAAATGGCATAATTTCATAAGGCAAATTCATGATCAATCCAACAATATGTACAAGGCATGTTAATAGCATGGAAGTCATTCGAACATAAAGGAAAAACATTAATCCATCACTTAAGTCACAATTTAGCTATATTGCATAAATTCTAGTCCCTTAGGCATTTTATCAAACACCTTACATGCACAACTTAGGTCATAGGTATAATCATCAATCAACACATCATGAACCACTCAATTCATGGATTTAAACTCATACACTAATGTAATTTCATAAAACACATGAAGATTCCAACTTGGGAATCATACAACAGCAACAACCACATGAACACAATCAACACATTATGAATATCATAATTCATAGCTTAAAACTTGATTCTTGGGCTTCATGGACGAAAGGAATCCATAAATGAATACTATGCATACCTTAGTTCTTGATTTAGCAAAGATTGATGGAGAGAATCTTGAATTTGAGTATTGAATTTGAATCCTCAATTGAAAACCCTAGCTTGTTCTTTAGAGAAACTTGAGAGAAACACTATATTTTGGGTGAAATATGGTTGAATCATGTGTTATTGGGTTTAAATAGGGATGGCAGATTGACCCTTTTAACCCTTGGACACAAATTGTAAATTTGTGAAAATTTTCTGACTTGGACCCCTGGCGCGATACGACGCTATCGTGATGTGTCATTGGAATTTGACAATTGGGAAATTAGGGAATGGCGCGATGTGGAGCCATTGTGTTGCCACTTTGTTTACGTCCTGGAAGTTTGGCACGACACAGATAAATCATTTTAAGACACTAGAAAATGGACAATTACCATTTTCTCTTGTGGCTCGGTGTGCCACTAACCAACATGGCATTGTTTTACGATAGGGAATTGAAATAGTCATAACTTCTTATCCGGTTATTAGATTTAGGAAAATTCTATATCGATGGAAACTATATTGAATTTTCTATATGAAAAAAAGTGAAAATCTTGAAAATTTCTCATGGAATAAACATCATTCAATTTAGAAGCTAATACTAGTCATTCTTGGGATGAAATTAGTTAAGAAACTTTAGGGTATTAATATATCTACCCCTTGGGAACATTTATCCTCGAATAAGACTGATTGAGATGGGAGAAACGATAAGTTGAAGTACATATTGAACATGAACAACTGAGACAAGACTAACATTTCTGAGATTTTTACTGAGCGTGCATATCTGATGCATTATTTCATAACTTAACTGACTCATGAACACATGACTGAGATTTTTGATAACAGAGTTTCTCACTAGGAGAATTCATGTATGATGAATGAATACATGACTTATCTGATGCATAAACATATGACTGAATATGCAATCGTACTTAGTACCAAGTTTATAACTAAAATTTGAATATGAAATTAAAATGCTTAAGCAGTAATGTTACCTTAAGCTAGGTCTGAGTTAGCGGGGAAGAGGTGAGGATACTTGGTACACTTGTCTGCTTCTGCTTCCCAAGTATCTCTCTCAATGGACTGATTTCGTCAAAGAACTTTGACTAAAGGGACTTCTTTGTTCCTCAGTCTACGAGTCTGATAGTCTAGGATTTCAACTAGAATCTCTTCATAAGAGAGGTTGTTCAAAACATCTATGCTCTAAATAAGGACTACAATTGTTGGGTCACCAATGCACTTCTTGAGCAAATAGACATGGAGGACTGGATGAACTGAGTCTAGATATAAAGGCAATTCGATCTCATAAGCTACCTTGCAGAATCGACTGAGAATCTTAAAGGGGCCGATATATTGAGGATTGAGCTTTCCCTTCTTGCTGAATCTCTTCACTCCCTTTATAGGATAGATATTTAGATAGACATAGTTACCAATATCAAACTCGAAATCCTCTCTACGCACATCTATATAAGATTTCTGTTGGCTCTGAGTAGCCTGGAGTCTTTCTCTGATCAACTGGAGTTTCTCTAAGGCATCAAATACCAAGTCAGGCCCTATAAATGAGGCCTCAATAACTTTGAACCAACCAACTGGAGATCTACATCTCCTACCATAGAGGGATTCGAATGGACCCATCCAAATACTGGAATGATAGCTATTGTTGTATATAAACTCAATCAAAGATGAGTGGTCGTACCATCTACCCTTGCAGTCAATTGCACACACCCGTAGCATATCTTCTAGGGTCTGAATAGTGCTTTCTACTTGACCATCTATCTGAGGATGAAAGGTTGTACTGAGATGAACTTGGGTACTAAGACCTTTATGGAACACATTCTAGAAATGAGAGGTGAACTAGGTACCTCTGTCTGAGATAATGGATAATGGAACATCGTCTAATTTGACCAACTCTCTGATGTAGAGTTTAGCATAATCCTCGGTGAAATAGGAGGTATGGACTGGAAGGAAATTAGCTGATTTGGTCATTCTATCTATAATGACCCAAACTGAATCATGCAGATGATGAGTATGAGGCAAACCCATCACGAAGTCTATGTTAACTTCTTCCCACTTCCAAGTAGGAATATTGAACTCTTGCATGGACCTACTAGGTTTTTGATGCTCTATCTTAACCTACTGACATGCATAGCACTTAGCTACAAACTCTGCAACATCTCTTTTTATCCCACTCCACCAATGGATCTCCCGCAAGTCGTGGTACATCTTTGTGTCCCCTGGATGAATAGAGTAGCATGCACCATCCACTTCTACAAGAATTCTATACCTTGAGTCATCTACACCTAGAACACACAGACAACCCTGACAACGCAATACACCACTCCCAATACACCACTCCCTCTTGTTAGAAAACCTCTACTTTTTTATCCTTGACTGACTTTTTCAACTTGACTAGACTAGGATCTCTATCTTACTTTTTTTCACCTCGGAAACTTAAGATGATTCTGAACTACTCTGAACCCATATATCACCCTTCTCTATATCAACTAAGTGAACACCTAGTCTGGTAAGATGATGGACTTCCTGAGCTAACTTCTTCTTACTATCCTCAACATGAGCAACACTAGACATGGACAGTGCACTGAGAGCATCGGCCACTATATTGGCCTTGCCTGAATGATAAAGAC
>NC_061113.1:227772618-227813739 GCF_002878395.1 Capsicum annuum
ACTGAGAGCATCGGCCACTATATTGGCCTTGCCTGAATGATAAAGACACTTATGTCATGATCTTTCAAGAGCTCTAACCACCTTCTCTGATGAAGATTGAGATCTTTCTAAGAAAATATATACTGAAGACTCTTATGATCTGTGAATACATCTACATGAACTCCGTATAGATAATGCCTCCAAATCTTTAAGGCAAATACTACAGCTGCTAACTCAAGATAATGAGTTGGATAATTCTTCTCATGAGGTTTAAGCTGTCTGGAGACATAAGCTATGACCTTACCATGTTGCATGGGGACACAACCCAAACCTACTCTGGATACATCACAATACACTATGAAACCATCTAAACCATCTGGGAGAGTCAAAATTGGAGCTGAGGTGAGTCGAGCCTTCAAGTCCTGAAAATTCTTCTCGTAAGGATCTGACCACTGAAACTCAACTTTCTTCTAAGTCAATCTAGACATAAGGGATGCAATAGATAAAAATACCTCAACAAACCATCTGTAATAGCCAGCCAGACCCATGAAACTCCTAATATATGATAGAGAGATAGGGCGAGGCCAGTTTCTTACTGCTTCAGTCTTTTGAGGATCAACTCTAATGCCATCACCAAAAATGATATGACCAAGGAATGCTACTGACCTTAACCAAAATTTGCACTTACTAAATTTGGTGAATAACTGATGATCTCTGAGAGTTAGAAGTACTATTCTAAGATATTTTGCATGATCATGTTCACTGCAGGAATAGACAAGGATATCATCTATAATACTATGACGAACATGTACAAGTTCTGCTTGAACACACGGTTCATCAAGTCCATGAAAATAGCTGGGGAACTGGTAAGACCAAAGGACATGACTAGGGATTTGAAATGACCATATGGAGTATGGAAAGCTGTTTTTGGAATGTCACATTCTATGACTCTGAGTTGATGTGTAATGCCTTAATTTTCTGAACCGGATCGCTACACGGTGCCCATGATCCCGAGGGGCCACAAGGTAACCCATGACTGATATTTGTACCTATATACTGTAATATATGACATAATAATACGAAAAACATGAACAATAGGCCATAAGGTTCAACTAAATAAAATATTTGACAAATTATAACATCCATATAGGGTACGAATACCCAAAACAACTGAAGTCTAAATCAAATATGAAAGCCTCTAAATACTGTCTGACTAAGGAGTTGAAGGAACATGTCTCCAATTAACTCCGTCTAGAAAAACTGAACCAAAATAATGAATGAAATAAAATAATATCATCCTCGAATAGATGAGGACTCACTGCAACTCTGCGACTGGAATGCTACTGCTACTGCTGATCTAGAACTCGTGTTTGCGAACCTATGGTGTAACATAAAAGAAAGCACCATAGCTCAAATGTGTTATTACAACTGGGAGTACTGAATATACGAGTGGGATAAGCTAATGCAAGGGTTTACATGCATGAATGATGGTAACTGACTGACTGATATATATATGAGAGAGCAAACATGCATACATAGTAACTGAGATCATGATAACATGATAACTTATAACATGAGTGACCGTGTCTAATATTCCTAAATATGATGGAACTATCTGAGTTCCGTACTGTAACTGAATTGACTGTATCTGATAGTCTTGATATACTAAAGAACTATCTGAGTTCTTTTACTAAGACTGATACTGAAATTGTGGGAGGTAGCCATCTAACTGACATACCCCAATAATGCATATAGCTAAGTTGGGGTCCAATCTCTGCCCTGACTGGAGGGATATCAATATCGTGTCACTGGTAAGGACAAGCTATGAGTAACCCTTATCTAGCAGGTACTCAAAATGAGAATGGTGGGAATCCTAAACTGATAGATTAATCCACCTCATCAATCCTAATTTGATAGGTTAAGATGTCTCAACCTACGTTGGCTATGTAGTTCTAGAATAAAAGGATGACTGCTAAGAATCATACCCTAATATGACAGGTGCGTTCCCATCCTTGGGTTTTCTCGGTGTTAATTTCTACTCCCATCTGAATGGACACTGAACACTGTTAAACTAGACTAAATTGAACTAAATTAACTGGGTTTTTCTGACTGATGGGATAGTACTGAGATTACTGAGTTACTAGGCTTTCTTGAGTCACATGACTGACTGAGTTCTATGGATCATGGCTTGACTGTGGATATGCTGAAAACGTGACTCGGCTCTAGGAACACAGCTATATTTTTTTGGTACAAGTACCCCTAGGACTTGATGGAAGGAAACTGACACATATGACTGACTTGATCATAAGAGTAGACTCCAAATTCACAATATCAGAAATAAGGGATTTCACACTAAGCATAGTTCTCAACATCTTATATATGGAAGGGAAATTTATACAACATGTATATACTTGCATACATTTAATATCATGCTCAATCCATATCATAAAAACAACGTCTATCAATCACGTGAAATTCATGTGGAATCATAAAGCATAGAGCATGGACTTGTCATTTAAGCTCTATTAAATCATGGGACATGAATCCTATCATCCTAAGTATTTTATCAAACACTTAGCATGCATTCTTTTGGATTAATTTTTCCCATAAATCTCACCATATTAAACCACCCTAAAATTCATGGGTTTCAATTAACAAACATATATACTTCAGGAAAACACCTTTAGATATCATCTTGAAACTTAAACAACAATCATTAACATGTACATTCTCATACCACAACAAGACCATCACAAAATAACATTTAAAACATGGTTCTTGAGCTCTATGAACGAAATGGATCCATATATGAACACTATGCTTACCTTAGATTAAGCATTTGTGAAGTTATCGATGAAATTAGCTTGAATCTTGGAACCCCCAATTGCACCCTAGACTTGTTCTTGATGGTTCTTGAGAGAATCCCAACAAAACTAGTATATTTTGGTGTTTTGGAGCCTCAATCTCGTGTTATGAAGCTTATATATAGGTGGATAAGGACCAAAATGCCATTAAAAATACGGAGGTAGAATGATGAAAAACTAGGCACCCACCAGAGTTGCCAGGAGGTATCCAGCAAGTCCGTCGGACTAGACCTGGCGATGCCTTCCTTAGAGCATTGCTCCAGCTTGGGCAACGCGGGCTTATCGCCCGGAGCTACTATTTTGGAAACCCAAACACACCATTACGCCTTCCAAAAAATTTTGAAACTTACCCAAGATGTACTACGACCTTGCCCCAATGCAATACAACTTGAAAATCCAAAAACAAAGGTCGGGAAGGTCTTCAACTAAACCCCTAAAGTTTGGAGGTCTAAAATGAGGCTAAGTGTTGAACATTTATAAAAAAAAATTTAAGTCTTGAGGCTTGTAAAGCCAAATGAGTTGAATTTTAGACTTAGGATTGTACGGGGTATTAATGATGATAACCTGATTTGAGGTCTACCTTAGAGAAATAGCTGGCACCCTGAAGTTGGTCATACAAGTCATTGATTCTGGAAAGTGGATACTTGTTCTTGACCGTGACTTTATTGAGTCGACGATAATCTATACACATTCTGATAGAATCATCTTTCTTTCGCACGAATAAGACTGGTATGCCCCATGGGGAAACATTGGGCCTGATGAACCCCTTATCTAAGAGATCTTTTAATTTCTCTTTCATTTCTTTGAGATATGCAAATGCCATTCTGTATGGTGGAATATATATAGGTTGAGTATCTGGTAGAAGATCAATGCCAAAGTCTATTTCCCTTTCAGGAGAAATTCCTAGAAGATCTTCGGGAAAGATATCTGAATATTCATTCACGATCGAGATTGACACAAGACTGGGAGTCTCAAAACTATAATCCTTAACATGAACAAGATGATAGAAACATCCCTTAGATATCATTTTCCTAGCACGAAGGTAGGAAACAAGTTGACCTCTGAAAACTGAAGTACTACCTGTCCACTCTAGGATAGGTTCATTCGGGAACTAAAACTGGACTATTCTATTTCTATAGTCGACTGTGGCATAGGGGGAATGAAGCCAATTAATGCTGAGAATGACATTGAAATCAGTCATTTCTAATTCGACTAAGTCTACTAAAGTGACTTTCTAAAATATCATAATCGGGCAGTTCCTGTATACCTGCTGGGCTATGACGGTTTTACCTACTGGGTAGAGACTGAAAAGGGCTCTGCTAGAATTTTGAGACTGACTCCGAAATCAACTACCATATAGGGAGTCACAAAAGACAAAGCAGATCCTGGATCTAGCAAAGCATAAACATGCACATAAAATATCGGTAACGTACCAGTAACTACATCAGGAGAATTTTATTGATCTTGCCTGGACTGGAGAGCATAAAGTCAATTTGGGCGTTGCCCACTAGTAGCGCTGGAGGTGTCACCCTGCTAATTTGGGCGATCGGACTGGTTTGAGAAACGGTTATGCTGACCCTAATAGCCTGATTGGGGACAATCTCTAACTCTATGGCATGTCTTGCCACATCCAAAATAGACATCACTACCAGCTCTGCAAGCATCCTTGTGGTTCTTACCATAAGTCTGACAAAGAGGATTAGTTCAGGCATTGCTGACACTGCCTTGAGACTTATAACCTGGTGTCGTAACTCTAATACCATTCCTGAACTTAGGAGTTAGAGCACTAGCTGAAGAAAGAGCTAGAACTGATGACTTAGGTCAAAACTAAGAATGATTCCCTCCTTCTGACTTAAACTGAGCAAAGTTGAAACTACTTGTCTTTGCTCTCTTATTCTGCTTCTCCCTCAGCTTAATCTTCTGCTCTTCAATCCGTTGAGCATGAGTCATAAGACTGGATAAAGTCATGTCACTATTTAACATCACAGATCTATACTCATTAACCAAACTATTATTCACCCCAAAAACAAACTTACTCATCTTAGCTCTGCTATCTACAACCACATGAGAGGTATATCTGGCTAATTGAGTAAACTTAAGAGAATACTCTTTCACTGTCTGTTGCCCTGCCTGAGGTTGATAAATTCTAACACCTTATACTCTCTCAGCTCTTGGGGAAAGAATTTATTTAAGAATGCAGTGACAAACTCCTCTCACTCAATAGGTACTGCATCAACTGACCTCTGTGACTTCCACTATTTATACCAAGTGTTAGCAATTTCCTGCAACTAATATGCAACTAGCTCATCACTCTCACTTGAAGTAGCCCCCATGATGTCTGTAACCTTCTAAACTTGATCAATGAATTCCTGAGGGTCCTTGTCTGACTTAGATATGAAAAAGGATGGAGGATTCATTCGGGTGAAGTCCCAAATCCTGGCTACAACTGAATTAGCCACTGGGTTGGCCAAAACGATATCTAGACATTCATTCTAAGTAGTAACTGACTGATCAAGAGTAGTGAATGCATCTCAAAACTCTGCATGAGAAACATGTTTGCCCAAAGGATCTTTACGCTAAGGAGTTGACTGATTCATGTTTCTTCCATTAAGAGGCATGTTCTGTTGAATAAAGGGAGAAACATATTAGACTGGTATTTAAGCTTGAGCTCACACTCACTGGCATGACATAAATACTAAAAGAGGGGAAACTATTCCTAAAATATCTCATAGCCTCCGGTACATAAATGTGTTGCGCAACATACCCATGTACAAGACTCTACTAGATGCGGCTTTCAAACTTCCTAGGACTCTATTAAACCTTAGGCTCTGATACCAATTTTGTAATGCCTCGAATCTGATATCTGGAATGCCACATGGTGCTCATGACCCTGAAGGACCACAAGCTAATCCAAAAATGATATATGTACCTGAACATTGCATGATATACTATATAAATATGGAATTAGAGGCGAAAAGGACGTAAGGTTCAAAACTGATAAACATAACTGATAAAACATAACATTTGGATGGGGTATGAAATACCCAAAACAACTTAAATAAGTTGTCTGAACATGATGTTCTGAAAAGCCTCTAACTATCTGAATAAGGAGTTGATGGGACATATCCCCAACTAACTCCATCTACTGAAAACTAAACTGAATAAATGAAATAACTCATAATATCATCCGCGAATAATGAGGAATCACTTCTAAATCTGGTGGTTACTGATGCCCTAGAGCTCGTGCTTCTGAACCTAAGGTATAAAACATCATAGTAAAAATATGTCAGTACAATTGAATGCACTAGTATGCATGTGAGGTAGGCTGAATGCAAAGGGTACATATGCATGAACTGAACTAACTGACTATATAATATAAACGTGAGAATGCATGCATGAATACATAATGGCTGTAAGTGAGTTCGTGATAATGTGATTACTGAACCTGAGTACTAATAGAGTGAGATACTAATAACTGTATAACTAAAATTATTGATACTAAACGACTATATCTGACAGTCTAGGTTCTGATGGACATGGCTGAGTCCCGTACTATTATGAGTTAACTGTATCTGACAGTCCAGATTCTATAATTGAAACTGTAGGAAGTAGTTATCTAAATGACATGCCCCTAATTACCTATTATAGTTGTATTGGGGTTTAATTTGTAACCCCAATTGGAAGGGTGTCAATACAGCACCACTGGTAAGGACAAGCTGTGGGTAACCCTCATCTAATAGTGTCCCCAAAAGAGAATAGTGGGGCCCTCATACGACAGTGCTTATCGACCTCACTAACCCTAATCTGACAGTGTTGATGTATCAAACTATGCTGGCTACATAGTTCTAGAATGCAAAGATTGCTTCTAAGAATCACACCCTCATCTAACAGTGTGTGTTCCCATTCTAGGGTTCACTCGGTTCTAATTCCTACTCTCATCTGAATAGACACTGAACATGGATTACTGAACTGAACTATACTTAATTTATGGAGTTCCGTTAACTGGCGGAATACTAGTGAGATTACTAAATTTTTGAGCTTTCCTGAGTCACATGACTGACTGAGTTCTATGGATCATGGCTTGACTAAGGATATTGTGAAACATGTCACTGACTCTAGGCACACGGCTATATTTTTTGGATACAAGTACCCTCAGGACTCTATAGACTTACAATACATGACTTTCTTGACTACATGACCAACATCAACGATACATAATACAGTAAGTTGGGGATTTTATGAAGTACATAGTCATCATAAGCTTGTACATGAATAGGATTGCATGTAAACATGGCATAATTTCATAAGTCTAATTCATGAGCAATCCAACAATATTTACAAGGCATGTTAATAGCATGGAAGTCATTTGAATATAAAGGCAAAACATGAATCCATCACTTAAGTCATAATTTATATATATTGCATAAGTTCTAGTCCCTTAGGCATTTTATCAAACACCTTACATGCACAACTTAGGGCATAGGTATAATCATCAATTAACACATCATGAACCACTCAATTCATGGATTTAAACTCATACACTAACGTAATTTCATAAAACGCATTAAGATTTCAACTTGGGAATCATACAACAACAACAACAACCACATGAACATAATCAACACATATCATGAATATCATAATTCATAGTTTAAAACTTGATTCTTGGGCTTCATGGATGAAAGGAATCCATGAATGAACACTATGCATACCTTATATCTGGATTTAGAAAAGATTGAAGGAGAGACTCTTAAATTTGAATATTGAATTTGAATCCTCAATTGAAAACCCTAGCTTGTTCTTGAGAGAAACACTATATTTTGGGTAAAATATGCCTGAATCACGTGTTATTGGGTTTAAATAGGGGTGGGAGATTGACCCTTTTAACCCTTGGACGTGTGTTTTAAATTTATGAAAAATTCTCGACCCGGACCCCTAGCGCAATGCTATGCTATTGTGCTGTGTCACTGGAATTTGACAACTGGGAAATTGAGGTATGGCGCGACATGATGCCATCAAGTTGCCTCTTTATTTTTGTCCTGGAAGTTTAACGAGATGTGGAGAAATTATGCTGAGACACTGGAAAAAGGAAAATTGCCATTTTCGCTTGTGGCGCGGCACGCCACTGACCAACATAGCGTTGTTTTACGATAGGGATTTTAAATAGTCATAACTTCTTATCCGATTGTCGGATTTAGGCAAACTTTATATCTATGGAAAGCTTATTGAATTTACCACATGAAAAAAAGTGAAAATTTTGAAAATTCCTCATGTAATAAACATCTTTCAATTTAGAAGCTAATACTAGACATTCTTGGTATTAGTTAGGAAACTTTGGGGTACTATATTAGAGCACTTAAAATATTATGACATGAGTGTCCTTTATCATCCAGGAAAGGCCAATATAGTGGATGATGCTCTCAGTCGACTATCTATGGGTAGTGTTGCTCAAGTTGAGGACAGTAAGAAGAAATTAGCTCATTAAGTCCATCAGCTTGCCCGACGAGGTGTCTGCCTAATCAATTTATAAGAAGGTAGTATATAGGTTAAGAAATGTTTAGAATCATTACTAGTTTTTATGGTGAAAGGAAAATAAGATAGAGATCCCAGTATAGACAAGTTGAAAGAGAAAGTCAGATATAAGAAAGTAGAGGCTTTCACCCAGGGGGAGATGGTGTGTTTCATTGTAAGGGTCATCTTTGTGTGCCAGGGGTAGATGACTTGAGGCAAAGAATTATTGCAGAAGTACATGGAGCATGATACTCTATTTATCCAGGGGTCACTAAGATGTACCATGACTTATGAGAGATCTATTGGTGGAGTGGGATAAAAAAAGATATTGCAAATTTTGTGGCTAAATTATCTACATGTCAGTAGGTTAAGGTTGAGCATCAGAAGCCTAGTGGGTCTATGAAGGAGTTCATTATTCCCACCTAGAAAGGAGAATTAGTGAATATTGACTTCGTGATAGGTTTGCCTCGTACTCATCGTCAACATGATTCAGTTTGGGTCATTGAAGACAGAATGACCAAATAATCGTATTTCCTTCCAATCCATACCTCTTATTCAGCTGAGGATTACGCCAAACTTTATATAAGGGAGTTGTTCAGATTACACAGTGTTCTTTTGTCCATTGTCTCCGATATTGGTACCCAGTTTATCTTTAAGTTTTGGAAAGCATTCTAAAAGGGTCTTGGTACCCGAGTTGATCTTAGTATAGCCTTTCATCCTTAAATAGAAAGAACCATTCAGACCTTGAAAGATATGCTAAGGGCATGTGCAATTGATTTCAAGAGGATTTGGGATGACCACTTGTCTTTGATTGAGTTTTCATACAACAACAGCTATTATTCCAGTATTCAGATGGCTCCATTAGAAGTTTTCTATGGTAGGAGATACAGATCTCTAATCAGTTGGTTCAAAGTGGATATAGCCACTATTATAGGGCCTGACTTGGTCTTTGATACCTTTAAGAAATTTAGTTTATCATAGAAAGGCTCAAGATAGCTCAGAACCAATAAAAATCATACGCATATATGCATAGGAAAGATCTCAAGTTTGAGATTGGTGATCATGTTTATTTGAAAATCTCACCCATGATGGGAGTGAAATGGTTTGAAAAAAAGGGAAAGCTCAGTCCCCGATATATTGGTCCCTTCAAAATTCTCAGTCGCTTTGGCAAGGTAGCTTATGAGCTTGAATTATCTTCAGATCTAGCCTCAGTTCATCCAGACTTCCATGTCTCCTTGCTTAAGAAGTGCATAGGTGACCCAGCAGTTATAGTCCATATTGAGGTCATAGTTATTCAAAAAAGTCTCTTTTATGAGGAAATTCCAATCAAAATCATTGACTACCAGACTCACTAATTGAGGAACAAAGAAGTCACTCTAGTCAAAGTTGTTTGGGGGAATATGTCCGTTAAGGGAGCTACTTGGGAAGCAGAAGCGGACATGCAGACCAAGTATCCTTACCTCTTCTCTGCAAAATCAAACTCAGCCCAAGGTAATAGCTTTCCTTAAGCTTATTCAGTTCATATTCAAATTTCAGTTACAAACTCAATATTAATTACCATTGCATATTCAGTCAGGCATTCATGTGTCAACTCAGTCGTGTACTCATGCATCAGATATGCATGTTCATCTTGATAAATTCATCTTATCAGTGATTTCATTCATGTAATCATGAGTTATTTATTCATGCATCAGATATGTAAGTTCAGTATGATAGAGATCAACTTATCAGTCATGTCAATCATAAAATTATGTTTCAGTTGTTCATGCTCAGTATGTGTTTTAGTTTATCTTTTCTCCCATATCGGTCATTCTTATTTGAGGATGAATGTTCTCAAGTGGGATATATTGTAAGATCCAATGAAATTCAAAGTTAAATTTAGCCCTTAAAGCTCCTTAAGGGATCCCAACACTTAGAAAATTTTTAGCTAAGCATTTAACACTTTGTCTTATTTTAAGTCTCCAAATATCGAGGATTTATTTAATGACCTTCCCAACCTCTGTTTGTCGATTTTCAAGTTGATTCATGATGCAAAAATTTAATAATACATCTCGAGTGAGTTTCAGAATTTTTGGAAAAGCATAAGGGCATGTTTAGATTTCTAAAACAGTAAGACCACACGATGGCCACACATCATGAGGGCCATTCAACTTGTTTAGGGGTCGTATCGTGATGGCCAGTCAAATTGATTAGGGGTCGCATCACGAGGAATGGTCCATTTCAGTCAAATTTTTATACGAGTTATGAGAGAATTTGGGTCTTTTTTCCCACCCTTATTCATCCATAAACCTAAAATTAAGCCCTCATTCACCAAATTATATTAACTTTCTCTCAATTCCTCTCAAGAAAAAACCCTAGGGGTTTTAATTGAAGATCCAAATCCAATATATTTCACCATTAAACTTCAAGAAATTCCCTTGTCTATATCTCAAATATGGGTACTCAGTTTCTTTCTCAGTTTTAGAGAGCTTTTTAGAAATGTCTTGACACCTAAGTTTATCTTAGTTCTGCCTTTCATCCGCAAATAGATGGTCAGGATGAGAGGACCATCCAGACTCTAGAAAATATGCTGAAGGCATGTGCTCTTGACTTTAAAGGTAGTTGGGATGAGCATTTTCCATTAATTGAGTTTACGTATAACAACAATTATCATGCTAGCATTCGAATGGCCCCGTTTGAGGCTTTGTATAGAAGGAGATGTAGATCACACATAGGTTGGCTTAAAGTGAATGAAGCTTCTTTGATTGGACTTGATGTAGTATTTGAGGCTATGGAGAAAGTTAAGTTGATAAGGGAGAGGTTGAAGACAGCTCAGAGTTGTCAAAAGTTATATGTAGATGTGAGAAGAAGAGATTTTAAGTTTGAAGGTAATGATTTGGTGTACCTAAAAATTTCACCCCTAAAAGGGGTGAAAATATTTGGCAAGAAGGGGAAGATTATTTCCTGCTATGTTTGCCCTTATAGAGTTCTAATCCATGTTAGGAAAGTAGCCTATGAGATTTAGTTGCTCACAGTATTGTTTTGATCTAAGACTAATGATTGAGTCAATAGACCCCATTTAATATTTTTAGTTCAAGATTGTTTGTGCCATAGGACCCTATGGCTAGATTGATTTCAGATTTTAGATAAAGATTAAAGATTCGACCCTTTTGAGTCTAAGCTAAGATAGGAATCCACATTATTTATGATTTGAAGTTAAGAGAAGTATATTTGTCTTTATTATAGACCCTTGTATTATTTTAAGGTAGATTTCCTAAAAGTTCTGAACATATGTAAGGGAGTAGTATTTAGCACCAAGTTGGGTACAATTTCAAGGTCTCATCCTCCAGAACTACATGCCCCCATAGGTTTCTGATTTACCCCAAGTAGGTTGCGATAGTGATCACTAAAGTTAAGGTTCTATTCCGATGGCAAGGGTAGAATAGTTCTCCCCAATGTGGGAAAGACATTGGACTCCATGTTTCTCACATGGTTTATGTTAGTTATAAAAAACTCCCAAGTCCAAGTTCCCTAAGTCCTAAAATTTCTAAGTTTTAAAGAAGTCCCTTATTCTCCATAAGATAAAAGTATAAGTTTTGAAAGCTAATGTTTTAAGATTCCTCTTGCTTTCAAGTTTTTAAGAATAAGATAGAGAATGCAGATTTTAGGACTAAGTTTATTTACTCACAAGATTTATACTATATGCTTCATTATACATGATTTATGAGATCCAAATTTTAGTTTTACTCAAGCTATGTGAGTCATTCATATCAGCATGCATGTTTTATAAAGTGTAATAATATTACCTACTTAAATGCATACACCCCCATAAACTCAGTACATCCTTAAATTACTAATCCACATATATGTCTGTGTGCTGCATTGTCTCATAATATAGGTTCAGGTTCTCAGTCTCAGCAGTGACAGTGATCTTTGAGTACCTTTATCTACACATCAGCAGTTGGTGAGTCCTCATGGTTCGTGGACCTAATTCCTCGTTTACAGTATTTTAGTAGTTGATTATTTGTTTTTAGTCTAGTTTGAGTTAGTTGGGGGTTTGTCCCAATGACTCTTTAGTTCTTAGTAAGTAGAGGCTTGTTAGACTGTCAGTTGAAGTAACTTTCTAGATTTCCAGTATTTGATGGCCAGACATTGTTTTCAGTTACTTCATATTTGATTTGATACAATGTAGCATTTTGTTTGGTTTATTCATCCTCAAGTAAGTTTTAAAAGTGGTAGCGGGCTTAAAAGGGTTAGCTAGGGCTACTTGTAGCCTTAACCACCATGTGACATCTCAGGATGAGATTTCAAGGTATTACAGTATCCATGTTGTTGATTGTTTATGATTTTCATGATAAAATCTTCATGTATTCCTTGCTATTATATATGTATATATATATATATGGGTTGATTGATGTAGACATGATATAATTGATTAATGTTCATGACTAAGCCTAAGTTTATGCATTCCATGTGTTTGATAAAATTCCTAAGTGAGTAGAATTATGTTCAATGAACCCTTATTGATCTACATGATGAACTTAGGCTATAACTTTATGTTCAAAATGACTCTCATGCTAATGTTATGTCTTGTGATGATTTAATGGAGTATTCATAAGACTATAATAGTGACCTTATGATATGTTGAATTGTATTCCTATTTATGTACAAGATTATGATTATTAATTACCTCACAAATTTTCCCCAATGATTGCATTATGAACGTTGACTATGGTCATGTGTTCAAAAGTGTCTTGTCTTGTCAGTTTCATGCTATCGAGTCCTAGGGGTATTTATACTCGACAATTTATCTGTATACCTAAATCCAGTGTCAGCTTTCATGATACTCTCAGTAAATCCATGATATGTAGAATTCAGTCAGTCATGTGACTCAGGAAAACTCAATGAATTTAATATCAATCCAGTCCCACTCAGTAATCTGAGTAGTCTCAGTTAGTTATCAGGTGTCAGTAATATTTTGTCAGTCAATGGAACTCATTGAACTCATTCTAGTTAATCTCAGTATAATTAGTTCAGTGTCTATTCAAATGGAAGTAGGATTCAGTACTGAGTGAACCCAAGGATGGGAACACGCACTACTAGTTGAGGTGTGATTTCTAGCAGTAATACTTGCGTTCTAGAACTCTGTAGCCAGCATAGGTTGAGAAATCAACACTGATAGTTGAGGTTTGATAAGGTAGGTTAACATTGGTAGATGAGGGTCCCACCGTTCTCTCTTGGGAACACTGCCAGACGAGGGTCAATCACAGTTTGTCCTTACTAGTGGTGCGGATTAACACCTTTCTAATTGGGGTAACGGATTGGACCCTAACTCAGCTATATTATCATATTATAGGCATGTTGGTTAAATAACTACTTCCACAATCTCAGTCTCAATCTCAAAAATAGAACTCAAATAGTTCTTCTGATTCAGGACTGTAAGATACAGCCACTCAGTTTAGTACGAAACTCAGCTAGTTCCATCAGAATCAGGACTGTCAGATATGGTCACTTAGATAATAGCATATCATTTGTACGAAACTAATGTTATCATTATCCAGATTTATTGTTTCCATGATCTCAGTTACAGTTCACGTATTCATGCATGTATTCTCACGTAGTTATGTTCATGTTTCATGTTATCAGTCAGTTATAGTTCATGCATATGAACCCTTGCCTTTATCCTTACCTAACTTTGCATACCATTACATTATTACATACTAACATATTCTTTCCTGTTGTGCTATGGTGTTTTATACCTTAGGTTCAGATATACGAGCTCTAGAGTATCCTTAGTTGTTCAGCTTTCAGTAGTTAGTGTTAGTGGTGAGTCCTCGTCATTCGAGTACATGATTATTTTACTAGTTCATTATTTTATTATTTTAGTAGTTTGGAGTTAGTTTGGGACATATCCCATCAACTCCCTATTCAAATAGTTTAGAGGCTTTTAGACTACTGCATGTTCAGGTAGTTATTTAAGTTTGTTTTGGTATTGTTCTACCACCTCTCAATTTTATATTAGTATTATAGTATTGAATATTATGGTGTTTCAGCCAATTGTTTTTGCATATTTCAATCTTTTATACAATTATTGCAGCAAGTACCAGTCATGGGTTAGCTAGTGGTCCTTCGGGATCGTTAGCATCATGTAGCCTTCGGAGTATCAGATTTGGCCGTTACATGGATGATGTTCCATTAGGGGAAACTGGGCAACCTAACTGAGCTAGTGCGTTAGTAACCTGATTCTACAGATTAACATTCCTACTTCCTTTCTTAGCATAAAGACACTCCTTGATTCAGTGGCCTAACTAACTATAACTATAACAACCCCTTTTGTCTATCAAACACTCACCCTTATGAATTTTGCTACACTTTGCATATGTTGGATAACATGGTCTTATACCTACACTGTTCTGGTACCTGGAATTAGAAGTCCTACCCCATTGCTCCTACTTTGCCCTAGGTGTAGGATCACTAACTGAAGATGGTTCTAAAATTAATGAATGACCTTAAAACTGCAAATGATTTCCCCTCAAACTATCCAGTTCTAGCCTTCTTCTTTTGCTTCTCTCTTTTCTTTAATTTTTCCACCTCAAATAGCTGAGCATAATTTATTAACCCTAGCAATATCCATATCCCCAATAAGTTTGGCAGTCCTACACTCCTTGACTACCAAATCAAAAACCCAATAACAAACTTACTCATACGAGGTCTAGAGTTTGATATCAACTCAGGAGCATACTTAGACAACTTGGTAAACTTAAGGTAGTACTCTTTTACTACTATAGAGACTTGCCTCGGGTCCATGAATTCCTCAATCTTAGATTCCCTACTCCTATGTAGAAAGAACCTATCAAAAAATGTATTCTAATATACCTACCAGCTTGTAGGAGCTGCATTCTCACCTCTACCTTCCTTTTAAATGACCACCCAATCATAAGCAAAATCCTTCAGCTTATAAGATGTAAATTCTACACTCTCCTCCTCAGTAACATACATAATCAAAGTAATCTTTCTCACCTCATCAATTAAGAGTTAAGGATCCTCATCCATCATTGATAAATGAAACTCTGTTGGATTCATCCTTATGAAATCACAAATTCAGGCTCTAGATAGATTATCACTTTGCTAATTTGGGACTATCGCCTGCTACCTCATGTTATTCATTCAGTCAGTTATTACTCATGCACAAAACCCATTCTTATCAGCCTAACCTCATCTAGTATACCAGTACATTCAAAGTATTGATGGCATACTCATTTCTTGTTCTATGATATCTCAGATCATAGGTTCAGATGCCAGGTCTTCGGTCGCACTTAGAATTACAGTGCATCAGTAGTAGTAGCAATAGAGAGCCCTCATATTTTGAGGACTGATTATCTTTATTTCAGTGTTTTTAGTTTAGTGGTCAGCTGGCGTTAGTTGGGGAATATCCCATCAACTCTTATTCAGTCAGTTTTAGAGACTTTCAAACACTTTAGACAGTCAGCCAGTTTGTCATTACTTTTATCAGTTTCAAATAGTTATTACAGTTGTTTTTAGACATGATTCAGAAATGTTTTAGAATTTAAAACCTCATAGTGTATTCAGTTATTCTACACATGTGTATTTTATTATTATTATTAACTTATCACAGCAGGTACCATCTCATAAGTTAGCTTGTGGTCTATCAAGACCGTAAGCACTGTTATCGCGACTAGGGGTAGCCTCAAGTCATGAAAAAACATGGTATCAAATCCTAAGGTTTTACAGTGTCCTATGGATTCTTAAAGTCATGTTAATTAGAGTCTGGTGCATGGGTCTGAAGCTCGCCACACTTATGAATGAGAGGCTAGAAGACATTTTAGGAAATATTTCCCTTCTTTTTGTATTCATGTCATGAGAATGAGAATGACCTCTGTTTAAACTCTCTTTATAATTCAATCTTCCTTTTATTTATAGAACATTCCACCCAAAAATACTAATGGAAGAAAAAACAGAAATAAGCCCGCACCTCCACCTATTCAGGAAGATCCCCTGAATGAGCATGTCTCTCATGTTGATTTCAGAGCTACATTCACCACTTTATATTACTCTATAGAAGCTCAAAATAATCATTAGTCTACTTTCCCATCCATTCGAATGGTTAATACCACTACAGCTAGGATTTGGGACTTTACCCGAATGAATACTTATTTGTTTTCAGGATCCAAGTCTGATGAGAATCCGTAAGAGTTCCTTGATCTGGTGAAGAAGGTGACAGATATCATAAGAGTCACATATAGTGAGAGTATAGATTGTTTTGCTTACCAGTTGCAGGATATAGCTCACACCTGATTTAAGTTGTAAAAGAGGGATAGAGGCACAGATACAGGGCTTGCTGAATGGGAGGAGTTTGCTACAACCTTTTTAGGTAGATTCTTTCTCTTAGAGTTGAGGGAATCTAAGGTGATGGATTTTATTAATTTGAAGCAGGATAGTGTGAGTGTGGAGGAGTATTCTCTTAAGTTTATTTAGCTGACAAGATATGCTCCTCATGTGGTTGTTGATAACAGGTCTAGGATGAGCAAGTTTTTGTCCGGTGTATCTGCTAGTGTGGTCAAAGAGTGTAGGACCAAAATGTTGATTAAGGATATGGACTTTTTTAGGCTTATGGTGTACGCTCAGCAGATTGGGGAGGATAAGGTTAAGGGAAAAAAAAAGAGAAAACTTAAAGGTTAGAATAGGTAGTTTTAACTTTACTTAGCCAAGGTTAGGGGTGGTAATCGTCCCTAGTTCTATTAAAAAAATTTATCTCTAGCCCCATCTTTAGCTATTGCGCCTTTACCAATGTTCAAAAATGATAATCGGGATAGGGCAGCAGGCTCTAAATCCCAGGAAAGCATAAACAGTGATTGTATGAATCCCCTCTTCAAGAAATATGGTAGAATCCATATAGGTGTGTGTAGGGATGGCAATGATGTATTTTTTGGTTATAGTAAGCCAGTCCACAAAATTAGGGAATGCCCCAAGGTAGATCCACAAAGTCATCACAGTCGTCCTTGAGCTCCAGCTAATCGCCCCACTCAGCAGGGTGTATATCTAGTGCAACCAGTGGGCAGTGCCCAAACCAACTTATGTACTTTATCTCGATAGGATTAGGAAAGTTCTCCTAATATGGTTACGGGTACATTACAGGTCTTTTATTTAGATGTTTATGCTTTGTTAGATCTCTGAGCTTTTGTTTCTTTTGTAACTCACTATATAGTTGTCAACTTTAGATTCAGTCTTGAAACCTTAACAGATCCTTTCTAAGTATCTACCCGGTGGGTAATTCTAATATAACCCAGCAAGTGTATAAAAACTACCCAGTTACATTATCCTAGAAAGTCACTTAAGTAGACCTTGTGGAGTTAGAGATGATGAATTTTGACTTTATTCTCGGCATGGATTGGCTCCACTAGTTATCATTTGATTGTAGAAATAGAGCTGGTCATTTTAAATTTTTGAATGAACCAGTCCTTAAATGGAGGGGTAGTACTTCAGTATTTGGGGGTCATCTTATTTTGTACCTTAGAGCGAGAAAAATGATATCCAAGGGGTGTATTTACTATCCTGTTCGAGTCAAAGACTTTAGTTCAGAAACTCCTAGTCTTAAGTCAGTCTCAGTAGTAAGGGAATTTCCAGATGTGTTCCCTGAAGATCTTCCTGGAGTTCCCCCAAAAGGGAGATTTACTTCAGAATAGACCTTCTTCCAGATACCTAACCTATCTCTATTCTGCCCATAGAATGGCTTTAGTTGAGCTTAGGAAATTAAAGAAACAGTTGAAAGATCTCTTAGATAAAGGTTTTATCAGGCCCAATGTCTCCCCATGGGGTGCTCCAGCCCTTTTTGTGCTAAATGAAAGATGGTTCTCTTAGAATATGCTTGATTATCGTCAGTTGAACAAAGTCACAATCAAGAATAAGTATCTACTCCGCAAAAATGATTACTTGTTCGACCAACTTTACGGTGCCAATTATTTCTCTAAGATAGACCTCATATTTGGCTATCATCAACTCAGAGCCAGAGAATGTGACATTATAAAAACAACATTCAGAATTTGATATGGTCACTTCGAGTTTCTAGCTATATCCTTGGTCTAACAAATGCCCCAGTAGCTTTCATAGACTTGATGAACAGAGTGTTCAAGTAGTACTTGGATATGTTGTCATAGTTTTCATTGATGATATTCTTGTCTATTCCCATAATGAAAATTATCAGGCTGACCACATTAGAATTATATTGCAAACTCTTAGAGCACATCAGTTGTTCTTTAGATTTAGTAAGGAAGAATTTTTGCCAACTTCAGTAGCTTTCCTTGGACATATTATTTCTGATGATGGTATTAGAGTTGACCCTCAAAAGATCAAGCAGTGAGAAACTGGCCTTGACCCATCCCTCCATCAGATATCAAGAGTTTCTTGAGTTTGGTGAGCTATTATCGATGATTTTTTAAAGGTATTTTCATCTATTTTATCCCTTATATCTAGATTGACACAGAAGAAAATCAAGTTTCAGTGGTCATAATCTTGTGAAAAGAGTTTTCAGGAGTTGAAGACTCGACTAACCTCAGCCACAGTGTTGACCTTAAGATGGTTCAAATGGGTTTTTTAATTAATGTGATGCTTCCAAATTTAGTTTAGGTAGTGTTTTGATGTAAAGAGGTAAGGTCATAGCCTACTCCTTTAGACAGCTCAAACCCCGTAAAAGGAATTATCCTACCTATGATCTTGAGTTAGCAGCTGTTGTTTTTGCCTTAAAATTTTAGAGGCACTATGTTTATGGGGTTCATGATGATATGCTCACGTATCATAAAAGGTTGCAGTATGTGTTTTCTCAGAAAGATCTAAATCTCCATCAGAGAAGGTGGTTAGAATTTGTAAGACCCTGTATTTTCATGCTAGACTTCTAACCATCGTTCCTATGCATCAAGGCTCTAATCCAAGTGATTCCATGAGAATATAAGTTTTATTATCCTTATACTCATGTTTGATTTACTTTTGACGTGAAAAATGTTCATAGAAAGCATTTAGAGCCAAGTTGAGCTAAGATCCTTTGATTTATCCAAAAGTTGACATTTGATTCTACAAAGGGCTACTTTAAATTTGTATAACTTGTTATATACATATAATTTTTCATGTTAAGACCCACCAAATTATACATAATTGAATTATCTTTCCAACGATACCAATTTCGCAAAAACCCGATACCTGAACGAAAAGTTACAGCCATTTTAGTGAGAGGTAGAAAGACAAGGCGATAACTAAAGTGGCACCCTACCTATTCCCACCAGTGTAATTTCCTACAGTCAAGTTCCGCATCCATGGGGGGTATTTAGGTCATTTCCCACCTATAAATAGCCCCAATAACACGAGATTCAGCCCCCAAACACCAAATTATACCCTCATTCTCTCAAATTCTCTCAAGAACACACCTTAGGGTTTCAACCCAATATTCAAGAAACTCAAGATTCCCACCATGATTTATCCAAATTGATTCAAAACTCAAGATCCCTAGACCAAGAGCATCAAGTGTCTACCATCAAGAACACCATTGAAGATTCAAAAGTTCAAGCTTTTAACATTCAAAACATCATATAGGAATCTAAGATTCAAGCTTTCTCATCTAAGATTGTCAATTAAGGTATGTGGGGTTTCAACAAGGACAATCCTTTCGTCCTTGTGGCCAAAACTTATTTTAAATTATTAAATACTGAATTTTATGTGATTTTCCATCAATTGAAGTTAGGGTTTATACCCAATTTATATTGTTTGAAGATTACAAGTTTACAAGTGATTGAATATTGAATTGCATGACTATTTTCACCTATTTATGCGCGTAACGCAATTTTTCATATTTTCAAAAGTGAATTTAAGTATGATATTGTGATTCTTGATATTATTATTTTGATGGTGTTGAAGTATTTTCAAGAAGCATATTGAGTTGGATGTTCTTCTATGATTTTAAATATTTATATATGAGTTCTAAATTGGGATTCAACCCCATTTTCACCATTTACAAGATTATGAGTTTTTCAAAGTTGTTGAAGATAAATTTCATGAGTTTGTTTATATTTTCATGAGCATTGCTTGATTATGTTATCAAGCATGCATTTTTAGATGTTTTATCATGATATTAATACATGGGACACTAAGCCCTATTTGAGATTGATATTTTTGAGAATTATTGTGCTATAAGCACCCTATGATTATTGAGAAAGATTATTAAGAAAAGATTTGACCTTTTGGTCACTACGGAATTGAAATCCACTTTCATATTGAGATTACATACCCTTTTTTGGTTTCATTATAAACCATGAGATTAATTTAAAGATGAATTTTCTTGCGATTTTGAGCATTAAATTGGGAGTATTATTTAGCACAGAGTTGGGTACTTTACTACGGTTCCATACCCCAGAACTATGTGCCACCGTAGGTTGAGATATTGATTTCCACTATACGTGGATGACTGAGATAGTGATCACTAAGATAGATTGTTCTATTCCGATGGCAAGGGTAGAATAGCCCTAACCTTATGGGGGCTAGCCTTGGGAAACCATGGATGCTCACATGGTGTACATGTTGGTTAAAAGAACCTCCCAAAAGTAGTCCCCATCTCTTGAAACAGTTTTATAGATTTAAAGTCTTGAGATAAGTTATTTTCCCTATTAGTAAAGAAAGACCTTTTAAAAGTATCTCCTTAAGATAGAGTATTTCTCCTTGAAGTTTTAAAGGTTACAGACTACAAATTTAAGAACAGAAAAAATTTTAGAACTAAGTGTAATGACTCACGAGATTTATACTATATGCTTTACTATTCCTAATTTATGAGATTAAGTTTTCATATTACTCAAGCTATGTGAGTCATTTACATTTAGGATGCATGATTTTATAAACTGTGATGATATTGAGATATTATTTTACTTATGCATTCACCTCCATATGCTCAGTACATCCTCAAAGTACTGATCCACATATACGTCTATGTGCTACATTTTCATATAATGTAGATACAAGATTTATTATGCACATTCAGAATTAGACAGTTGCAGATTCTAGCCAGCAAGATGATGAGTCATCCTACTTTGGGGACTTCAGTGAGATGTATTTAAGTTCTTTACTTCCTTACTCTTATGTATTGATTAGTGGTAGCTAGAGTCGCATCCTACCTATCTATAGTCAGTATAGTAGAGGCTTCATAGATGTCAGTCAGAGTCAGTTATGTAAACTTCAGTTTAAGTTTTATTTTATAAAAGCAGAGTTGTAATCATGTGAATTAAGTTTTGTATTGATCAAATTCAAAAAAGAGTTATCTTTCACCAATTTTGTACAGATTTATGCATTTTATTTAGTTGCTCATGAGTTTTACAAGATTAAGGGTTAGCTTGGGATCACTTGTGGTCCTAAGCACCTTGTGACATCTTAGAACAGATTTTTGGGGCATTACAAACTTGGTATCAGAGCACAGAGTTAAAGTGTCCTAGGGTGTCTATGAAGTCATGTCTAGTAGACTCTTGCGGAATGGTACGGAGACATCTGTACTTTTCTTCGAGAGGCTAAAAGACATATAGGAAATGTTTTGATTCTTTAAAGTCTGAGATTGTTCTATAGAAAGGGTCTCTAAGAAACTTATACAGATTCTCATCTTACTCTATTCGGGCCAATTCTATCTTGTTCTCAAGGTATCAGAAATAGTCAAGCTCAAATCCTTACTGCTAGAGCTTTCTCAAATAGTCTCCACAGATAGTTACGGGACTATAAGAAGGCTAGAAAGTATCCTATCTATGCTTTTAGGTTCTAAAGTTTGAAGGGCTTTATTTATGCTCATGAAAAGTCATGCATTAAGCCCAAGTCAGATGTGCTTTCAAATTCCTCCTCAGAATCCATATGATAATCCAGTTCCTCTCTAGATAATGCTCCTATATTTGCTAGCAGAAATTTTAGAAGTTACATAAAGAGCTTGAGAGAAGCTCTCTAGTGTGTTAAGTTCCTTAAGTTGAAAGTTATGTCCTCATTCTTATGAGTTATTTAATTAAGACAGAGTAAGATGTGTATTCTTAGATCATTGAATATTGGGTGTCAAGTTTTTATCTCTTGTAATCTTGCTATCATTGTATTGTTGAAACTAAATGTCTAGTGAAGCTGTATGGGGCTCTTTCGATTCACTAGCATAGTTGCTTTGTTATTCATCTCATTTTATTGTTCAAAACATAAAATCAAAGTCTAGTGAAACCATGTGGGGCTTTTGATTCACTAGCATAGTTGCTTTGTAATTCATCTCATTTTATTATTCAAAACACAAAATAAAAGTTTAGTGAAGCTGTGTGAGGCCTATTTTGATTCACTCGCAATTTGTTGTGCATCTTGTTGTTCTTATGTTGGGTGGAACTTGGGAGTATGAGTTTAGAGGTATAGCGACCAGAAAGGTGGTCAAGGTAAATTGTTGTATATATTTATAGCCAAATCTTTTTGTATATGATTGAGTTAGTAATAAAATAATATGTCCTAGTGTGATAGTATAGTAGAAGTTTGAGAAGGATTTATTAGTTTTGGTGAATTATTGTTTGCTTAAAGTATGAAAAGAGTTTTTGATGATATTTGTTGTGTTAGAAAAAGGTTATTGATGAAAGTACTTGGTGGTTGAGTGTTGTTAATTTATGCTTCCTTGAAGTCACAAAAAGGGAGTTTAGTTCAAACGTATAGAGCTATGAAAGAAGTTAGGTGTATACATAGGTGAATAGTAATGATTTGTAAAATGATGATATATTGATGCATTGTAAATATGATAGGCCATATGATTATGATCGATTATTATTGTTATGAAGTTTTAGCAGACTAGTGTTTTCAGATGTTTGACATGTAAGAATATGGTGAGAAGTTATGGTTAACATAGCTAGAACTAGACACTAAGTTTAAATAGTAGATGATGTGCAAGATAGATATAATGATTGATGTGTTTGTGAATATTAGTTGTATGAAATAGTCTAGTAGGCTTGAATAGTATATACAAAAGCTTAAATTTATTTATGTTCAATTTAGTATGATTATGTCAGTATGATGTTAAGATGTGCCCAAGGTGATATAAGGATCCATTATTTTTGATATTTAGTGAGTGTTGAGTGGTTAGCAGTACCCTTTAATTGATAAGTATGAATGAGGCTATGTGGTATATGATGTTCTATTCAGTTAACTTATGAGTTATAGATAGATGTTGCTGTAAGCTAGAGATGTTATAGTAGCAGAGTATGAAGGAAGCTAGTATGGTTCAGCAAAGGTTTAGAGATATCTATGTTAAGTGTTAGAATCTAAGTTAGTGAGTGTTTAAATTATTATATGATGACTTATATAGCTATAGAAGTTTAAGAGTTGAATCTTAGAAGGAGACATTAGCATTGTGTGTTATTCATGAAGGGACCTTCTTTCGGAGAAATTTTAGTTTTATGTGTCTTGATTATATCCCAGACTCTAGAGTAAAGTGATTTTAGTTTAGATCAGATTTAATTCAGTGGTTCACAGACTTAGAGAGGTGGCTTAAAGCTAAGGGTGAGATGATAGAATAAGTAATCAAGTCAGACTTCCAGATTTTAGTAGTGATGCCAGAATGTTATAGAACATCAGGATAGTAATGATGAACAGTTGTCTAGATGGGAGAGAGTAAACATTTATTGTTGATGGAAGATGATTGTATGCTTATTTTAGCTAAGGCAATATATGTGAAGAGAGATTGAGGACAAGTCTTTGATACATGTCATGGTTAGTTGAAGTTTTATGTGCTATATTTGGGAAAGATTGTCCTATGTTTGTCTTATGTAATTCTGTGAGTCTGAAGTAATATTGAGGTAAAGTTTTGTGTAGGACTAAGTCAGTTGAGAATATCATATGTGTCTTTTAAATAATAGTGCATGGAAGTTGTTATTGATAGAGGTATTAGAGAATATGAAAAAGATGCTCTTACAAGCATTTATTTAGAGGTGCATATGGGGCTATGAATATGGGCTTGAATGTCATGCTCGTATACATGCGGAGAGATGCATTAAGCAATAGTGAATGTCTAGTAGTCGGTGGATTGTAGTTGTTGGAGTGGTAATGAGAATAATTCAATAGATAAGAAGCTTTGAAAAATATAGATGTGTGCAAATTCATGATTCAGACTGGTATTGTCTTATGGTGTTATATGTGATTTCGAGTTAGGCTTGATCATGATGAAAGAGTTTAGTTTAGTTAGACTCTGGTAGATGAATTTGTCGATACTTTGTGAGAAGTGTAAGCTGAGTCAATGAGTATGGTGTTTAAGGGGAAAGTTTTGTTGAATGAGTATTTTAGAAGTGTGGCTAAGTTTTAAAGTAAGAATTTGCGTTTCTTGAGGGCTAGTACTTCAATCCAGACTTATGATTTATAGGTATATGTTCCATGTTATAGCGTTATGACAATATTATAGTCTATTATTCAGATGTCTTATTCAGATCATTCCCTGAGTCCCTTACTCCCTTATAGCATTAGAAATTTCTTAGAAAAGTGATGAAGAAATACCCTATTTGGGTGAGAGCATTCAGCATGATTCAGTCCGTGAATCCATAAATCCAGTTTAACAATCAGACTGACAAATCTCTATAGTTTTTATATTTTTTGATTTAGTCTGGTCTCACTACTGAAAATTTTATTAGTATGACCATTTCAAGATATAGTTTGTTCACATTCTAGTATATTGCGAAATCTAGCTTAGTACATGCATCATGCATCAGTTTCAGACTCAGATATTAAGTCATGGTTCAGTCCGTAAATATCCTGTATATCATTTCAGTTTTTTCTTAATATTTTCAGCCTAATCAATATCATTTGAAGAAGAACAATACCAATAGGGGTATATTGTAATACCTCGAGTTTTCATGTTATAAAATCTCTCATCTTTTCTCATAAGATCAGATCCAGCGTAAAGAAATGGTTACTCATAAGTTGACTCTCTCGTTCCTATGTTAGCCATATAGCTATGTTCATGAGAATTCATACACTTGCAGATCAATTCAGTAGCTCATTATATTTAAGATTCAGCTACTAATTTATTTTAGTTGTGCAGGATATCTTACAGCCTCAGATTCCTCAGTGTTTTCAGCTTAATTAGCCACATTCGAGGATGAATGTTCCCAAGGGGGAGATAATGTAGTACCCCGTATTTTCGTGCTAGAATTCTAACTATCATTCCTGTGTGTCTAAGCTCTAATCCAAGTGACTCCCATGATAATATAAGTTTAATTATCCTTATCCTCATGTTTGACTTGCTTTTGAGGTGAAAAATGTTATAGAAATCATTTAGAGCCAAGTTGAGCTAAGATCTTTTGATTCATCCAAAAGTTGATATTCGAATCTACAAGGGCCTACTTTAAGCTTGTATAACTTGTTATATACATAGAATTTTTAATCTTAAAAGTAAATCAAACATGAAGATAAGGATAATGAAACTTATATTCTAATAGGAATCACTTGGATTAGAGCTTAGACGTGTAGGAACGACAGTTAGAATTCTAGCATGAAAATATGGGGTATTACATTATCTCTCCCTTGAGAACATTCATCCTCGAAGGTGGCTAATTAAGCTGAAAAACTAAGGAATCTGAGGCTATAAGCTATCATGCACAACTCAAATAAATTAGTAGTTGAATCTTAAATATAATGAGCTACTGAACTGATCTGCAAGTGCATGAATCTCATGAACATAGCTATATGGCTAAGATAGGAACGAGAGATTCAACTTATGAGTAACCATTTATTTATGCTGGATCTGATCTCATGAGATAATATAAGAGGTTTTATAACATTAAAACTCAGGGTATTACAATATCCCTCTCTAGAGATAGTTCAACTCCGAATGATACTGATTAGGCTGAAAATATTAGGAAAAGACTGAAATGATATACAGGATACTTACGGACTGAACCATAACTTAATATCTGAGTCTAAAACTGATGCATGATCCATGTACTGAGCTATATTTCTGAAAGACCCCGCAAAATCATTGCATTCGTATTCAGCTCATTTAGCTCTATGAAGCTCAATATAAGGTCCAACACTTAGAAAATTTTAGCTAAGTGTACAACACTTATTCTCATTTTAGACCACTAAACTTTGGGGATTTATTTGATGACCTTCCTGACATCCGTTTTCTAATTTTTAAGTAACGTTGTGATGGGGCAAGGTCGTAGTACATCCCGGGTGAATTTTGGAATTTTTGAAGTAGCGTAAGGGCACGTTTGGGTGCCCAAACCAGTAGCTCAGGGTGATCTTCCCACGTCGCCCTGGCTTGAGCACCACTCTAAGAAAGACGCCCTACACCTCCGGTGGGGTGCCCAGTTTTTAGCACACCAGCTCTGTGTTTCAAAGGGTATTTTCGTCCTTTTCCCAACCATATATAAGATCTATAACACGAAATTAATCCTAAATTGCACCAAAATATACTCCTTGTATTGAAATCCTCTCCAAAATCCTCAAGAACAAACCTAGGGTTCAATTGGGAACTTCAAGATTCAAGCAAATTTCACTGCTAACTTTCATGAATCATCAACCAATGGTATGTGTAGTGTTCATCCATGGATTCCTTGCATCCGTGAAGTCCAAGAATCATGTTTTAAATAACATATTGTGATTTGTTTGTTGTGATTTGCTCAGGTTCATGTTGATAGTTGTTATTCATGTTTAGGGATGGTGTCTTGATGACTTTTCATGAAGTATGTGAGTTGTTGATTTCAAACCTATGAATTTGGGTAGTTTTAGAGTGCAAATTGATAATGACACCTATGCTCAAAGTTGTGCATGTAAGGTGTTTGATAAAATGTCTAGAATGGTAGAAATCATGTATTATAGCTTGGGAATGAATTATATGATAAGTTCATGCTAGTCTATTACGTTCAAAGGGCTTACATGTTATTTTTGTGCAATATATGTATTAATGGAATGTATATGATGATTGAAGAATGGATTTATAGTGTGCCCATATGCATTCCCTGCTATGTACAAGATCAAGATTATGAAATACCACGTAAGTTATTCCCCAATTATCACAATGTGAACTAAATATTGCATGTTTGCCATTTCTTTATGCTTAAACGGTTTTGATGCTATTGTTATGAAAAGTATATGTTGTTAGATTGTCCATGATACTAGAACATGAGATTTATGACTTGATTACAAGAATCCCCATTTATGCTAGATATTATGATGACCATGGATTTCATTAAATCCTTCACTTTTGTATTATGGATTATTATCAATGGTTATGTATTCAAGGAAGTCATATTGTGTCAGTTTCCTTCTATCGAGTCCTGGGGGTACTTGTACCCAAAAAATATAGTTGTGTACCTAGATCTATGTCATTTTTTCATGTTATCCTCAGTCAAGCCATGTTCCAGAGAATTCAGTCAGTCATGTGACTCAGGAAATCTCAGAAATCTCATGATCTCAGTCAATTGTCAGATAGCAGTAATATTTCATCAGTCAATGGAAGTTAGTAACTCAGTCTATGTACAGTCAGTTAATCATGTTCAATCTCATCAGATTGGAGTATAAATTAGCATCGTGTGAACCCAAGGATAGGAACACATACTATCAGATGAGGGTGTGATTCTTAGCAGTCATCCTTGTGTTCCAGAACTATGTAGCCACCATAGGCTGAGATATCAACACTGTCAGATGAGGGTTGATGAGGTGGCTTCGCACTGTCAAATGAGGGCCTCACCATTCTCCTTTGGGAACACTGTCAGATAAGGGTTACCCACAGCTTGTCCTTACCAGTGGCGTGGTATTGAAAGCCTTCCAGTCGGGGAAGAGATTGGACCCCAGCTCAGCTATTATGGCACACATAAGGAATGTTAGTTAAATAACTATTTCTCAAAGTTTCAGTATTAGTCTCAGTAAATAAACTCAGATGGTCTTTCAGATACAGTCAACTCAGATATAGTACAGAGCTTAGATAGTTCCTTCAGATTCAGGACTGTCAGCTACAGTCACCCATGTTATCAGTTATCAGAACTCAGTATCAGTCATGTTAGATATCAGTAAATTCATGTCATCAGTATATAGAATCAGTTATCATGATTTCACGATCTCAGTTACTATGATTTCATGCATGCACTCTCACGTTCATATTAGTCTATCATTTACCGTCATTCATGCATATAAACTCTATGTATTCATCCTACCTAATTTGCATATTTAGTACATTCCCACGTACTGATGCATTTGCGCTATGGTGCTTTCTTTTTATGATACACCGTAGGTTTAGAGACACGTCTTCCAGACCAGAAGCAGCAGTATCATTTTAGTACTCAGAGTTTAGCAGTGAGTCCTCATCTTTCGAGGACATTATTATTTCTTCATTATCTTTTGATTAGCTATTAGTTGGGGTTAGTTGGGGACATAACCCATTAACTCCTTATTCAATTATCCAGACAGTTAGAGGCTTTCAAATGACTACAGTATTTCCATTTTTTTTTTAGACTTTAATTTTGTTTTGGTATTGTGATACCACTTTATTCAGATGTTATCATTATTATTTAGTTATGTTCAGAATTAACCTTATGGCCTCTCAATGAATGTTTCCACATTTTCATGTCTTATTATACAGTATACAGGTATAGATATCAGTCATGGGTTAGCTTGTGGTCCTTCGGGGTCATGAGCACCATGTAACATTCTGTTTCAGATAATCAGAGTATTACAAACTTGGTATCAGAGTCTAAGGTTCAATAGAGTCCTAGGAAGTCTGAAATCCGCATCTAGTAGAGTCTTGTACATGGGTGTGTAGCGCGCCACATTTATGTGCAAGAGGATGTGAGATATTTTAAGAAACAGTTTCTTCTCTTTCAGTATTCATGTCATTCCTATGAGCATAATCATAAGTTTATCTCTCAGTCTAATTTGTTTCTCCTCTTATTTTCAGAACATGCCTCCAAAGAGAAGAAACCAGCCAGATCCTCAGCCCAAAGATCCTTTGGGTGATCATGTTTCTCATTTGGAATTCAAGACCACATTTACCACTCTTTCTCAATCAGTAGTTTCCCATAACGAGCGTCCAACAGTTATTCCAGCCAACCCAGTGGCCAACTTAGCCACAACTAGCATTCAAGATTTTACCTGAATGAATCCTCTAATGTTCCTCGGGTCTAAGGTAGATGAAGACCCTCAGGAATTCATTGATCAGATTCAGAAGGTGGCAGATATTATGGGGGTGACTACTGTTAATAGTTCTGAGTTAGCCATATGCCAGTTACAATATATGGCTCATACTTGGTACAAGTAGTGGAAGGCCAAAAAGGTAGATAGTGCAGGTCCTATAGAGTGGGAAGAGTTTGTCACGGCTTTCTTAGACAGATTCTTTCCCCAAGAGTTGATGGAGGCAAAGGTTCTAGAGTTCATCAACCTTAAGCAGGGCAATATGATGGTGAAAGAGTATTCTCTCTGCTTTACTCAACTAGCCAGATATGCCCCTCATTTGGTTGCAGACTGTAGAGCCAAGATAAGTAAGTTCGCTTTGGGGGTGAATGACAGCATGGTTAATGAATGCAGATCTGCCATGATAAATAGTAACATAACCTTAGCTAGACTTATGAATCATGCTCAGCAGAAAGAGGAGCAAAAAATTAAGCAGAGGGAAAAGCAGAATAAGAAAGCTAGGACAGGTAGCTTCAATTTTAAACAACCTAAATTAGAAGAAGAAAATCGTTCCCAGTTTCTTCCTAAGTCTTCAGTTCCAGCTCCTTGTACATCCAGTTCTCTAATTCCTAAGTTCAGAGAGGGTAACAGAGATAGAGCACCAGAATCTTAAGCCTCAGGGCAGTGTCGACAATGCCCGAACTAATCCCCTATGTCAGACATGTTGTAAGAATGAAAAGGGTGCTTGCAGAGCTAGTAGCGATGTCTGTTTTAGTTATGGAAAGCCAGGCCATAGAGTCAGATATAGTCCCCAGTCCGGTTATCGGGGTCAGAAAAACCGTTCTGCTGCTCAGTCCGGTTACCCGAATCAGCAGGGTGCTACTTTCAGTGCTATTAGTAGGCAACGTCCAAATAGACTTTATGCTCTTCATATCCGACAAGATCAGGAAAATTCTCCTGATGTCATTACTGGTACGTTATAGAACTTTCATGTTTATGTTCATGCTTTGCTAGATCTAGGTACATCCTTGTATTTTGTTACTTCTTATATAGCAGGCGATTTCAGAGTCAGTACTAAAATTCTAGCAGAGCCCTTTTTAGTCTCTACCCCAGTGGGTAAACCCATCATAGCTCGGCGGGTATATAGAAACTGCACGATTATGATATTTCAGAAAGTCACGTCAACAGATTTAGTAGATTTAGAGATGACTGATGTTGATGTCATTCTCAGCATGGATTGGCTTCATTCCTACTATGCCACAGTCGACTAAAAAAATAGAATAGTTTAGTTTCAGTTTTCGAATAAGCCCATCCTAGAGTGGAAGGATAGTACTTCATATTTTAGTAGTCAGCTTATTTCCTACCTTTGTGCAAGGAAAATGATATCTAAGGGATGTGTTTATCATCTCGTTCATGTTAAGGACTCTGGTTTCGAATCTCCCATTCTCGAATTAGTTCTAGTCATTAATGAATATTCAGATGTCTTTCCCGAAGATCTTCCAGGCATTCCTCCCAAAAAGGAAATAGACTTCGGCATTGACCTTATTCCAGATACTCAGCCTATCTCTATTCTGCCATACAGAATGGCACCAGAAGAACTCCAAGAATTGAAAGAACAGTTGAAGAATATCTTAGATAAGGGATTCATCAAACCTAGCATTTCCTCATGGGGCACACCAGTCTTATTCATGCGCAAGAAAGACGATTCTCTAAGGATATGCATAGATTACCGTCAACTCAATAAAGTCACGCTCAAGAACAAGTATCCACTTCCTAGTATAGATGACTTGTTTGACCAACTTTAGGGAGCCAATTATTTCTCCAAGATAGACCTCAGATCAGGCTACCATCAGCTCAGAGTCAGAGAATGTGATATTCTGAAGACAGCTTTCCAAACTTGGTATGGTCACTTTGAATTTCTAGTCATGTCATTTGGTCTTATTAATGCCCCAGCCACTTTTATGGACTTGATGAACTATATGTTCAATCAGTACTTGGACATGTTCGTCATAATCTTTATAGATGATATTTTGGTCTATTTTTGCACTGAGTGTGATCGTTCAGACCATCTCAGAATTGTTCTTCATACTCTCAGAGATCACCAGTTGTTCACCAAATTCTGTGAGTATGAATTTTGGCTTAGATCAGTAGTATTCCTTGGCCATATTATTTTCAGTAATGGCTAGAGTAGATCCTCAGAAGGCCAAAGTGGTAAAAAACTGGCCTCGCCTAGTATCTTCATCAGATATCAGGAGTTTCTTGGGTCTGGCTGGCTATTACAGATGGTTTATTGAGTGATTTTCTTCTATTGCATCCTGTATGTCCAGATTGACTCAGAATAAGGTCAAGTTTCAGTGGTCAGATTTTTGCGAGAAGAGTTTTCAGAGTTGAAGACTCGACTCACCTCAGCTAAAATTATAGCTCTTCCAAATGGTCCAGATGGGTTCGTGGTATATTGTGATGCATCTAGAGTGGGTTTAGGTTGTGTTCTCATGCAGCATCATAAGGTCATAGCCTACGCCTCCAAATAGGTAAATCCCCATGAGAAGAATTATCCTTCTCATAATCTTGAGTTAGCAGCCGTAGTATTTTCCTTGAAGATTTGGAGGCATTATCTATACAGAGTACATGTAGATGTCTTCACAAATCATAAGAGTCTTCAGTATGTCTTTTCCTAGAAAGATCTCAATCTTCATCAGAGAAGATGGTTAGGGATCTTGAAATATTATGCTATAAGTGTCCTTTATCATCCAAGCAAGGACAACATTGTGGCGCTCTCAGTAGAGTAGTGTTTCTCTCGTTGTGGACAACAAAAAGAAGATAGCTTAGGAAATCCATCAGCTTGCCAGACTAGGTGGTCGCTTAGTCGACTCTTCATAGAGTAGTGTATATGTTTAGAATAGTTCAGAATCATCTCTAGTTTCTAAGGTGAAAGAGAAGCAAAATTGAGATCCTAGCCTTGTAAAGCTAAAAGAGTTAGTTCAGAATTAGAAAGTAGAGGTTTTCTCCCAAGGGAAAGATGGTGTTCTTCGTTGTCAGGGTCATCTGTGTGTTTCAGGTGTAGATGACTTAAGGCAGCAAATTCTTACAGAACCGCATGGTGTGCACTACTCTATTCATCCAAGGGGCCACTAAGATGTACAACGATTTGTGGGAGATCTATTGGTGGAGTGGAATAAAGAGAGATATTACAGAGTTTGTAGCTAAGTTCTCTATATGTTAGCAAGTTAAGAAAGAGCATCAGAAGCCTAGTTATTCCATACAGGAGTTCACCATTCCTACTTAGAAGTGGGAAGAAGAGAATATGGATTTCGTGATGGCTTTGCCTCAAATTCATCATCACCGTGATTTAGTTTGGGTCATTGTAGATAGGATGACCAAGTCAGCTCATTTCCTTCTAGTTCATACCTCTTATTCAGCTGAGGATTACGCCAAACTTTATATCAGGGAGTTGGTCAGATTACACGGTGTTCCATTATCTATCATCTCAGACAGAGGTACCCAGTTCACCTCTCACTTCTGGAAAGCATTCCAAAAGGGTCTTGGTACCCAAGTTCATCTCAATACAGCCTTTCATCCTCAAACAGATAGTCAAGAAGAAAGGACCATTCAGACCCTAGAAGATATGCTAAGGACATGTGCAATTGATTTCAAGGGAAGCTGGGATGACCACTTGTCTTTGATTGAATTTGCATATAATAATAGCTATCATTCCAGTATTGAGATGGATTCATTCAAAGCACTCTATGGTAAGAGATGTAGATCTCCAATTGGTTGGTTTGAAGTTAGTGAGGACTCAATCATAGGTCCTGACTTAGTATTCGACGCCTTAGACAAAGTTCAGTTGATCAGAGAAAGACTCTAGGTTGCTCAGAGCCGATAGAAATCTTATGCAGATATTCATAGAAAGGATCTCAAGTTCAATAATAATGATTATGTCTATCTAAAGATCTCTCTCATGAAGGGAGTGAAGCAGTTTGGCAAGAAGGGAAAGCTCAATCCCCGATATGTCGGTCCCTTCAAGATTCTTAGTCGTTAGGAAAGGTATCATATGAGATCGAATTGCCTTTAGATCTAGCCTCAGTTCACCCAGTCTTTCATGTATCTTTGATCAAGAAGTGCATAGGTGACCCATCAGTTGTGTTCCCTATTTAAAGCATTGATGTTCAAAACAGTCTTTCTTATGAAGAGATTCCAGTTGAACTCTTAAACTATCAGACTCGTAGACTGAGGAACAAAGAAGTCCCTCTAGTCAAGGTTCTTTGGCGAAATCTGTCATTTGACGGAGCTACTTAGGAAGCAGAAGCAGACATGTGTACCAAGTATTCTCACCTCTTCTCCGCCAATCCAGATCAAGATCAAGGTAGCAGATCTTCTTAAGTTTATTCAGTTTCACGTTCAGTATTCTATATAACTTGGTATTCAATTCATGCTCATGTTTCATCATAAATTTGGTATCAAGTACCATTGCATATTCAGCCATGCATTCATGTATCAGTCCAATGTATAATCATGCATTAGATATGCATTCTCATTGTGAAAACTTCAGTTATCAGAAACCTCAATCATGCATTCATGAATCAATTACACGTGCATCAGATATGCATGTTCAGTATGATATAATTAGTTTATCAGTCATGAGATCATGTTTCAGCCATTCATGTCCAGGTCATGTTCTGCTTATTGTTTCCCCTATTAGTTAGTCTCATTTGAGGATGAATGTTCTCAAGGGGGAGATATTGTAAGACCCCGCAAAATTGTTGTGTTCGTATTCAGATTGCTTAGCTCTATGAAGCTCAATATAAGGTCCAACACTTAGAAAAATTTTATTCAAAACTTAGTCTTATTTTAGACCACCAAACTTTGGGAATTTATTTGACGACCTTCCCGACCTCCGTTTGCCAATTTTCAAGTTGTATTGTGGTGGGGCAAGGTCGTAGTACTTGAGTTTCAAAATTTTTGGAGTAGCGTAAGGGAATGTTTGGGTGCCCAAACCAGTAGCTCAGGGCAATCTGCCCGTACCTCCCTATCTTGAGCACCACTCTAAGAAAGATGCCGCCCTGGGTAGAGCGGGGGACTAGATGGGCGACGCCCTGCAACTCCGGTGGGGTGCCCAATTTTTAGAATTCCACCTTCGTGTTTCAAAGGGTATTTTCATCCTTTTCCCACCCATATATAAGCTCTATAACATGAAATTAAGCCTAAATTGCACCAAAATATACTCCTTGTGTTGAAATCCTCTCTAAAATCCTCAAGAAGAAACCTAGGGTTCAATTGGGAACTTCAAAATTCAAGCAAATTTCACCGCGAACTTTCACGAATCATCAACCTAAGGTATGCATAGTGTTCATCCATGGATTCCTTTCATTTTTGGAGTCCCAAAATCATGTTTTAAATAACATATTGTGATTTGTTTGTTGTGATTAGCTCATGTTCATGTTGATAGTTGTTATTCATGTTTAGGGATGGTGCCTTGATGAATTTTCATAAAGTATGTGAGTTGTTGATTTCAAACCTATGAATTTAGGTAGTTTTAGAGTTTAAACTGATAAAGACACCTATGCTCAAAGCTCTACATGTAAGGTGTTTGATAAAATTCCTAGAATGGTAGAAATTATATAGTATAGCTTGGGAATGAACTATATGATAAATTCATGCTAGTCTATTACGTTCAAAGGACTCACATGTTATTGTTGTGCAATCTATGTATTAATGGAATGTACATGATGATTGAAGAATGGACATATAGTGTGCCCATATGCATTCCATGCTATGTACAAGATCAAGATTATGAAATACCACATGAGTTATTCCCCAATTGTCACAATGTGAACTAAATGTTGCATGTTTGCCATTTTCTTATGCTTAAACGGTTTTCATGCTATCGTTATGAAAAGTACATGTTCTTGGATTGTACATGATATTAGAAAATGAGATTTATGACTTGATTATAAGAATCCCCATTTATGTTAGATATTATGATGACCATGGACTTCATGAAATCCCTCACTCTTGTATAATGGATTATTATTGATGGTTATGTATTCAATGAAGTCATGTTGTGTCAATTTCCTTCCATTGAGTCATAGGGGTACTTGTACCCAAAAAATATAGTTGTGTGCCTAGAGCCATGTCATTCTTTCACGTTATCCTCAATCAAGCCATGTTCCATAGAATTTAGTCAGTCATGTGACTCAGGAAATCTCAGAAATCTTTTAATCTCAGTCAATTATCAGATAGTAGTAATATTTCGTCAGTCAACAAAAGTCAGTTACTCAATCCATGTACAGTCAGTTAATCATGTTCAGTCTCTTCATATAGGAGTAGAAATTAGCACATAGTAAACCCAAGGATGGGAACACACATTGTCAGATGAGTGTGTGATTCTTAACAGTTATCCTTGCATTCCAGGACTATGTAGCCAGCATAGGTTGAGATATCAACACTGTCATATGAGGGCTGATAAGGTGTCTTTGCATTGTCAGATGAGGGCCCAACCATTCTCTTTTGGGAACACTGTCCGATGAGGGTTACCCACAGCTTGTCCTTACTAGTTGAGCAGTATTGACACCCTTCCAGTCGGGTCAGAGATTAGACCCCAGCTCAGCTATTATAGTACACATGGGGCATATCAGTTGCATAACTATTTCCCATAGTTTTAGTATCAGTTTCACTAAATGAACTCAGATAGTTCTTCAGATTCTAGGTCTGTCAGATACAATCAACTCAGATACAGTATGGAGCTCAGATAGTTCCTTCAGGTCAGGACTTTCATCTACTGTCACCCATGTTATTAGTTATCAGAATTCAGTATCAGTCATATTAACTATCAATAAATTCATGTCATCAGTAGATAGAATCAGCTATCATGATTTCACGATCTTAATTACTATGATTTCATGTATGCACTCTTACGTTCATATTAGTCTATTAGTTATTGTCATTCATGCATATAAACTCCATGTAGTTAGCCTACCTCACTTCCATACTCAGTACATTCCTACGTACTGATGCATTTGCACTATGGTGCTTTCTTTTTATGTTACACCATAGGTTCAGAGACACGTCTTCCAGACCAGGAGCAGCAGTAGCATTTTAGTACTCAGAGTTTAGCAGTGAGTCCTCATCTTTCGAGGACATGATTATTTATTCATTAGCTTTTGATTAGATATTAGTTGGGGTTAGTTAGGGATATGTCCCATCAACTTCTAATTCAGTTATCCAGACAGTTAGAGGCTTTCAGACGCTACATTATTTCCATGTTTTTTAAACTTCAATTTTGTTTTGGTATTGTGATACCACTTTATTTAGATGTTATAATTATTATTCAGTTATGTTTAGAATTGAACCTTATGGCCTCTCAGTGCATGTTTATGCATTTTCATGTCTTATTATGCAGTATACAGGTCCAGATATCAGTCATGGGTTAGTTTGTCGTTCTTTGGGGTCATGAGCACCGTGTAACGTTCTGATTCAGATAATCGGGGCATTACAATTTTGCAATCTACATGGATGTGAACAAACTATCTCTTGAAATGGTCATACTCACAAAATTTTTAGTAGTGAGAACAAACTAAATTGGAAGATGTAAAAACTATAGAGATTTATTAGTTTGACTATTCAACTCGTTTTTTGGCTTCACGGTCTGAATCATGCTGAATGCTCTCACCCAAATAGGGTATTTCTTCATCACTTTTCTAATAAATTTCTAATGCTATAAGGGAGTAAGGGACTCAGGGCATGATCTGAACAAGACATTAGAATAATAGACTACAACATTACTATAACCTATAGCATGGAACATACACTTAAAAATCATAAGTCTGGATAGAAGTACTAGGCCTCAAGCAATGCAACTTCTTACTTTAAAACTTAGCCACACTTCTAAAATGCTCATTCAACTAAACTTTCCCCTTAAACACCATACTCACTGACTAATCTTACAATTCTCATAAAGTATTAACAAATCCATCTACCAGAGTCTAAATGAACAAAACTCTTTCATCATGATCAATCCTAACTCAAAATCACAAGGTATCTCACATAACACCAAACACAATACCAATCTGAGTCATGAATTCACACACATCTATATTTTTCAGAACTTTTTATCTCAAGAATAATTCTCTTTACCACTCCAACAACTATAATCCACTGAGTACTAGACATTCACTAATGCTCAATGCATCCCTTCGTATGTATACGAACACGACAGTCAAGCCTATATTCATACCCTAATAGGCACCTCTAAATAAATGATCGTAAGAGCATCTTTCTTTAACACCTACCAAATTGTAGATAATTTAATTAGCTTTCCAACGATACCAATTTTGCAAAACTCCGATACCTGAGTGAAAAGTTACAGTCATTTTTGTGAGAGGCAGAAAGCCAGGGGGATAATCGAGGCGACGCCCTGCGTATTCCCGCCAGTGTAATTTCTGGCAGTCAAGCTTTGTATTCTTGAGGGGTATTTGGGTCATTTTCCACCCTTAAATAGCCCCAATAATATGAGATTCAGCCCCCAAACACTAAATTATACCCGTATTATCTCAAATTCTCTCAAAAACACACCTTAGGGTTTCAACCCAATATTCAAGAAACTCAAGATTTCCACCATGGATTTTTCAAACTTGTTCAAGATTCAAGATCCCTAGACCAAGAGCTTCAAGTGTCTACCTTCAAGAACACCATTGAAGATTCAAAAGTTCAAACTTTTAACATTCAAAGAACCATATAGGAATCCAAGATTCAAGCTTTCTCATCAAAAATTGTCAATTAAAGTATGTGGGGTTTCAACAAGGACAATCGTTTCGTCCTTGTGCCCAAAACTTATTTTAAATTATTAAATACTGAATTTTATGTGATTTTTCATGAAATTGATGTTAGGGTTTATACCCAATTTATATTGTTTGAAGATTATAAGTTTACAAGTGATTGAATATTGAATTGCATGATTATTTTCATGTATTTATGCGCGTAACGCAATTTTTCAGATTTTCGAAAGTGAGTTTAAGTATGATGTTGAGATTCTTGATCTTATTATTTTAATGGTGTAGAAGTATTTTCAAGAAGCATACTGAGTTGGATGTTCTTCTATGATTTTAAATATTTATATATGAGTTCTAAATTGGGATTCAACCCCATTATCACTATTTACAAGATTATGAGTTTTTAAGAGTTGTTGAAGATAAATTTCATGAGTTTGTTTATATTTTCAAGAGTATTGCAGAAATTTTCAGATTTTAATATGATTTACGAATGATTATGTTATCAAGCATGCATTTTTAAATGTTTTATCATGATATTAATACTTGGGTCAATAAGCCCTATTTGAGATTGTTATTTTTTGAGTATTGTTGTGCTATAAGCACCTTATGATTATTGAGAAAGATTATTAAGAAAAGATTTGACCTTTTGGTCACTATGGAATTGAAATTCACTTTCATATTGAGATTACATACCCTTTTTTGGTTTCATTATAAACCATGAGATTATTTTTGTAACACCCCGTATTCAAGTACGTGTATTGGCGTATTCAAGTACGTGCATTGGTCTTATTTATAAGGAATTAATTTTTTTATTTTATTTATACCGAAATTTTCCCGTCGATGGTTTCATGCGAAGGTTATTGAATAAGCTTTCCAATGATATAAAGATTTCCAAAAATGGATAGGTTTCGGATATAATCGAGCACGTTCGAAATTATAAAACAGTGGCCGGGATATTTGGGAATAGTAAATGTGCAGGAAAATTTCCTGCACACAAACTACTGAGGCCAGCCAAATTTTTGGGTCAACTTCAAACGATCATAAATCCCTTAATATAATGAACTGGGAGATCTGCGACCTATGAAAAGAAAGATCTTTGAGTCTTCTTTCCAATTCAATTGCTTTCATCCAAATCCAACGTCTAAGTAAGGAGTTATACTCATTTTACTTCAGCCTATCAAAATAGATTTTTAGGGTCAACTTCAAACGATCATAACTCCTTGTACAGGATGAAATGGGTGGCCTACTTTATATGAAATGAAATCCCTTTGAATTATCCTTCCAATGATACCAATTTCACTCAAATCCGATATCGGAGAAAAAAGTTATGGTCGATCTACTTTAGCTTATCAAAACAGTCCATCAAATGACAGATTTGACATTATTTAAATTTTAAAGGCATTTTGGTCATTTCCTATTATATTATGGACGGGAATATGTGTATATATACATGTATATGAGTTCAAAAACTCATTTTCATCATCAATCATTGAGAAATAACAAACCCTAGCCAAATTTGACGTTTAAATTACTTTTGATTCAACCGTAGAAATTCCAAAGTAATCCGATAACTGGGTTTGTCATCTCGAGAGCTTCGAACGACACCTATTATTTGTGCAAATAGGATTGTATAATCAAGAGGTGAATTCTAAGGTATGAATATTGTTTTCCTTTGTTCTTTTCCATATGTATATGTGTGATAGAGGATTATATGTATTGATTGTTATTGAAAGGTGATGAAAATAGGGTTATGGACTATTTTGCATGGTTTGGTTGTATTGAATTGTGGAAGGTGGATATGGTAATTGAGTTATGGAAGGTGGATATGGTGATATACTATTGAATTGATGATTATTTATGTCTATGGCTCAATTTAGTTTAATGGATTGGTTGGAAGGATAAATGAATCCAAACTTGATATTGGAGGATGTTGTATGAATATGCATGGCATGTGAATGTAATTGGAGTATAAGAGGGTTAAAGTGACACCCTTTATGGTCTAATTAAGGCTTACTAATTAACTACTAGTTTGGTGAATTTAAATAATTGAATTGTGATGTTTGGTCGCTAATACTAGATTGTTATATATGTTCATTGTAGATAAGTAATCCAAAAAGATGGGAAGTCCATTTGGGACTAGTATTGAAGGTTGACAGTCAGGTATGTAAAGCATACTCTATACCATATCTTTGGCATGAAAGTGAACAATTGTTCTATTAAGAAAGTTTCCAAAGTTATTCAATAACATGTGATCAATAATGGTTTTGTATGATGTCCTACGTTACCAATGAACTTGTTTCCACCCTACAAGATGTCAAGACATTCCAATACTTACTTGTCTTCCAAATCTTACATGTTTATTGCACTAATGAATGTCAGAAGGTATCCGGTTACTCAAACAAGATCCATGTGCTATTAATGACTCCAAAATGTTTCATTGATATACCAATAAGTTCCTACTTCATTGTTATGGCATTGATGACTCCAAAACACTTCATTGATATGCCAATGAGTTCTTACTTCATTGTTATTGCATTGATGGTCTATTTATATGTCTCTTATTGATGTATCATTGTTTTAAAGTATCAAAATATAGTGGCGACCGAAATAACAATCTCAAAGATTAATTGAACTAAGTGATGGAAGTTCTCTCTTATGGGGTGGTATCCCAAGGGCATAAGCCTATCATGGGTCGATCCCTATTTATGTGGTTATGGGTGGTATCCCAAGGGCATAAGCCTATCATGGGTCGATCCCAGTTGATATGTACTGGGGGAAGCCTAATGGTCACAGTACAGTACAGTACAGTAATGATTACAAAGATGATAAGAACGAAGGTAAAGTGATTGAATAAATACAATGTACAGGTTGTCACAAGT
>NC_061113.1:227813839-227845646 GCF_002878395.1 Capsicum annuum
GGGGGACCTGTATTTCATGCTGCAGGCACAGGTACCTCAGCTCATACACCGCACAAGTAAGAGCCAGGATATCCAGCTGCTTTTGGTGAGCTCCAGTTTGCTTCGGGGCTTTCCATGTCTTATCCAGTCACTTTTGGTATTGTATAGAAGTTAGTTATATGGCGGAGTGTGTCCCGACCTTAGTTAAACTCTGTCTATTGTCTAGAAGCTTTGTAGACCTAATGTACAGTCAAGGTGGTGTTTTGTTAACAGACGTGATGGTTCCAACGGCCAATTATTGTATATACATATATATGTGTGCTCAAGCTTATACAGGTGATTATTTCCTTTTATATGCGACATGATGCTGTCCGAATTTCGAGTTGTCATAAAGGTATGCATGGGAAGTATAAGGTTATGAGCTGGTTCTCCCGGGCCTCCTCTGTTTTGGGTACCAGTCCGCCCTAATAGGATTTGAGGTGTGACAACTTTAAAGGTGGATTTTCTTGAGATTTTGAGCATTAGATTGGTAGTAGTATTTATCACCGAGTTGTATACGTTACTACGGTTTCATACCCCATAACTAAGTGCCACCATAGGTTGAGATATTGATTTTTATTAAACGTGGATGACTGAGTTAGTGATTACTGAGATAGATTGTTCTATTCCGATGGTAAAGTTATAATAGCCCTAACCTTATGGGGGCTAGCCGTGAGACACCATGGATTCTCACACAGTGTACATGTCCTCCTAAAAATAGTCCCCAGCTCTTGAAATAGTTTTATTGACTTAAAGTCTTGAGATAAGTTATTTTCCCTATTAGTAAAGAAATGTCTTTTAAAAGTATCTCCTTAAGATAGAGTATTTCTCCTTAAAGTTTTAAAGCTTACAGACTACAAATTTTAGAACAGAAAAGATTTTAGAACTAACTATAATGACTCACGAGATTTATACTATATGCTTTACTATTCCTGATTTATGAGATTCAGTTTTCAGATTACTCAAGCTATGTGAGTCATTTACATTTAGGATGCATGATTTTATAAACTATGATGATATTGAGATATTATTTTACTTATGCATTCACTCCCATATGCTCAGTACATCCTCCAAGTACTGATCCACATATACGTCTATGTGCTACATTGTCTTATAATGTAGGTACAAGATATAGTATGCACATTTAGATTCAAACAGTTGCAGATTCCAGCCAGCAAGATGATGAGTCCTCCTACTTCGGGGACTTCAGTTAGATGTATTTATGTTCTTTACTTTCTTACTCTTATATATTTATTAGTGGTAGTTGGGGTCGCGTGCTAGCTATCCATAGTCAGTATAGTATATGCCTCACATATGTCAGTCAGAGTCAGTTATGTAAACTTCAGTTTAAGTTTTGTTTTTTAAAAGCAGAGTTGTAATCATGTGAATTAAGTTTTGTATTGATCATATTCAGAAAAGAGTTATCTTTCATTGATTTTGTACAGATTTATGTATTTTATTTAGTTGCTCATAAGTTATGTTAGATTAAAGGATAGCTTGGGATCACTTATGGTCCTAAGCACCGTGTGATGTCTCGGGATAGATTTTTGAGGTGTTACAAACTTGGAATCAGAGCATAGAGTTCAAGTATCCTAAGGTATCTTTGAATCGTGTCTAGTAGATTCTTACAAAACGGTATGGAGCATCTGTACTTTTCTTCGAAAGCTAAAAGGCATTTAGGAAATTCTTCCATTCTTTCAAGTCTCAGATTGTGCTATAGAAAGGGTTGCTAAGAAACTTGTACAGATTCTCATCATACTCTATTCGGGCTATTTCTGTCTTATTCTCAAGGTATCAGAAACAGTCAAGCTCACATCCTCACTGCTAGAGCTTTCTCAAATAGTCTCCACAGATAGTTATGGGATTATAAGAAGGCTAGAACATATCCCATCAGTTCTTTTAGGTTCCAAAGTTTGAAGGGCTTTATTCATGCTCATGAAAATTCTTGCTTTAAGCCCAAGTTAGATATGCTTTCAAATTCCTCCTCAGAATTCATAATGATAATCTATACTTCCCTATCTATGTATTATTCTTGAGATAGTATGATCATCAAGTTCCAGTTCCTCCCCGGATATTGCTTCTATATTTGCTAGCAGAAATTTTAGAAGTTATACAAAGTGCTTGAGAGGAGCTCTCTAGTGTGTTATGTTCCTTAAGTTGAAAGTTATGTCCTCATTCTTATGAGTCATTCAATTAAGATAGCGTAAGATGTGTATTGTTAGATCATTGAATATTATGTGTCAAGTTTTTATCTCTTGTAATCTTGCTATCATTGTGTTGTTGAAACTAAATGCCTAGTGAAGCTGTATGGGGCTCTTTCAATTCACTAGCATAGTTTCTTTGTTACTCATATCATTTTATTATTCAAAACACAAAATCAAAGTCTAGTGAAGTCATGTGGGGCTTTCAATTCACTAGCATAGTTGCTTTGTTATTCATCTCATTTTATTATTCAAAACATAAAATCAAAGTCTACTGAAGCCGTGTGAGGCCTATTTTGATTCACTAGCAATTTATTGTGCATCTTGTTTTTCTTGTGTTGGGTGGAACTCAGGAGTATGAGTTTAGAGGTGTAGCGACCAGAAAGGTAGTAAAGGTGAATTATTGGATATATGTATCGCTGAATTTTTTTGTATATGACTGAGTTAGTAATGAAGTGATATTTCCTGGTATGATAGTCTAGTAGAAGGTAGAGAAAGAGTTATTAGTTTTGGTGAATTATTGTTTGCTTGAAGTATGAAAAGAGTTATTGATGATATTTGTTGTGTTAAAAAAAGTATAGGTTATTGATGAAAGTACTTGGTGGTTGAGTGTTGTTAATTTAGGATTTCTTGAATTACAGTAAGGGAGTTTAGTTGAAACTTATAGAGCTATGAAAGAAGTTAGGTGTATACATGGGTGAATAGTAATGATGTGTAGAAGGAGGATACATTGATGGATTGTAAATACGATAGGCCATATGATTATAATCGATTATTATTGTTATGAAGTTTTAGCAGACTAGTGTTTTCAGATGTTTGACATGTAAGAATATGGTAAGAAATTGTGGTAAATCAAAGCTAGAACTAGACACTAAGTTTGAATAAAAGATAATGAGCAAGGTGGATATAATGATTGATGTGTTTGTGAATGTTAGTTGTATGAAAATGAGCTAGTAGGCTTGAACAGTGTATGCAAGAGATTACATTTATTTAATTGCAATTTAGTATGAGTTTTTCAGTATGATGTTGCGGTGTGCCTAATGTAATATAGGGATCCATTATTTTTGAAATTTAGTAAATGTTGAGTGGTTAGCAGTACCCTTGAATTGATAAGTATGAATGAGACTATGTTGTAAATGATGTTCTTGTTAGTTAACTTACGATTTATAGATTGATACTATTGTAAGCTTGAGATGTGATATTAGCAGAGTAAGAAGAAAGTTAGCATGGTTCAGTAAAGGTTTAGAGATATCCATGTTAAGTGTTAGAATCTAAGTTGGTGAGTGTTTAAAATGTTATTGTAAGACCCCATAAAATGCTAAGTCTAGAATTCAGCCCATTTAGCTCTACAAGCCTCAAGACTCAGACGAATTTTGATAAAGTTCAACACTTAGTCTCATTTTATACCTCCAAACATCGGGGATTTATTTGATGACCTTCCCGACCTTTATTTTTGGATTTTCAAGTTGCGTTGCAATGGGGCAAGGTCGTAGTACATCCAAGGTAGGTTTCAAAATTTTTTAGATAGCGTAAGGGCGAGTTTGGATGTGCAAAATAGTAGATACTCATGATAAGCCCGCGTCTCCCAGGAAATATCACCGCTCTAAGGCGAGCATCGCCTGGGCTAGGCCATCGGACTTAGCAGGCGCCGCCTAGCTAGTTCGGTGGGTGCCCAGTTTTTCAGCACTCCACTCCGTGTCTTTAATGGCTTCTTGGTCATTCTCCACCTATATATAAGCTTGTTAACATGGGATTTGAGTTTCAAAACACCAAAATATAGTGCTTTTGTTGATTTTCTCTCAAGAACAACCAAGAACAATTCGAGGGTTCAATTGGGGGTTTCAAGTTCCAAGAAAATTCAACCATAAATTTCATGAATTCTTAATCTAAGGTATGCATAGTGTTCATCCACTGATTCCTTCCGTCCGTGGAGTTCAAGAATCAATCTTTAAATACTAAATCATAAATGTTTTGTGGCGATATGATTGTATTCATATTAGTGGTTGTTGTTTGTGCTATAGAGTAGTAATTTGATGAATTTTCATGAAGGTTATGATCATGTAGTTGGAACCCAAGAATTTGGGTAGTTTAATATGATGAAATTCATGAACACACCTATGTCGTAAAGAGTGCATGCAAGGTGTTTGATAAAATGCTTAGAATGCTAGAAATTTCATGTTTAAATGGTTCCATATTATCTACATGACAAGTCCATGTTAACTATATAATTCACTATGAGTTCCACGCCATTGTTTTGTTGCTATTGTTATGGTATGAAGCATTTATGATAACTGAGTGATACAATAAGTACATGATATATATTCCATGCACTCCCTACCATGCATAAGATCTTGAAAACTACATGTGGTACATTATCTCCTACTTATGATATTATGAATTGTGGACTCCAATCTTGTGATCAAGTCATGTCATGTGTGTCAGTTTCCTTCTATCAAGTCTTAGGGGTATTCGTACTCAAAAAATATAGTTGTGTGCCTAGAGACATGTCATGTTTCACGATATCCGAAATCAAGCCATGATTAAGTAGAATTTAGTCAATCATGTGACTCAGGAAACCTCATAATCTCAGTCAGTTATCATACCTCGGTAGTATTCCATCAGTCAATGGAATTCAATAAGTTCAGTTCACGTACAGTGAGTTAAATCATGTTCAGTCTCTTCAGATAGGAGTAGAAGTTAGCACCGAGTGAACCCAAGGATGGGAACACACACTGCCAGATGAGGGTATGATTCTTAGCAGTCATCCTTGCGTTCCAGAACTATGTAGCAGTCATGTTCATGTTTATGCTTTGCTAGATCCAGGTGCATCCTTGTCTTTTGTTACTCCATACATAGCAAGTGATTTCGGAATCAATCCCAAAATTTTAGCAGAGCCCTTTTGAGTCTCTACCCCAGTGGTTAAAACCATCATAGCTTAGCGGGTATACAGGAACTTCTCAATTATGATACTTCAGAAATCCACATCAGCAGATTTAGCCGAGTTAGAGATGACTATTTTGATCTCATTCTCGACATGGATTGGCTTTATTCCTAGTATTCCACAGTCGACTGTAGAACAGGATAGTTCAATTTCAGTTCCTAAATGAGTCCATCCTAGAGTGGGAGGGTAGTACTTCACCGTTCAGGGGTCAGCTTATTTCCTACCTTCGTGCAAGGAAAATAATTTCTAATGGGTGTGTGTATCATCTCATGCATGTTAAAGATTCCTGTTCCAAATATCCCAGTCTTGAATCAGTCCCAGTGGTTAATGAATATGCAGATGTCTTTTCTAAAGATCTTCCAGGCATTCCTCCCGATAGGGAAATAGACTTCGGTATTGATCTTCTCCTAGATACTCAACCTATTTCTATTTTGCCATACAAAATGGCACCAAGAAAACTCAAGGAACTGAAAGATCAGTTGAATGATCTCTTAGATAAAGGATTTATCAGGCCCAGTGGGTCCCCATGAGGTGCACCAATCCTATTCGTGCGCAAGAAAAATAATTCTCTCAGAATGTGTATTGATTACCATCAACTCAACAAAGTCATGGTCAAGAACAGGTATCCACTTTATAGAATAGATGACTTGTTCGACCAACTTCAGGGTGCCAGCTATTTCTCTAAGATAGACCTCAGATCAGGCTACCATCAGCTCAAAGTTTGAGAATGTGACATCCCGAAGACAGCTTTCCATACTCAGTATGGTCACTTTGAATTTCTAGTCATGTTCTTTGGTCTTACCAATGCCCCTGTAGCTGTCATGGATTTGATGAACCGGGTGTTCAAGCAGTACTTGGATATGTTCGTCATAGTTTTCATAGATGATATTCTGGTCTATTCTCGCACAGAGCGTGATCATTCAGACCATCTAAGAATTGTTCTTTAGACTCGCAGGGATCATCAGTTGTTCACTAAGTTCAGTAAGTGTGAATTCTGGCTAAGATCAGTATCATTCCTTGGCCATATTATTTCTGGTGATGGCATTAGAGTAAATTCTTAGAAAACCAAAGCAGTAAGAAACTGGCCTCGCCCTGTCTCTCCATCAGATATTAGGAGTTTCTTGGGTTTGGCTAGATATTACAAATGGTTTCTCGAGGGATTTTCTTCTATTGCATCTCCCATGTCCAGATTGACTCAGAAGATGGTCAAGTTTCAGTGGTCAAATTCATGCGAGAAAAGTTTTCAGGAATTGAAGACTCAACTCTCTTCAGGTCCAGTTCTATCCCTTTCTGATGGTTCAGACAATTTCATAGTCTATTGTGATGTATCCAGAGTGGGTTTAGGCTGTGTCCTCATGCAGCATGGTAAGGTCATAGCCTATGCCTCCAAACAGGTAAAGCCCCATGAGAAGAATTATCTTACTCTTGATCTTGAGTTAGCAGCCATAGTATTTGCCTTAAAGATTTAGAGGCATTATCTATACGGAGTTCATGTAGATGTTTTCACAGATCATTAAAGTCTTCCGTATGTCTTTTCCTAAAAAGATCTCAATCTTCGTCAGAGAAGGTGGTTAGAGCTTTTAAAATATTATGACATGATTTTTCTTTGCCATCCGAGCAAGGCCAATGTTGTGGCCAAAGCTTTCAGTAGACTCTCCATGGGTAGTGTTTCTCATGTTGAGGATAGCAAGAAGAAGATAACTCAGGAAATCCATCATCTTTCCAGACTAGGCGTTTGCTTAGTTGACTCTTCAGAGGGTGGTGTATGTGTTCAGAGTAGTTCAGAGTCATCTCTAGTTTTCGAGGTGAAATAAAAGCAAGACAGGGATCCTAGCCTTGTCAAGCTGAAAGAGTCCGTTCAAAATCAGATAGTAGAGGTTTTCTCCCAAGGGGGAAATGGTGTTCTTCGTTGTCAGGGTCGTCTATGTGTTCCAGGTGTAGATGACTTGAGGTAGCGAATTCTTGTAGAAAAGCATGGTGCAAGATATTGTAATCATCCAAGGACCATTAAGATGAACCGCGACTTGTGGGAGATCTATTAGTGGAGTGGGATGAAGAGAGATATTATAGAATTTGTAGCTAAGTGCTCTACATATCAGTAGGTTAAGATAGAGTATCAGAAGCCTAGTGGTTCCATGCAGTAGTTCACCATTCCTACTTAGAAGTGGGAAAAAGTGAACATGGATTTTGTGATGGGTTTACCTCGCACTCATCATCAGCATGATTTAGTTTGGGTCATTGTAGATAGATTGACCAAGTCAGCTTATTTCCTTCCAGTTCGTACTTTTTTTCAGCCAAGGATTATGCCAAACTCTATATCAGGGAGTTACACGGTGTCCCATTATCTATCATCTCAGATAGAGGTACCTAGTTCACCTCTTACTTCTGGAAAGCATCCCAAAAGGTTTTTGGTACCCACGTCCATCTCAATACAGTATTTCATCCTCAAACAAATGGTTTAGTAGAAAGGATATTCAGACTCTTGAAGATATGCTAAGGGCGTGTGCAGTTGATTTCAAGGGAAGTTGGGATAACCACTTTCCTTTGAGTGAGTTTGCATACAATAATAGCTATCATTCCAGTATTAAGATGGCTCTGTTCAAAGATCTCTATGGTTGGAGATATAGATCTCCAATCGGTTGGTTTAAAGTTAGTGAGGCCTCAGTTATAGGTCCTGACTTGGTATTCAACGCCTTAGATAAAGTTCAGCTGATCAGAGAGAGACTCCGGGCTGCTCAGAGCCGACAGAAGTCTTATGCAGATATTCGTAGAAAGAATCTTGAGTTCGAGGTCAATGATTATATCTATATCAAGATCTCTCCTATGAAGGGAGTGAAGAGGTTTTGCAAGAAAGGGAAACTCAGTCCCCGATATGTCGGTTCCTTCAGAATTCTCAGTCGCTTTAGCAAGGTAGCTTATGAGCTTGAATTGTCTTCAGATTTAGCCTCAGTTCATCCAGTCTTCCATGTCTCTTTGCTCAAGAAGTGCATAGGTGACCTAGCAATTGTAGTCTCTATTCAGAGCATTGACATTCAGAACAGCCTCTCTTATGAAGAGATTCCAGTTGAAATCTTAGACTACCAGACTCGTATTAAGGAATAAAAAAGTCCCTCTAGTCAAGGTTCTTTAGTGAAATCAGTCTCATGAGGGAGCTACTTAGGAAGCAGAAGCAGATATGCATACCAAGTATCCTCACCTCTTCTCCATCAATTCAGATCAAGCTCAAGGTAACAGTTCTCCTTAAGCTTATTCAGTTTTATGTTTATGTTCCCATCATAAACTTTGTATTTATTACCATTGCATACTCAGTCATGCATTCATGTATCAGTTCAGTTATAAGATCATGCATCAATTATATATTCTCATCCTGAGAAACTCAGTTTATCAGATTACCCAGTTATGCATTCATGTATCAGTTATCCATGCATCAGATAATCATGAGTTCAATATATTTATTATGTCAGTCATGAGATCAGATTTCAGTCATTCGTGTTCAATTCATGTTTAGCTTGTCTTTTATCCCCTCTCAGTTAATATCTCATTCGAGGACGAATGTTCCCAAGGGGAAGATATTGTAAGACCCCATAAATGTTAAGTCTAGAATTCAGCTCATTTGGCTCCACAAGCCTCAAGACTTAGACAAATTTTGATAAAGTTCAACACTTAGTCGCATTTTAGACCTCCAAACTTCGGGGATTTATTTGATGACCTTTCTAACCTTCGTTTTTAGATTTTCAAGTTGAGTTGTGATGGGGCAAGGTCGTAGTACATCCAGAGTAAGTTTTGGAATTTTTAGAATAGCGTAAGGGCGAGTTTGGATATGCAAAATAGTAGCTATGCGCAATAAGCCCGCGTCGCCCAGGCAAGAGCACCGCTCTAAGGTGGGAGTCGCCTGGGCTAGGCTGGCGGACTTAGCAGGCACCACTTGGCTAGTCCGGTGGGTGTCCAGTTTTTTAGCACTCCACCTTCGTGTCTTTAAGGGCTTTTAGGTCATTCTCCACCTATATATAAACTTGTTAAACAGGAATTGAGCTCCAAAACACCAAAATATAGTGCTTTTGTAGATTTTCTCTCAAGAACAACCAAGAACAAGTCTAGGGTTCAATTGGGGATTTCAAGTTCCAAGCAAATTCAACCGTAAATTTCATGAATTCTTAATCTAAGGTATTCGTAGAGTTCATCCACGGATTCCTTCCATCCATGGAGTTCAAGAATCAATCTTTAAATACTAAATCATAAATGTTTTGTAGTGATATGATTGTGTTCATATTGGTGGTTGTTGTTTGTGCTATAGAGTAGTAATTTGATGAATTTTCATGAAGGTTATGATCATGTAGTTGGAACCTATGAATTTGGGTAGTTTAATATGGTGAAATTCATAAACACACCTATGCCGTAAAGAGTGCATGCAAGGTGTTTGATAAAATGCTTAGAATGCTAGAAATTTCATGTTTACATGGTTCCATATTATCTACATGACAAGTCTATGTTAACTGTATAATTCACTATAAGTTCTATGCCATTGTTTTGTTGCTATTGTTGTGGTATGAAGCATTTATGATAACTGAGTGATACAATAAGTACATGATATATATTCCATGCACTCCCTACCATGCACAAGATGTTGAAAACTACATGTGGTACATTATCCCCTACCTATGATATTATGAATTGTGGACTCCAATCTTGTGATCAAGTCATGCCATATGTGTCAGTTTCCTTATATCAAGTACCGGGGGTATTCGTACCTAAAAAATATAGCTTTGTGCCTAGAGATATGTCATGTTTCACGATATCCAAAATCAAGCCATGATTAAGTAGAATTTAGTTAATCATGTGACTCAGGAAACCTCTGATCTCAGTCAGTTATCATACCTCAGTAGTATTTCATCAATCAATAGAATACAATAAGTTTAGTTCACGTACAGTGAGTTAAATCATGTTTAGTCTCTTCAGATGGGAGTAGAAGTTAGCACCGAGTGAACCAAAGGATGGGAACACACACTGCCAGATGAGCATATGATTCTTAGCAGTCATCCTTGCATTCCAAAACTATGTAGCCAGCATAGGTTGAGACATCAACACTGTTAGATGAGTGTTGATAAGGTGGCTTAGCACTGTCAGATGAGGGCCCCATTGTTCTCCTTAGAGAACACTGTCAGATGAGGGTTACCCACAGTTGTCTTTACTAGTGGCACGGTATTGACTCTCTTCCAGTCAGGGTAGAGATTGGACCCCAACTTAGCCATAATGGCACATGTGGGGTATGTCGATTAAACAACTACCTCCCATAGTTTTAATATCAGTCTTAGTAAAAAGACTCAGATAGTTCTTCAGATATCAGTAACCAGGACTGTCAAATGCAGTCAAATTCAGTTATAATACAGAACTCAGATAGTTCCATCAGATTTAGGATTGTCAGACACAGTCACCCATGTTATCAGAACTACAAGTTTCAGTCATGTCAGTTATCTGTAAACTATGTATTAGGATACAGATCTAGATACTACATAATCACGATCTCAGTTACTATGTATGTATGTTTTTACTCTTACGTTCATATCAGTCAGTCAGTTAGCATTGTTCATGCATGTAAACCCTTTGCATTTAGCCTAACTCACTCGTATACTCAGTACTCCAGTTACACTGACGCATTTACGCTATCATGCTTTCTTTTCATGTTACACCATAGGTTCAGAGACACGAGTTCTAGATCAGCAGTAGCATTCCAGTCGCAAAGTTGATGTGAGTCCTCATCCATTCGAGGGCGATATTATTCATTTCATTTATTATTTCAGTTCAGTTTTGCTAGACGGAGTTAGTTGGAGACATGTTCCTTCAACTCCTTATTCAGATAGTATTTAGAGGCTTTCAAATTTAGTTTAGATTTGATTTAGTTTTTAGTTGTTTTAGGTATCTTTCACCCATGTGGATATTATGTTTTTGACAGATTCTTTATTCAGTTGAACCTTATGGCCTACATGTTTATGTTTTCAGCATTATTACATTATATATTACAGTGTACAGGTACATATATCAGTCATGGGTTAGCTTGTGGTCCTTCGGGGTCATAAGTACCGTGTAGCATTCTGGTTCAGAAAATTGGGGTGTTACAGTTATATGATGACTTATAGGGCTACAGAAGTTTAAGAGTTGAATCTTAGAAGGAGATATTAGTATTGTGTGTTATTCATGAAGGTACCGTCCTTAAGGGAAATTTTAGTTTTTTGTGTATTGATTATATTCTAGACTCTATAGTAAAGTGATTTTAGTTTAGATCAAATTTTATTCAGTAGTTCACAAACTTAGAATAGTGGCTTAAAGCTAAGGGTGAGATGATAGATTGAGTAATCAAGTCATACTTCCATATTTTATTAGTGATTCCAAAATGTTATAGAACATCAGGATAGTGTTGATGAACAGTTGTCTAGATAGGAGAGAGTAAACATTTATTATTGATGGAAGATGGTTGTATGCTTATTTTAGCTAAGGCAGTAGATATGAAGCAAGATTGAGGCCAAGTCTTTGATACAGCCATGGTTGGTTGATGTTTTATGTGTTATGTTCGGGAAAGATTGTCATATGTTTATCTTATATAATTCTATGAGTTAGAAGTAATATTGCGGTAAAGTTTCATGTATCACTTAGTTAGTTGAAAATATCATATGTGTCTTTTAAAGAATAGTGCATGGAAGTTGTTATTTATAAAAGTATTAGAGAATAACAGAAAGATTCTCTTATGAGCATTTATTTAGAGGTGCATGTGGGGCTATGAAGATAGGCTTGAATGTCATGTTTGTATACATACGGTGGGATGCATTAAGAGTTAGTGAATGTCTAATACTCGGTGGATTATAGTTGTTGGAGTAGTAATAAGAACTATTCATAAGATAAGAAGTTGTGAAAAATATAGATGTGTGCGAATTCATGATTCAAACTGGTACTGTGTTATGGTGTTATGTGTGATACCTTGTGATTTCGAGTTAGGCTTGATCATGATGAAAGAGTTTAATTCAGTTAGACTATGGTAGATGGATTTGTCGATACTTTGTGAGAATTGTAAGCTGAGTCAATGATTATGGTGTTTAAGGGGAAAGTTTAGTTGAATGAGTATTTTAGAAGTGTGGCTAAGTTTTAATGTAAGAATTTGCGTTGCTTGAGGCCTAGTGTTTCTATCCTGACTTATGATTAATAAGTCTAGGTTACATGCTATAGCGTTATGGCAATGTTGTATTCTGTTATTCAAATGTCTTGTTCAGATCATGCCCTGAGTCCCTTACTCCCTTATAGAATTAGAAATTTCTTATAAAAGTGATAAAGAAATACCCTATTTGGGTGAGAGCATTCAGCATGATTCAGTCCGTGCATCCAGAAATCCAGTTTAACAGTCAAACTGACAAATCTCTATAGTTTTTACATCTCCGATTTAGTCTGGTCTCACTACTAAAACTTTCGTGAGTATTACCATTTTAAAGATAGTTTGTTCACATCCAAGCAGATTGTGAAATCTATCTCAGTACATGTATCATGCATCAGTTTCAGACTCAAATATCAAGTCATGGTTCAGTCCGTAAATATCTTGTATATCATTTCAGTCTTTTCCTAGTATTGTCAGCCTAATCAGTATCATTTGGGGATGAACAATCCAAAGAGAGGGATATTGTAATACCCCAAGTTTTCATGTTATAAAACCTCTCATATTTTCTCATGAGATCAGATACAACGTAAAGAAATGGTCACTCATAAGCTGACTCTCTCGTTCCTATCTTAGACATATAGCTATGTTCATGAGAATTCATGCACTTGTATATCAGTTCAGTAGCTTATTATATTCAAGATTAAGCTACTAATTTATTTTAGTTATGCATGATATCTTATAGCCTCAGATTCCTCAGCGTTTTTAGCTTAATTAGCTACATTCGAGGACGAATGTTCCCAAGGGGGAGATAACGTAATGCCCCGTATTTTCACCCTAAAATTCTAACCGTCGTTCCTACGCGTCTAAGCTCTAGTCCAAGTGACTCCCATGAGAATATAAGTTTAATTATCCTTATCCTCATGTTTGATTTGCTTTTGAGGTGAAAAATGTTTTAGAAAGTATTTAGAGCCAAGTTGAGCTAAGATCCTTTGATTCGCCCAAAAGTTGATAGTCGATTCTACAAGGGCCTACTTTAAACGTGTATAACTTGTTATATACATGGAATTTTTCATCTTAAAAGTAAATCAAACATGAAGATAAGGATAATGAAACTTATATTCTCATAGGAATCACTTGGATTAGAGCTTAGATGCGTAGGAACAACGGTTAGAATTCTATCACTAAAATACGAGGTATTACATTATCTCCCCCTTGGGAACATTCTTCCTCGAATGTGGATAATTAAGCTAAAAATGCTGAGGAATCTGAGGCTATAAGTTATCATGCACAACTAAAATAAATTAGTAGTTGAATCTTAAATATAATGAGCTACTGAACTGATCTGCAAGTGTATGACTTCTTATGAACATAGCTATATGGCTAAGATAGGAACGAGAGAGTCAACTTATGAGTAACCATTTCTTTACACTAGATCTGATCTCATGAGAAAAGATGAGAGTTTTTATAACATGAAAACTCGGGGTATTACAATATCCCCCTCTTGGAATCGTTCATCCCTGAATAATACTAATTAGGATGAAAATACTAGGAAAATACTGAAATGATATACAGGATATTTATGGACTGAACCATGACCTACTATCTAAGTCTGAAACTGATGCATTATGCATGTACTGAGCTAGATTTTTCAATCTACTTGGATGTGAACAAAATATATCTTAAAATGGTCATACTCACGAAATTTTCAGTAGTGAGACCAGACTAAATTGGAAGATGTAAAAACTATAGAGATTTGTCAGTCTGACTGTTAAACTAGATTTTTGGATGCACGGACTGAATCATGCTGAATGCTCTCACCCAAATATAGTATTTCTTCATCACTTTTTTAAGAAATTTATAATGCTATAAGGGAGTAAGGGACTCGGGGCATGATCTAAACAAGACATCTAAATAACAGACTACAACATTGCCATAACGCTATAGCATGGAATATAGACCTATAAATCATAAGTCGGGATAGAAGTACTAGACCTCAAGCAACACAACTTCTTACTTTAAAACTTAGCCACACTTCTAAAATACTCATTCAACTAAACTTTCCCATTAAACACCATACTCACTGACTTGGCTTACAATTCACACAAAGTATTGACAAATCCATCTAGTTTAACTGAACTAAACTCTTTCTTCATGATCAAGTGTAACTCAAAATCACAAGGTATCACACATAACACCATAACACAATACCAGTCTAAATCATGAATTCACACACATCTATATTTTTCATAGCTTCTTATCTCAAGAATTATTCTCATTACTACTCTAACAAGTACAATTCACTGAGTACTAGTCATTCACTAATGCTCAATGCATCCCTCAGTATATATACGAACACGACATTTAAGTCTATCTTCATATCCCCATATGCATCTCTAAATAAATACTCAGAAGAGTATCTTTCTTTAATATCCACCAAATTATAGATAATTGAATTAGTTTTCCAACGATAACAATTTTGCAAAAATTCAATACCTGAGAGAAAGTTATGGCCATTTTTGTGAGAGGCAGAAAGCCAGGGTGATAACCGAGGAGGCGTCCTGCCTATTCCCGCCAGTGTTATTTCCTGCAGTTAAGATCCGCATCCATGAGGGGTACTTGGGTCATTTTGTACCCTTAAATAGCCCCAATAACACGATATTCAGCACTTAAATACCAAATTATACCCTCATTCTCTCAAATTCTCTCAAGAACACACCTTAGGATTTCAACCCACTATTAAAGAAAATCAAGATTTCCACCATGGTTTTTTCAAATTGATTCAAGATTCAAGATCCCCAGACCAAGAGCTTCAAGTGTCTACCTTTAAGAACACCATTGAAGATACAAAAGTTCAAGCTTTTAACATTAAAAGCATCATAGGAATCCAAGATTCAAGCTTTCTCATCTAACTTTGTCAATTAAGGTATGTGGGGTTTCAACAAGGATGATCCTTTCGTCTTTGTTCCCAAAACATGTTTTAAATTATAAAATACTAAATTTTAGGTGATTTTCCATGAAATTAAAGTTAGGATTTTTACCCAATTTATATTATTTGAAGATTATGAGTTTACAAGTGATTGAATATTGAATTGCATGACTATTTTCATGTATTTATGTGTGTAACGCAATTTTCCAGATATTCAAAAGTGAGTTTAAGTATGATATTGAGATTCTTGATCTTATTATTTTGATGGTGTTGAAGTATTTTCAAGAAGCATATTGAGTTGGATGTTTTTCTATGATTTTAAATATTTATATATGAGTTCTAAATTGGGATTCATACCCATTATCACTATTTACAAGATTATGAGTTTTTGAGAGATGTTGAAGATAAATTTCATGAGTTTGTTTATATTTTCATGAGCATTGCTGAAATTTTCAGATTTTAATATGATTTACGAATGATTATGTTATCAAGCATGCATTTTTTAATGTTTTATCATGATATCAATACATGGGTCATTTAGTCCTATTTGGATTGTTATTTTTTAGAATTGTTGTGATGTAAGCACCCTATAATTATTGAGAAAGATTATTGAGAAAAGATTTGACCTTTTGGTCTTTATGGAATTGAAATCCACTTTCATATTGAGATTACATTCATATTGAGATTACATACCCTTTTTTGGTTTCATTATAAACCATGAGATTATTTTAAAGGTAGATTTTCTTAAGATTTTAAGCATTAGATTGAGAGTAGTATTTAGCACCGAGTTAGGTACGTTACTACGGTTTCATACCCCCAGAACTACGTGACACCGTAGGTTGAGATATTGATTTCCACTATACGTGGATGACTGAGATAGTGATCAGTAAGATAGATTATTCTATTCCGATGGCAAGGGTAGAATATCCCTAACCTTATGAGGGCTACTCGTGGGACACCATGGATGCTCACATGGTGTACTTGTCGGTTAGAAGAACCTCCCAAAAGTAGTCCCCAGCTCTTGAAATAGTTTTATAGATTTAAAGTCTTGAGATAAGTTATTTTCCCTATTAGTAAAGAAAGACCTTTTAAAATTATCTCCTTAAGATAGAGTATTTCTCCTAAAAGTTTTAAAGCTTACAGACTACAAATTTTAGAACAGAAAAGATTTTAGAACTAACTATAATGACTCACGAGATTTATACTATATGCTTTACTATTCCTGGTTTATGAGATTCAGTTTTCAGATTACTCAAGCTATGTGAGTCATTTACATTTAGCATGCATGATTTTATAAACTATGATGATATTGAGATATTATTTTACTTATGCATTCACCCCCATATGATCAGTACATCCTCCAAGTACTAATCCACATATAGTTTATTCTACTTCCAAGTTTATTAGCAAAGTGAAAAAGGAGAAAAATCCCTAAGAATTATGTCATCCTAAAGGTGAAATCGGTGAGGCAAGAAAGGCGTGATAGGGGAGTAACCAAAGTAGAGGCGCTGTTTAAGGGAAAAGTATCCAGATTACCATGCTAATAGTGACCGAAGAATATGTTATTTAAGAATAATCTAGTATATAGCAATATAAAGTGATCATATTTTGTTATGTGCATGATTGAAGGGAATATTTTGATAAAGCATCATATGAAAAATGAATACTAATTTATCTGACGAAATGGTAAATAAATTTAAAATACTCGTTTTATATGTACTTAAGGATATAGAAATAGTAGATATAAGAAAAATCATATTGAAAAAAATATTTGATAGATATTTTATGACTAGAATTAATTATATATCACACAAGTTATCCGCACCCCCCTATAATTTGGTATCAAAGCCTATGCTGTTTAAAGTAACAGAAGTAGTATGTATTTGGATTTATACTATATTTGGATTTACGGAAGTAGAATTTTAGGAATACATATAGATAAAAGTGGAGTAAAAATGCAACAACATATAGTACAAAAAATAATAAATTCAAAAGAAGAATTAAATACAAAAAAGAAATTACAATCATTTTTGAGATTAGTAAACCAAGTAAGGGAATATATACCAAAATTAGCAGAAAATCTAAAGCCTTTACAGAAAAAATTAAAAAAGAATTTAGAATATAATTATAACGAAGAAGATAAAAAACAAGTCCAGAAAATAAAAACACTTTGTAAAGAATTTCCAAATTACAATTTCCAGACGAAAATAGAAAATTTATATATATAGTAGAAGCAGATGCTAGTGAATATAGTTATGGATGAGTACTTATAATTCGCACTTATTATAAATTTAAATTTTTGATATATTAAATTTCTTTTTATGGAAGTTATAATACTTTTTTCTATAGGTTTTATAATTCTATCATCTGCTAGGTATAATTCTATTGGTGTATCTATTCCTTCTCTAAAACATGTTTTTATTAATATCTCTGTACCTCCAAGGTGTACATATTTTATTGGGTCTCTACTTTTTATAAAAAGTCAAACCAAACCCGAGTCAAACTGACATATATATATATATATATATATATATATATATATATATATATTCATATAATATTCAAACTTTTTTATACATAAAATATTATTTATAATCTGCTTTTTAAATACTTTTTTGACTAGTTTTAGTAATTTTCAATAATTTGAAAGTAGATGTAGATATATATTTCTATTTGGGCCTTTAAGTTGTAATATTTATCCATTAATTGTTAATTAAATAATTCAAAACCCAATATAAACTTACAACCTAAACTTTTCACTCTTTATCTCACTTTTTAGTTTCAAAAGAGTTTTTCGCTCCTCATTTTTTCATAATTGTGGTTTTTCATTAACACATGAGTGAAAATATATTTGATCTAGTCTTCGGTCACAATATAATTGTAAAAACTTAGGATTATAAAAAAAAAAAACCGAAAAAAATGAAAGAACCGAATAAAACCTAAATCGAAAAAACTAATTTTATGTTGGTTTGATTTGGTTTATAATTTTAAAAAACCGACATGATTGGTTTGATTTTTTTTTAATAAAAACCGAACTAACCCAACCTATGTACACCACTACGCATATTGCACGTGAGTTTTGAATTATTAGCAAAAAAAGTGTATAGACGTCTCTGATTAGTAGTAAGATGCAAGAAAATTTAACCAAACGAATATCGACAACAAATAATTCATGTCCATTTCTAAATAACAAATACACTAGTTAAGATAAAAATAAATAAAAAGTAAAATCAATTACATTAGGAGAAAATAATTCACAACTAACATCTTTTTCAATAATAGGTCTCTTTTAATTGTGAACACCGCATTAAAACCTATTATAGAAAGTACAGAGAAATCCTATATTATAATAAAAAGATTCTTACTGCAGTTCTCATTTTGCCAAAAAAAAAAGAAAAAACACTCTTATGATAGACTTAATGGCTAATGCTTTACTATTAAAGATAAGGCCCTTTTTGTTTTTGCCAATATAATTTCATATGTATAATCTGCGGGATAGAATATATACCCTACCATTATCCATTTTAGGATAGAGAAAAATATTTTCAATAGACCTTCGAAAATCTATTTTGATGTAAAACTTAATTTTATGTTCTAATTAACATTTAAGATATTTAATAAGGAAAAGACTCATACTCCTTTTTAGGAGCGTTTTCTTTTATAATTGAGTAAGTGTTGAAAATATTATTATAGGAGTATTTTGAGTCCTTTTCAAATTCTCTATTTTATTATTGAAGTATTTTAAGTACTCTTTTAAGCTACTCAAAAGTATTTTTTTTTACATTCTTTGAACAAACACAAATGACTTCTCACTCAAAGTGTTAAAAGAAATTCAAAAAAAAATAATTTTAGAAGTTTAATCAGAAAAGCTATAAATCAGCATCGCAATTAGTAAATGAATGTCAATATTTGTTTCACAATCTATTTCCATATAAGGAACAATTAATTGCCATATATTGACTAATAGTATTATATTTGCACCTAAATTGATATTCCAAAATTAATATAAATATATATTTAAAAGGTAAAAAATCTGATTCATCACTAGGGGTGGGCATTCGGTTTGTTCGGTTTGATTGTTGAATATCGGTTCGATTTTTTGATTTTCGGATTGATGAAAATGAAAACCATAACCAAACTAAAATTATTTCGGTTTGGTTTGTTTTTTACAAATTCGGTTCGGTTATTTCGGATTTTTATTTCGATTTTAAAGATTAAAGTAGTGATCATTTAAAATTGGTGATTTTTCTAGCAAAATAATCTTTTTTTCAAACCTATTTTTCATTCTCAAATATAATAAATTCAACATGCATGAAATAACCTAAAATATCGACCTCGCTGAGTCATCGCCATTGGTGTGACGGCAGTGGCCGCACTCGGCAGCGACTGCCGACGGCAGTGACGAACTGAGCAAACGACTGTTGTTGGCGATGTTGAAATTTCAAATGAATTGGCGAACTGAGGATGGTTGAGCGCTGCTGCAGCCTTCACGTTAATGTTAGGGTCTAAAGCAAAGCAGTATATTAGGATTTAGGGTTACTAAATGATTATAATTTATATATTTATATGTTATATAAGATGATATTATATTTTTAGTATATTTACATATATATTAAGTTATATATATATATATATATATATATATATATATATATATATTATTTATATAATTTCGGTTTTTTGGTTTATCCGAATTCTTTTTTTGTAAATCCAAAAATCAAACCGTTTAACCAAATTTCTAAAATTTGAAACCGAAAACAATCCGAAAAACTAAAAAACCAAACCAAAATTAAATTTCGATTCGATTTTTTGGTTTTTTCAGTTTAAACCAAAATATGCCCGGCCCTATTCATGACCACCCTTGATGATGTAAGTGCAAGTGCGTGCAACTTTGATCACAGTAAGTCATCTTTCTATGTCCAATTGCTAATTGAATGAACAACTACAGCTTACAGCTTGTGTCACTAAATAAAAACTAGTAGATACAAGTAACAGATATTTAATGGGACACATGCTCTTCATCAAAAGTAGATGACAAAGTTCAAAGTAATGGGGAACATCAATTACTCTAATTCTCAAGATTAAAATTTACGTCATAAAATATTTTAAGAAGTCTAACAAAATTAAAGTTTCAAATAGAGAAAAGATGGTGAGAAGATATAAAAAAAATTCGGTTATTGACAAATTTTACTACCAAAAAGAGAATTACTTAAACTGATTGTATTAATTATTAACTAGTAAATATCTTGAAACTTGACTACAAACGTACAACAGCTAATATGTTATAAATGTATTTATCATATAAACCTCAAGGTTAGTTTTTTTTTAATAAATAAAGGGGTTTCAGTCATTGTTATTCACTCAGTAGGAGAGTTAAGAATCGCTCTCTCTTGTTTCTCCGTTCTTCTTCTTCTTTGCTTTATATTTTATAACATGTTAACAAAACGATGCTCTAACCAGCTGAGATATATGAATAAAGTAATTTTGGTACTCCTCATTTGTAACAAAAAAAAAAAAAGCGCAATCACATTAGGACCACGAGTCACGTTGGTGAGCCTTGGACACCACCATCAAAATGGTGATAAAGATAACTTCAAGCCAAGGAACATTGTTTTCCTTTTAGAAGATCCTTTGCAATTAAATCAGTATCATCCAGATGTCTCACAGAATCAAGAGCAGCAATTTAATACAGTCAGGTACACTTATATCAATTTAGCAAGAGATCGAATCACTTTTTGCCAAGATGTTTTAGCCTGTAGGCACTACTTGGTATTCACGGAACTCCAATAAAATTATTTTTTAATTCCTTATTTATTTTTATTTTGCTACTAATATGCTGATTAAGTTTCAGGAATAATTTTTGGCGGGAAAGTCTTTGTATAACATCTTAAAATTACACTTACGTTGTTAGAATTGATTCTATTATGTCATTGGTTGTGGGTAAGGCGGTGGATTTAAATATTATCGCACCAAAAGGTTAAGATATTGGTTGAGTTTCAATGCACCATGATGGCAAGATATTGGGTTTAAATTTCATTGATTTATACCTAAGACGTCTTTTATGGATAAAATAATGAGTTGAATTTCAATGCACCATAGTGATGATATTATGATAGCTAAGACAAAATAATGTATATTTATTGAAAAGTCATGAAACTTGTCCATTGAATATGCTCTATTCCATGAAATGAATGTGGTAGCAATATATGATAAGTCTGAGAGATGGCAATTCGTTCCATTTCATGAAGTGAATGTAGTAGTAATATATGATAAGCCTAAAAGATGACAATTTTCTCCATTTTTGAAGTGAATGTGGTAGCAATATATGATGTACTCTGAAAGGTATGTTAAGAGAAAAATTCTCTACATTATATGTATGTCTTGATTTTACCCTTATAGTAGCAATATCTTGAAAGAGGTTATAAGCTATCAAAATTTGATAGGCTTAAGGCACAATTATATTCCATTTTCGGGGAAAGATATTTCGATTGCTATAAGTACAGATCCATTTTCTAAGGTGAATGGAATAATATTTAGTAAAGCTTATCAATACAAATGTGCACTTGATTGTGATAGTATCACAATTCACCTCTGAAAGAGGCAAAGTAATTGAGAAGAATTATTTTGAAATCTACCTCTAAAGTAGTAAATTTGAAATCTATTCATGTTATAGTAAATTTGGAATTTACTAAAGCAAAAGCACATGTCATGATAAACTTGGAGTTTACTAGTATAAAAGTTCATAAGTTGACATAAACAATTATGACATTTCGAAGATGTGCATATTGAGTATTGGACATATAATGAAGAACTAGAAAATTCTTACAGAATCCTCTATGTTGTTTGTTCTCATAATAAGTTATGGATTAACTAATGTTAGTATTGAATCCCTTAAATTTCAAAAAGTATAAATGTGAATATGGGTTCGTTCACCTGTCATGTGATCTATTATGAAGCATTAATATAAGATGAGATTACGTGTGAGTTTATTGTCAACCTGCAGTTTGACATTCATAAAGTTGTTTGCTTAATGTAAATTGAGTTAAGAGTATAATTTTTAGATTGTGTAATGAAGGCAATTCATCTTGATAATGCTAGGTAAGTTGTTGTTAAATACCTTCGATAAATAGTTGAATCATTGCTTATGAGAACAAAGCTTTATGTGTCAGTCTGAAGTATGATAAATTGTATACAATAACACTTGTTTGCATCAGGCCAAATATTATGATCAATTCCTCCCTCTTAATTGGTTCAAGGTCATGAATCAATTATTTCATTTAGAAATTTGATGTGTGGTACTTGATAAATAGATATACCATGATGCACGAAGATGGATTCTCTAAAGTAAACTGAGATGTATGTTAGTTTTCCTAACATGAGGGTAAGATAATAAATAGCTAAGTAATATGTTGTGAAATTATCATCAATATGATTCTCATTCAAAAGATAATTCAAGTTCAAATGCTAGGAGCATTTTCTGACCCAAAAATTTATATTATATTTAGTTGTAAGTGCTCCAATTGAATGTCTCTCTACTACACGTATGAAGCATGGTAGATCAATTGGTTCTACAATCAAAAGAATCATGATAAGAAGATAATGTGCTCTTAAAGAGCCTACAACGTAATACTTCATAAAATCTTATGAAAGGTTCAGGTACCTTGTAATACCCTGATTTTTTATGTTCTAAACCTATCAAAAGTTTATCTATAAAATCCTATCTTTGTAAGTTTTTGTGCATCATACGACTTATTCCTTGAGTCGTATTCACATGTAACGCCCATATTTTCGAGCTAAACTTTCAACCGCCGTTCCTATATTTGTAAACTCTAATATTATGATTTACATTTGAATACGTATGTCATTACCTTTATCCTAGCGTATAAAGTGCTTTGAGGTTAAAAATGTTCATACAAATCACTTAGAGCAAAGTTGAGCTAAAAACCTTTGATTCGGCCTAATTTTTGTATTCGATTCTACAAGAGTCAACTTTAAACATGTATATTTTTTTGATATACGTGAAATTTTTTATCTGAAGACTCACCAAATGATAGATAATTGAATTAACTTTCCAAAAATACTAATTTTACCTTAATATGATACCCGAGCAAAAAGTTGTAGCCTTTTTGTGAGAGGCAACAAGGGTTCGCGATTTGGCCATGGCACGCCGATCCCGCAATGAGATAAGGGGGCACGACACGTTACCCTCTCAACGTGATAGGGGATGCGACACGGATCTTATTCCCCCTCTATTTCAGCTTTTTAAGGGTCAAGGGAAACTTTGGTCCTTTCCCCTCAACCTTAAACGTCTAAGGCACGAATTATAACACCCAAAAGGGCATTATCTGCTCATATTATTCAAATCAACTCATGTTAAAACCCTCCCCTTTTCCAAGAATAATAATCTAAGTTTTCTCTCAAGAACACAAGGATTCAAGCTTCAATTTCAAGATTTCTTCATGAATCCGTTCAATTAAGGTATGTGGGGTTTATAAATCGGGATACTCTTTCATCCTTATGTCCAAAACTTGTTTTAAAGTTAAGATTATATGATTTTCAATTAGGGTTCATACCAAAACTATCTTGTTTTGAGTTTATAGATTTATAAAGTGATTTAAGTATTAAAGTGCATACTTGTTCTCATCTATTCATGTTTTGACTTGAAGATTCTCTATTAAGATTTGTATATCATGAGTTTGATTTGAATATTGATTAAAGATTTTCAATTGAGATTTAAGCATAATATTATGTTGCAAGTTATATGAAAGAAAGCATGAGATTAAAGGCTTTATGTGCATCAAGATTTACATATATTCATCCTTTGATTTATAAGATTCATATTGCCACCAACATAAAAAAAGAAAAAGAAGAAAACGGAAATAAGAAAAGAAAAAAAAATATGAGAAAGGGAAAAATAAGAAAAAAATAAAGAAAAAAATGAAAATAAATAGAAAAGAAAAAAATCAAAGTAAAAAAAATAAAATGATAAAAAAAAAAGAAAAAAAACTAATTAATTTAGAAAGGAATCTACTAATTTAAATAAGAGTAATTTGTGGAAAAGTAATCTACTACTTTAAAAAGGAATTTTATGTTTTAAATACATGAGATAATTATTTCTTATTTAACTCAATTGATTTGAGTAAAAGAAGCGCAATGAATCTTATTGTATATGTATTTTAGTAACAATACTTTTATAAAATACAAAATACAAGTTGTTATTTCAGGTAATCATGAAACAGTTGCTATCAAATTCAGCTTAAATTTGGTACTTATCAAATTTTCCTTTATTTAATAGGATACAGATCCAACTTAATCCGCATGGATGATCCAACTTTAATTTTTAACAGTTCATATAAAATCCATTGATCTCTCACTCCTATCTCATAAATGTAATTAATATGTGAAGCTTCTGAATTTAAGAGTTGCTTAATACATTGATTTATGAAGCTTGAAGATTTGGGATTGTAAGGTGTATGGGAGAGGGATTTTTTATGATTCTAATGTGATATAAACTTCTTGTTGTGGAAGGTGGCAATACCTTATGAAATTAATCAAGATGCAAGAAATCTAGTTCGGATATCACAATTATCCCAAAAAAAAGTCACAATAAAACTTTACCACATTCAATATTTACGCCAATCAAATGAATACCTAAAATGTATTATACTTTATTATCAATAAAATATAATGGGAAAAGGGCCAAATATGCCTCTAAATTTTGTGAAAAATGTTCAGATATACCCTCCGTTAAATGTTTAGCTCGCCAATGTCCTTGCCGTCAAAGTCTTGGGCCATATATACACCCCTGTTGTCAAGTTTTGAGTCATATATACCCCTATTGCCGTTAATTGCTTTCCTAAAACTTTCCAACCCCTTTTTTCCTTTTTTTTTTTAGAAATCATATTTTCCACATCACTTTTTAATTGTCACATCACATATAATTAAACCCACCCCTTTTTCTGTATATAAACTATTTGTCAAATGCTCTCATCTACCTCATAATCTCTTTAGATTTTTTTTTAATTTGCCAAAAAAATTTTGTTTTTTTTCTTATTCTTGCATAACCCCAAGAATCATCAAGTAAAAGGATGAAAAAAGTCAAGAATACCCCATAAAAAATTAATGCACAATTGCGATGAAAATCAAGAATTAAATTTCTTACCAACTGCAAATTATTTTAGTATCATATCAACTGACTCTATCTTTCGCACCACCGTCAATTCTAACATCAAGAATAAGAAGAATAAGGAAAACCCAAGTGAGAAATTGGGATGTAGAAGTGTAAAGGAAGCAGTCCATATAGAGATAGTAAAAGCAAGTTGTCAATTAAGAGGATATCTTTTATACATATGTATGTATGTATGTATGTATACATGTAAGTAAGCATGTATGTATGTATGTATGTATATATGTATGTATGTATGTATGTATGTATGAGAGGAACGGTTACGCGAGAATATGAAAATATAACAAAAGAATTTTGGCAAATTAGAGAAAATTTAAATAAATTGTGAGGTAGATTAGAGTATTTGACTGTCGTTTAATGTGTAGGAGAAAGGGAGAATTTAATTATATATAATGTGGCAGTAAAAAACTAATGTGACATATATAATTTCTTAAGGAAAAAACAAAGAAAAGGGAGTTGAAAAATTTCAGCAAAACAATTAACGGTAACTGGGTTATATATGACTCAAAACTCAACAGGGGTATATATGAACAAAACATGACAACGGGGGTATATGTGACCCAAAACACGACAACAAGAATATATATGGACCAAAACTTGGACGACAAGAACATTGATGAGCTAAACTGTTAACAGAGAGTGTATCTGAACATTTTCGTAAAATTTAGGGGCATATTTGACCCTTTTCTCAACTATAATTAATGAATATACTATCATCTCAATTCACCACTCGCGTGAAAAATTATTAAGGTCTGACATAAACATTTGTTGCAAGTTACCATAAGTTTTGGCCCAATCATTCCAAAAGCTCCAATTTCTAATCTTTTCTAGATCATGAGATCATACAAGTACCAAAAATAATCAGTTTTTGTAGGTTAACAACATGTAATTTTATTACCAGAAGTAGAATTGCAAGTCATGGGCTTCCTTCAAGCTCCGGGAATGGTTAATAACATCAACCATGAAAAGCTAGCTAGGAAGAATTTACATATTTGGTAGAATAAAGAACTGTTGGAAAAGAAAGCACATGGGCAACTTTTATAAAATGAATAGTGATTGCCTATGTGTTTAAATATATATGGAGCATGACCCACCCCTTTATCTAGCCCAATCAAAGTTTGTCACCTCTTGGGTTGAATAGGATTAAGTTTGGCTATAAATAGCCCTTCATTTATATAGAAATTAAAAAAAAAAACAAGAAATACTAATACAAAATTCTCCCTAGTTTTCATTCCTTCCTTTTATATAATTTCATAACACGTTAGCAGCACGAGTTTCCACAAATTCTTTCAACAGGTATTAAAGGTTAGTATTTAAATTTCTTAAATAATGTCTAATATTTCCAGACGCGGATTTAGTGCGCTAGATATATCTGGCAAATCTTATATGTCTTGGGCACTAGACGCAGAAATACATTTAAATGCTATGGGTCTGACAGACACCATCAAAAATAATAATAAGGCATCAAAATAAGATAAAGCCAAGGCCATGATATTTCTTCGTCATCATCTTGACGAAGGTTTAAAAATGGAATACCTTACGATCAAAGACCCGCTTACATTGTGGAATAATTTAAAAGAAAGATACGACCACCTGAAGCTGGTCATTCTTCCACAAGCTCGTAATGAATGGACCTATTTGAGGTTTCAGGACTTTAAAAGTGTAACTAAATATAATTCTGCGATGTTTAAAATTAAATCGCAGTTTGATTTATGCGGGAAAAGTATCACAGATCACGCCATGTTAGAGAAAACATACTCTACTTTTCCCTCCTCGAGTATGCTCCTGCAGCAGCAGTATCGAGAAATGAGATTTAAAAAATATTCTGAATTAATTGCTCATCTTCTTGTTGCTGAACAACATAATGAGCTTTTAATAAAAAATAATGAAAGTCGGCCTCCTGGTACTGCTCCATTTCCAGAAGTGAATGCTGCAAATTTTTGCCCAACTTGGCGTAAAAGAAGTCCTGACCCCAATCGTGGTCGAGGTCGAGGTCGTGGTCGTGGAAGGTATTTCAATCAGGGTAATAGTCTTGCAATAAGCAATAACCCTCAGCACCAACAATGCAAAAAATGGGGTAAAGCTCCTGAACTAGAACCAAGGATGAACCCCGAAAATATACGTTATTGATGTGGAGGAAAGGGACACTGGGCGTGTACCTGTCGTAAGCCTAAGCATCTGGTAAAACTATATCCGGCGTCCCTTAAAAAGCCAGAAAATGATGTTGAAACAAACTTCCTCCTAGAAGATAACATTGAGCCCATGGACTTGGAAATATCAGATTTCTATGTAGTTCCTGAAGAACATGTAAATCACCCTGTAGGTGATAATAATGATATAATCCAATTATGTTAATTTTCTATTAAAGTTATATTGGTTTACTTTTCTATCATTTTCTAATCTTGTATATAAATATAGATTGTATAAATATGCTAGTAATATTATAATATTTATTTTGGTTATATTTTTATTTTGAAGAATATGGATACTCCTCAAATTTTATTTGAATCACTAATCGATCGTGACGATATTTGTGTAATTGATAGTGGGACAACGCATGCAATTTTTAAAGATGAAAAATATTTTTCCCACTTAATTAGAAGAAGAGCAAGTGTTACAACAATTTCTAGTAATGCAAAATTAATTGAAGGCTCCGGAAGAGCTACTATATTTTTGACTAAGGGGACAAAATTAATTATAGAAGATGCATTGTTCTCTTCTAAATTCCCAAGAAATTTATTGAGTTTTAAAGATATCCACCGAAATGGATATCATGTTGAAACAATAAATGAGATGAATGTCAAATATCTTGGCATTACCAAGAACATCTCAAGACAAAAATAAATGTTGGAGAAATTACTAGCTTTGTCTTCAGGCTTATACTATGCCAAAATTAGTATAGTTGAAGTACACTCTAACGTAAACCAAAAGTTTACTGAAGTACACTCTATCGTAAACCAGAAGTTTACTGATATAAATATATTTGTGTTTTGGCATGATCGAATAGGCCATCCTGGCTCAATAATGATGAAACGAATCATAAAAAATTCAAAAGGGCATCCATTAAAGAACCTGAAGATTCTTACACTGGATGAATTTTCCTGTGCTACTTGTTATCAAGGAAAACTGATAACTAGGCCATCAACACTAAAAGTTAGCATCGAATCCCCTCAATTTCTAGAAAGTATACATGGGGATATATGTGGACCTATTCACCCACCTAGTGGGACATTTAGATATTTTATGGTCCTAATAAACGTCTCTTCAAGATGGTCGCATATGTGCCTCTTATCATCTCACAACCTAGCATTTGCAAAATTATTGGCACAAATAATAAGATTAAGGGCGCAATTTCCAGATTATCCTATTAAGGTTATTCGCCTCAATAATGCTGGAGAATTTACATCACAAGCTTTTGATGATTATTGTATGTCAGTTGAGATACGAGTTGAACATCTAGTAGCTCATGTTCATACTCAAAATGGCCTTGCTGAGTCATTTATTAAGCGCCTACAATTGATAGCAAGACCATTGCTTATGAAAACAAAATTGTCTACTACTGTTTGGGATCATGCTATCTTACATGCAGCATCACTTGTTCGTCTCAGGCCAACTCATTATAATAAATAATTCGCGTTACAATTGGTTTTGGATCATGAGCCAAATATTTTCCATCTACGAATTTTTGAATGTGTTGCATATATGCCAATTACACCACCTTATGTACTAAGATGGACCCCCAGAGAAGGTTAGGAATATATATGTGGTTTGAGTCACCCTCTATAATTCGCTACCTTGAACCATTGACGGGAGATTTATTTACTGCTTGATTTGTAGATTGTCGATTTGATGAAACAAATTTCTCGCAATTAGGGGGAGAAAAGCGTGAACATAAAAGAGGAATTACGTGAAAAGTTTCATCATTATCTCATTTTGATCCACGTACCCCCATATGTGAAAGTGAGGTCCAGAAGATCATTCACTTACAAAAATTAGCAAATCAAATGTCAGATGCATTTACTGATTTGAAAAGGATAACCTAGCCACATATCCCTGCAGCGAATGTGCCTGTTTGAATTGAAGTTCCAAAAGAACCATCTTCTAATGTAATAGCTTCTGAATCCCAAACACGCCTGAAGCGTGGTAGGCCTTTGGTTCAAAGGATAAGAATCCTAGAAAAAGAAGCACAAAAAATGATAAAGATGGTATTATAAAAGATTCTCCTGAAGAGACTCCAAATCTGATTAATCCTGATATTCCTGAAGAAATCAGTGAACCCAAGACTCAAGTGAATGAGAAACTTTTAATAAGTTCAACTAATGATGAGGTAAATTTAGATCGATCGAAAAATACGGTGGATAATATTTTTGCATATAATGTTGCACTAAATATTATGCAAGACAATGAGGACCTTGAACCTCTATCTGTCGAAGAATGTCACAAAGAAAAGATTGGCCAAAATGGCAAGAGGTGATTCAATTTGAATTGAACTCACTTGCTAGACGGGAGGTTTTTGGACCTGTAGTCCAAACCCCAAATGGTGTAAAACCAGTTGTCCATAAATGGGTCTTCGTACGTAAAAGAAATGAGAAAAATGAAATTGTAAGTTACAAGGCACGCCTTGTTGCACAAGGATTCTCTCAAAGACCCGGTATTGACTATGAAGAAACATATTCATCTATATGCAATAACATTTCGATAACTCATCGGTCTAGTTGTACATAAAAATCTTAAAATCCATCTAATGGATGTGGTTACAGCTTATCTTTATGGTTTACTTGATAATGATGTTTACATGAAAATCCCAGAAAGATTAAAATTTTTGAAGCATATAGTTCAAAGTGTCAAAAATTATATTCAATCAGATTACAAAGATTGTTGTACGGTCTAAAACAATCAGGGCGCATATGGTATAATCGCCTTAGTGAGTACTTGAAAAATGAAGGATGCATAAAATGATGTTATTTGTCCTTGTATTTTCATTAAGAAAACAACGTTAGGGTTTGTTATACTCGTTGTTTATGTGGATGATATAAATCTTATTGTGACTCTAGAAGAGGTCCAAAAGGCAATCGAATATCTAAAGAAAGAATTCGAAATGAAAGATCTTGGAAAGACAAAACTTTGTCTTGGCCTGCAAATTGAACATTTAGCAAACAGAATCTTCATCCACCAAGCTGCCTATACCCAAAAGGTTTTGAAACGATTTTACATGGACAAAGCATATCCATTAAGTACTCCAATGGTTGTTCGATCACTTGATGTAAGTAAAGATCCATTCCGATCTCTGGAAGAGGGTGAAGAGATTCTTGATCCCGAAGTACCATATCTCAGTACTATTGGTGCACTTGTGTACCTCGCTAATGCTACAAGGCCGGATATAGCATTTTCTGTTAATTTGCTAGCAAGGTATAGTTCTTCCCCTACGTGAAGACACTGGAACGGAGTTAAGCATATATTGTGGTACCTAAAGGGAACTATTAATATGGGTCTGTTTTATACTAACAAAACTAGTACAAATCTTGTCGGTCATGCTAATGCAGGTTATTTATCTGACCCACATAAAGCTCGGTCTCAAACAGGCTATGTGTTTACATACGGTGATACTGCAATATCATGGCGATCAACAAAGTAGTGCATCGTTGCTACTTCTTCTAATCATGCTGAGATAATTGCTATCCATGAGGCAAGTAGATAATGCATATAGCTGAGATCTGTGGTACATTCCATCAAATAGAGATGTGGCCTGAAGCTTGATACCAATGTATCCACGATCATAGTTGAAGACAATGCAGCATGCATAGCTCAATTAAAAGGAGATTTTATAAAGGGAGATAGAATGAAACACATTTCACCAAAGTTATTCTTCACGCACGATCTTCAGAAGAATGGTGATATTGATGTGCAGCAGATCCGTTCCTGTGATAATCCTGCAGATTTATTCACCAAATCTTTACCAACTTCAATCTTTGGGAATATGGTACATAAGATTGGAATGCGAAGAATGACTAAGGTGAATCGAGGTCTTCATCAGGGGGAGTAAGAATACATGTTGTACTTTTTTTTTCCTTAACCAAGATTTTTATCCCACTGGGTTTTTCCTGGTAAGGTTTTTAATGAGGCAGCACTCAAATGCGTGTCCAGAAAATTTTTCTTCACATAGGCATCCAAGGGGGAGTGTTGGAAAAGAAAGCACATGGGCGGCTTTTATAAAATGAATAATGGTCGCCTATGTGTTTAAATATATATGGAGCATAGCGCACCCCTTTATCTAGCCTAATCAAAATCTGCCACCTCTTGGATTGAATATATTAAGTTTGGCTATAAATAGCCCTTCATTTATATAGAAATTAAAAATATATATATACTAATACAAAATTCTCTCTAGTTTCCATTC
>NC_061113.1:227848646-227856832 GCF_002878395.1 Capsicum annuum
ATTTATCCATTTTGCCACCCCCTATGTATATGGATTGATATACCCCTATTATGTATATGAGTTGATATACATAACTGTAATGTGTATAATATTGTTAATGCATAACATATACATAATTCTGTAATGTATATAGACTGAAATAAATAGTCCATCAGTGTTTGTTTCACTACATATACATAACAAATTTAAAGTATATGGGCTTATATACATAATAATGTTAAATATATGAGATGAAGTAACACAAATTTCAAACAATTGCCTCCAAACATGTACATAGCCACGATATGTATCAGGGCTAAAATAATAACACTGATGCTTTGTAGCTATGCATATGAATACAAAAATTAAGCAAAATAAATAGATTCAGAAACCAAACACTCTACCTTGAGAAACAAGATCGTGATATTTCTTTTTTTTTTTCCTCTTCCACCAGCGGCCTTTCTTGAGCTTCCACCAACAACTTCCATCAATTTCTTCATCTAAGCGGGTAATTGCGGTGTTTACTTCAATATGGAATTTTCTTAAATCTTGCCTTTATCAAAATAGATGATTGATACAATGAAGAAGGGTGAGACAGAGACGCAATTAATGAAAGTATAATTCGTAAAAGATGAAGATTTTTAGTAATATTATAAACTTTAGTTATCTTTTAAGGATTTTGATTTACACGCATAAAATTTGTGTTAACAATCTTGTGTTTTCTATTGTAATTGGAAGCAAAGTACTACCCTACAAATGGTGAGAGGAAAGAGAAAGCTAGATAATAGCCATATATTAGAAGACAAATTATAATTTCAAAATAATATATTAGGTAATTTGCTTTTTAATTATATTCTCTTTTTCCTTAATTTTAGGTACTTTTAAGGTAAAAAGGTTATAAATTGGAAGGTAAAGTTATTTATATGAATTATATAGACATAAATTGTAAAAATGGTAGTTTTGAAATTTGAAATACTGTTAATAATAAAAAGTAATGTTATAGTTTTAAGTAATTTTTTTAATTTTTTAAGACTACCTGAGTTGGCTATTTTTAAAAAAGAATATTTTTTATCATATACTTAAGGACTCTCTTTTCATATGCACACGAAAAAGAGAAATCTACTACCATTAATTCTTAATTTGTACTTTTAATTTCCTTGACAGAATTGAGCTTGGTGGAAGTTGTTTTAGTTGGTGCTTTTGTAGGAGTAACGTGAGGTTCTTAGGGTTAATATAACTTTGAGTTGCTATGGTTTACACATTGATGTCAAAATTATTTACCTTTGACTTTCTTGTCATTCAATTATTGTTTTCGTGTCGATTTCTATCATAATTTTAATTTTCAAAAAAGAATTTCATTTTAGGTGATTTGATCTAAGACAAGTTAAAGTGAAAATATATTTTCTAAAATAATAGACAAGTAAAGGTAAACAAAATGAGTAAAACAACAAAAATTATTAAGGACTTGTTTGGTCTGGCAAAAAGTATTTGGTCATAAAATTTGTCATTATTTGACAAATATTTCAAATTCTCATATACTAGAAAAAATATTTTTTGGGCCAAACTCTATTATTTGATAACTTTTAAAAATTTAAACCTTACACAAATTTTTTATATTACTGTATATAAAAACACTCCACTGTTTATTTAGCCAAACTATTTTCTCCATCTCAAACTATCCATTCCAAATTTCCTAATTTGATGTCCCATTTTACTTGTCTTTTTTCATTAATCAAGAAGAAACAATTTTTTTTTCATGTCTACCCTTTGCATTAATTATTTTTTTTATTTGAATTAAAATGTAACAACATTTAATAGGGGTACTATGACAAACCAGCTATGATATTTATTATTTTTCTTAATTAATGTGGTACCTGTTGACACTCATTTTTTTGTTCTCCATATCTAAAATTAACTTTTTCAGGCTTCCTGATCGTTAAAGGACACAAAATATAATTTTTACACCTTTTATAATTTTTTGACAAATTATAGATAATCATCCTTACTTTAGGATTTTAATCAATTTATTGTCACATTTTTTACTTTTCATAATTTATTAATATTTTATTTTATTTTAAATTTTTTATCAATTTATTATCTTTTAATATTTTTAAAAATCATCCGCACACATGCACGACGTGATGTCATATATTTTTTACAATATTGAGAGAATTGATGAATAGTAATGATGAATAGTAACATAGTATTAATGAATAATAATATACTGTAGACGTGTAATTTTGTCCTTCCCTGAATAATTAATATTTACCCTTTTTTTTTAACCTTTCTGTACCCTACCCTATCTATCTTTTTCCCACATAATGTTCCACCTATCACCTAACACAATTATTATTATTTTTACCACAATGCTACAAATATTCACACACTTAATTTAAAAAATTTTAGGGTTTTTATCAGTTTTAATATTTTTGCACTGTCATCTACATACGTACATAATATAACACTGCAATTCTTTTTACGTGATTATAATTTTAATTGTTTATAACATAATATATTTTTTTTAAGATAATTATAATTTTTATTTTTGATATTTATCTATTTTTGTAAATACACATCAATACCTACATTTTTATATATTTATTACAACCTGTAAAAGTTGAGTTGAATCAGTTATTTCAACACACATATAATAATAATTCAATATCTTTTCACCTATCCACAAACAATATCAATTAATTTTTTTTTCCTCCCCACTTTTTGGGTCAACTTGTTTGGTGTTTGTTAATATTTCATTGTTTTGCTCCTGGTTAAGGTCATAATTTGACCAACTTATCCATTTGTTGCTTTTTGATAAATTTGTTTTGATAACTTTATTTGAGAAGAATTCATGGTTTGAGGTCAGGTTACTTTAGCCATTGTTTCACTGACTATTATTTGTTGTTGTTTTAGAACTTCTTAAATGTAATTGTCATTCTTATTCATTTGTTGAAATTATCAGTTAGTATAAAGCATTTTTATTAAATATGTCCAATAAAGCAGTTTTATTAAATATGGTCAATGACATTATTTTTTCGTAGGATACTTGAGGTCATTTCATTACAAAAGACAGATTTTATTTTATAAAATTATTCTTTTATATTCTTTGTTGCCTGCTATTTTTTGTTCACTTTTTTGGAGTAATGTACTTTTTTTCCAGTTTTTGACTTTTACATCAACTTTATTTATCTATCATAACTTTATATTATTTTAATGTATTTATTGTCATTTGTTGACTATTGTTGTCCTTATTATTTGAAATGACATATTAAACATTTTTCTTTATTATTTTCATTCTGTTTTAGAGTTCTTAATTTTCTTGAATTGACAATATGTTTTAATGGCGGATGAAAAATTCTTCGTCAATTTCTGAGGCCTTCACAAATAAAAGACGAATATTATGTATATAAATACATAATAAATAAATATTTTGATCGATAAAGAAATTCTCGGTCGATTTTCGAGGCCTCCACAATTAAAAGACGGATATTACGTATATAAATACATAATAAAATAAATATTTTGGGCAATGATGAAATCTTTAAATTTTTAAAATAACAAAAAACAAAGCTTTATCTGAGCCAACCTCTTTTAATGAAAAATCTATTTTTTATACACATGTATATGTAGTTTCTTTAATTTACTGATTACTAATATCTTTACCATGAGTATTTGTACAGGTTCCTGAAAATACTCGTCGGGAATGGTCTCCAAAGTGATTTTAAGTTTTGTATTATTTTTTATATTTTTATACTTGTACAAAATACTATCATAGTGAAAATTTTATTTTTGGGGTGCTGGGTGGGGATATATTTACTTACGCAATTCTTAACACACGTTTAGGCAAATTTAGGCCATTAATATTTATATTTAATTGATTTAGATATCTAATCAAATAATTCACAATTTTTTTTACACTAAAAATATTACATAATCTTTTTCTTTAAAATGAATTTTCCTTTATTCACTCTTTATTTTTCTTTTCTTGTACATTCTTATATATATTTTTATTTTATATATCTCCATATACTTTATACATAGTTTTACTATAATATAGGTAATTTGTACATCTTTTATATATAAATTATTTACATCATTTTAATACACATTTTATACTTTTATATATACACATAGATTTTTATTTTATCTTTTAATAAACCTAAGTCGGGCCGAAAACCACATTTGTGGATTCTGAAGGGTGCCTAACCCCTTCCCTTCGGAATAACTTGAACTCTTATCTAGAATCTAAACTGATTTCGAAGATTAAAACACGAGTCATACATGTTGATAAAATAAACAGGTTTTCTTATTTTCCTTAAAAATTAGGTGGTGACTCTGTAATTAATTTATTCTTTTAGAGTCCATAATGTCAGGCTCGTTTTGACCTCAGGTAAAAATAGGGTATGACAGTACCTCAATTTGGGATGAATAATTTGGGATGGAGGGAGTAATACCTATCTACCAACTATCCTGACTAATAAATCTTGTCAAATACTCCCTCCGTCTCAATTTACCCATTTCAAATTTTCTAATTTGATGTCCCATTTTTTTTGTCTTTTTTCATTAATCAAGAAGAGACATTTTTTTTCTTCATATTTTATCCTTTGCATTAATTATTTTTTTCTTCAAATTAAAATGTAAACATCATTTAATAGGGGTACTATGGTAAATAGACATGTTGTTAATTATATTTCTTAATCAATGTACCATCTCATTTTAGGACGGGGGAGAATGTAATTGTATTGTCGGATAACACTTGTTAAAAGTAATATAAATAAGTGCATTGATATGTGAAACTGTTTATAAATAGGTTGGAGGAATTTAATTCTTATCATAGCCCATATTCATTATAAAATAATAATACAAAGTTATGAATATTCTCAATAATTTTTAAAACTTGGGAGTATAAATCATATTTTTCTTAGAGTTAAATACTTTAAAAATTTATGGTCAAACGCTTACTAAGGATCTTTCCATAAATATATTAAGGTTTTTTCAAAGACAGAAAAAGGATTTTAATAGTATCAAATCTCCTTGTCATATATATATTTTAGGAGTGTGATTTTCCTTTTACAAAACATTTTTAGGGTGATTTCGCAGCTCACATTGGATTATGATTAACACTATCCAACCCTAACGGGTCTATATATAGCAACTAGACTAGAGAAACCCTAACAGGCAATTTCAGATCAAGAAAAGGTGGGAGTCTTTTTCAATCGAAAGATGAAACGAAAGGAATTACTAGCAAACAATTATTTATTAGCAATGGAGAAGAATTATTTATTATGGAAGGTGAAGCAGCAGAAGAAGAATTACCGCTCAAATACAGTCATCAATCAAATTAATAGCGTCAATGAAGAAGAATTCTTTATTCCTTGCAGATATACCCAACAGAAGAAGAATGAATCAGTACCCTATACTGCAGAGGAGATAAACACTGATACTGCAGAGGACATTCACTTCCCGGAGGAAATAGTTATGAATATCCTCAGCAGGTTACCTGTGCGGTCTCTACAACGATTCAAATGTGTTTCACCATTTTGGAGCGCATTAATCTCTGACCATTACTTTATCATGAAGCATCTCAATCATGGCAGGAATGACCTCAATTCCCAAAAATTACTTACAGCGAATCATCAGGTGGGATTCAATAGTTCCGGTTCAAGTGATTGAGGAAGAACAAAGACTTGATGGGCCTCCAAATTACTCACTACGTTGTTGTTGTGATGGATTGGCTCTTCTCTCTTTTTCTGACGAAAAAACTGATCTCATGTCTTTTTTGCTCTGGAACCCCTCCACAAGAGGATCACTACTACTTCCCTCTCGAGAATGTGGATTCCGCTTTTGGGTATTTGGATTGGGATATGATGCAACCAGTGATGACTATAAGATCCTTGCAGCATACCTGGATGCAGGTTCTCTTGGGGATGTATCTGTTCAAATTCTTTCTCTAAAGAGTGGTTCCTGGAGAAAAATTGATAAATATCCTACCGGAATGAGACCTGCTTCTGGTTATTCCGATCGTGCTATGTCTTCCTTGGAGTTATAAGTCACCATGTTACACTATCATTTCATTTAATATTTCAAATGAGGTGTACGGAGAAATACCGTTGCTTGACTGGATGTACCATATGCTCATGTTTCAGCTCGACCATGGTGTTCAAGTGTTGAGAGGAATGCTTTGTTATTATAATACGCATAGTACTGAGGGGCGACCTTCCACTTTTAAGTTATGGACAATGAAAGACTATGGTATAAAAGAATCTTGGATTCAATGGCTTGCAATACGAGATATCGGTGTTGGTTCAGCCATACCACATTGTGTGTTTGCGGATGGTGAGGTGCTACTACTCTTGAGAAAGTTTCCACCTATTACTTCTCTATATTGGACATCCATAAGAGGATCATTTGATCTTTTTCCTGAATTTCGTAACACAGTTGTCTATCAGGAGAGGTTGATCTCTCCAAAATTACTTATCTAATATTTGCTTATGTATATGATTTGGACGGTTGTTTTTCTTTCTCTTTTTTTTTTTTTTTTTTTTTTTGAGAATCATGTAAACCTCTTATTTTGAATAAGTTTATTATTGCTTTTATTTAATATTTGGTTACGATGGTTGAGAGATTTTCTTTTTCTTTTTTCAAAGATCATGTGATATCTGATTTTAATGAGTTTGTATATTGCTCGCAGACTTTTGGTCCTGAAATGTATTCAGCAAAGTTGTCAGGTTACTTGTTTCATGTACTCAAGAAGCTACTATTACTTGGTTCCCTCTCTTTTTACCTACTATTTCTTGCAGAAAATCATCTCTAGTAATTGCTACGGCTAATGCACTGTTTCTTCTTCAGTTGAATAATTCCAAGCTTGATTGATTAGTAATGAAAGTTATGGTTCCTTACAGAAAGCTACTCTATATTGTATCTGAAAACCCATGATCTCGACTCTTGATTTAGACTCCTCAGACCCGACCTGGACTCTTGACTTCTGACTCCAGACTTGAGACTTGACCTGGAATCCAACCCCAGCTACTGACCTGAGATCGACCCCAACTCCCGACTAGAGATATGACCCTAACTCCTAACTCAGAACCCAACCCCAGCACTCAACCGATGACTTGACCCTGACTCCTAACTCAGGACATGACCTCGATTTCTAACTCGGGACCTAAGTTAGGGTTTGGGCACGGAGACGGGTCCCGAGTCGAGGTAGGAGTCAGAGTTGGAGGTTAGGAATTCGGTCGAGATTGGACCCCAATTCTCGTCTGAACTGCATCATGAGTTGGTGTCAAGAGTTGTTCTTGGATCATATTCAAGGTGGGGTCAAGTTTCAAGGCTCGAATCTAGGTCAAGATTCCTAATCTAGGTCGAGTTTGGGAGTCGGATCTCGAGATAAGGTCAGATCCCTGGTCTTGTGTCTTGGATCGTGGTTGAGAGTCAGGTCTGGGATCAAGAGTCTGCTTTCGGAAACGAGAGTTGGATTTCGGAGCAAGGCCGGGAGTCGAGTCGCGTGTTGAGAATTAAGAGTCGGGGTTGGGAGTCGAATCCAAGTCTGTACCTGAGACTCGAGTTTGGGTGGAAAGTTGGGGTGTGAGGTTGAAAGAGAGTATTTAAGAATATTTTTATTGCTTCTTAAAGAAGTCACTTTTCTTATATTTGAGGAAACAATTTCAATTGAAAAATATTTAAGCCAACCAAACACACTCTTAATTGACAGGAAGTAACAATGAACCAGAGTTTCTGGCAAATCTGTTAATCTTTTACTCCATTGTTGTTTGATGATTTTTTTTTGCATATGGTAATATATTGATTTCCTAATAACTTATACATGTATTCGTTATACACACTTCTAAATTACAAATCAAATACTGTATTAATTTAATACATGAATAATTATTTACCTCCTAACTAGCTATCGAATGTGGTTTGATGTATCCAAAATTTAATACCTGCATATTTTATCTCCAAGCCAGCTACCAAATAACCTCTAATTGCACATATCACCAAGAGATAAAGACAAATAAATTGTACTTCCTCCGTTCACTTTTACTTGCCATATTTGGAGTTGCCAATTAAAAATGATAACTAACATGGCTATTTGCCACACTGTCTCTGTTTATTAATGTTCAACATTAGATTTTAAAAATGTATTTTAATAAATAAATAATTAATGTTAAGTGTAAACTATGAATAAAATAATTGAGTTTTCTTAA
>NC_061113.1:227859832-227879580 GCF_002878395.1 Capsicum annuum
ATTAATGTTAAGTGTAAACTATGAATAAAATAATTGAGTTTTCTTAATATGTTAGAATAAATATGTATTTTTTAAAATAATAGACAAGTAAAAGTAAATCGAGGGAGTAAAAAAAAACATAAATTATTACTAAGACACTTCCCATATAATTTAATTCATTTTCAGAAATAGAAAAAAGAAAGAACTTAATAATACCACTTCTCCTTCTAATATATACTAGATACCGAATTACCCGTGCTAGCCATAGGTTCAATATATATTATTTTTGTTTCAATTTATATGACATAAATATAATTTAGTTAGCTAATTGGTAAAATAATTTAAGTTTTAAATAATTGTGATTTATAATATTTTCTCTTTTATTTCAATTTAAGTGACACTACTATAATTTCGAGAATTAGTCAAATATTTTATATTTTTAAAAATTCTTAAGTTGTTAATTATGTGATTTATAATATCTTTTACATAATTTTTCAACAAGATATGAATACTCTCTCGATCTCACGAGTCTATATGGCACAGATAAAATTTCGATAGTCAATCAGATTTCACACTCTCTCCCTCTCTCTCTCTCTCTCTCTCACACACACACACACATACATACACACACATATATATATACATACATACATACATACATATATATATATATATATATATATATATATATATATATACATACACGAAGTTCTTAATTATTGTGATTTACCATACTTTTATCTTATTTTCAAATAATATATGTTACTTTATCGCTTCCTCTATTTTATCCCAATTTATGTGGCACCAATATAATTTCGATCGTTAACCAAATTTTTTATGTTGCATGTCATTTTGTGTTTAATTTAACTTTTTTAAAAATGAAATATTCTTACATTTTTAATGCTTAGGTGACCATAATAATTAATTAGGGGTGATATAATAAAATCACAATTGAATCCTCAAAGCAGACATGTGTTAGATGACTTACAATAACTAATTAGAAGTGATATTGCAAAATTACTATAAAAAATACTTGTGATAAATATTAAGTGGTCTGTAGAAGACGTCAAGTTAATTTAAAACATCAAGAGTTAATTTATAATGTTACGTCTATTTTACCTTTTTAGTAAATATTACTGATTTTTTATACTTAGATGACTTGTAATAATTAATTAGGGATGATATAATAAAATTACGGTTGAATCAACTGAAGTAGACATGTAGAAATGTATATTTTATGTTTTTTAATTAAATATTATTAATTTTTTAATACTTAAATGACTTATAATAATTAATTAAGGGTGATATAGTAAAATTACACTCAACCGAAGTGAAACACCCTGGATTTTGGCCTTGGAAATTTGATAAGCTTTTTAGCTCACTGTCCTTGTTCGACTCACCATAAGAGTCGTATGGTAAGGGTGTGGGTCTGGTGACCCATGTGGTAAGGTATCCAGTGTCTCTAGTAGGTGAGTTTCTATTGTGGTTATGGTTTGGTGGTACAAGTCATACGGTTGGTGACGGGTCGTTGGGATAATCCTTCACTTAATCTGAAACTTAGTAACTTAACTTGACTCCGAGTATGAGTGACTTACTAAGAGTCGAAAGGATAGGGTACAAGTCGTATAGTGAAAGTCGTATGTTGTCTAATGTTCAACCCTTTTGATTCTGTCTTGGGTACGACTAGAATGATACTGGTCGTAAGGTATGGGTACGAGTTGGGCAAGAGAGTTGTATGGTGGACAGTGTGTGGGTGTCCAACTTTCTGTTCTGGGTATAACTGGATGGTAACAGTTGTAAGATGTGGGTACGAGTGAGGGTTTCAAACTATACCCTCCTACGGTGATTTTTACAGTTTAAGTTGGGGGTATATTCTAGACATTTCTCCTCTTTTCTTTTGACCCACGACTTAAAAACATTATTGGGGTTTCATTTACCATATTATTCTTAATCAAAAACACTTTAAACACTCTCAAATCTCTCTCAAGGATCTTGGTTCAAGAAAAGCTAGGGTTTCTTCAATATAATCATTTGGGGCTTACAAAGGTGGTTTCTCTCCATACTCTTTGGTATCTAAGGCATGTTACTCCTCCCTCATTTTTTAGCTCAACAAAAAGCATGTTTAATGAATGTTTTTTCATGATATAATCGTGGCATTGTTTTGAGTTTTGAAATATATGTTGGGAGTTTTGGTTATTAATAGTTGGATAATGTTTTTCCATATTTTTTCTTATTGTTTTCATGTTATAATTGTGGATTGGACATGTGGCTGCATGGGAATGATCAATTGGTTCATGGTTTTGATTTTGGAAACAATATTCCCTCAGCATGTTTGCTAAAATGTTGATGAGAATGCTTTTGTCGCATAGTTTGACTATTATTGAACTCTTTGCATTGTAAAGTTTAGTAATGGAACCTAACCCGGTTTAAGTGGTTTTAAATGATTTGGAGAGGGCATGATTTTGGTTTAATTGGTAATCATATGGGCTATAGGGGAATACCCTAAAGATTGGCTAATGACATTGCTTGCAAGCTATAGTCGGTATGACGATACCACTTCATAAAGCTTTGGTTAATAACTTCTGAAATTTGTTGGTTAGTTATGTGCTAATGATTTTAATTGGACAATAATGGCAGGTTCTGATAGCTTACCGTGAAGGTGTGAGTCCGATGGACGGACACAGAAAACTCATCTTTTCCAACATGAGGGTTGGTCATGGTGACCTTATACTTGTGGGGTACACAGGAATCCTCTTAGTTTATACTTGTATATATGTATCATGGAGGGAGACGGATACACAAAAATGCTACACACACTGGGGCCCATTCAGGGGGATAACACTGGACCCATATAGCCCATGAGTGGGTTATGACGATAAAGCTACACAAACCCAGATTAAAGTTTTAAAAACATGCTAAATCCAATTTTCTTTCCCGGCATAGTATATATGTATGTGATTGCATATGGTTATTTAACTTGATTTTTAGATTACCGGCATTATTTTATTCTTATTCCTCAGTGCATTCTAGCCTTTATCATGCTAACCATCTTCAAGCATTGTATCCCACGTGATGCAGGAATCTGCCATACTACTCCTCCTGCTCAGTGACTTGGATTTGGGGACAGCTTGGTGTCAGATTGAAGTAGTGAGCTTCCATACTCCGAAAGGCTCTATTTCATGTTATGGAGTTCTCTACATACTTTTGTTATTTCTTAGACTTTGGTTTTTGGCTATGGTCTTGGGCATGTCTGTCATGACCCAAAAACGAGGGTCATGATGACACTTGTAGTGGCGTACCTTGAAAAGTAAGTCTATCACCCAAACTAATACAAAAAGAGAAAAAAATAGAAATATCCAAAGGTAAGGCTTCTAGAATGAAGCCGAACCATACAAGAAATCATAACAATGTGGAAAGGACTATACAAAATACTAATCATGCCCAAAATCAAGTGTCAATAATGTAAGAACTACTAATAAATCCAAGAGTTAAATTCATCAAAAAATAACCACAAAGGAATAATATCTGTCTCCGAATACTAATAAAGACATAATTACTATAGAAAGATAGAGGTAAACTTAGGACGCATGAATGTTCAACTGCTACCTTGGAAGCTCTAACAATCGCCTGAGTCAAACAAGCTGAGGCGTGCTCGAGCTAGGACCTGCACCAAAAGGGCGCGGTAGGCATGAGTATGGTTCACAGTAGGTATCATAGGTCTACTAAGCAAAGTAGTAAATAAAGCATACAAAATATACACTAAGGGCATATCACCTGCAATCAGAAAATGTCCCACAACGGTAGCCCACACCGCTTGCACTAACAGTTCTAATATATTACATATATTGCAACATCACAATAAGATAGAACATAAGTATGCATTATATTACACATAAGTTGAACAAAAGGGAACATGCATACACAAGATCATCAAATACTAGTAAAAGAAGATAATACAATTACGTAAATAGCAAGTTAATATGGCAATACAACGCAATATAAACAAAATAAAGTAAGTGCAATGTATATGATAATGCACAAGGTCATCGCACAACCTCCGGGATCATCGTATAACCCCCGTATACACCTACGGAGGCAACTTTTCCAACACAGGATCCATGGGGGGTTCGTCAACTAGTATATAATCCATATATCTCATATCTCCTTTTCGGTACATCCCTCGAAAAGGGTTTTATAAGGTGTTACAACATCTCCCCTCGGCATATCCCTCGGGAAGGGTTTTTAAAAAGGTGTTGCCAGTGTTTCTCAGATGTTGCCACGGTGGTACAAATATTTCATGAATGAGTATGATATGAGGATGTAACGCTCACAACCGATCACAATGAGTATTTTCACAACCAACCATATGATATATTTTCACAACCAACCACAATGATATATTTCTCCGCCCACGTGAGCCAATATCCACTCATTATTTCAATTTCATCCATGAATATTCACATATCTCATATGCTAATAAAGTCTGAATATAATCACAATATACCAATAGTAACACATTAAGCATCTTAAAAACACAATACAATTATTTATATGTATTCAAGGCTATTAATATCACATAGGACCCCACACGGTCACATATATCACATAATAACTCAATTTCGACAATTATATCACATATAAGCCCCCACACAGGCACAACATATAGATAGCTATTTTTCATGATTAGTTTCCACCCTTAACATATATTTTATATCACCATTTACTACCCAGCACAGTCTGAAAGAGTTTAGCCATAACCTGCCTCAAAAGCCAAAATCGGTCTGCTACACTTTGAACCCATGACCTTACTTTTCACAAATAATCTCGAACTCTACTAAAAACATCAAATATGAAATCTATACGTCAAAACAAAACCAACGACACCCATAGTCACTACTTTTGGTTCGAGGTCAAAACGGACCCCCAAAATAGGTTTCCAAAAAGAAAGGGAAAAATCAAAACTTCACTTCAAAAATATGTTCGCTATATATTTAGGAACCTACAACTGAAAACCCAAGTTAAATCAAATAAAAAATGAGGTTCAAATCGAAGAAAAATTATTTTTGAGCTATATCACATAAAATCTTCGAGATCGGTGTTAAAATCTAGAATCAGAGTTATTTTGAAGGTTAAATTGATGAAAAACTAGTAATTATAAGATAAAAACATTATTCACGAGAAAAGAAGTAAAATTGGGGTTTAAAATCAAGCCCTATGATTTTTGAGATTTTGAGAAATTAACCAAGAAATTACTAAGAAAATGGATGATTTCTGTAATGCCCCAAAAATGTGTCTCGAGATGTTACACGATTCTCGGGACTACGAGTATCCCCAAGCTAACCTCGTAAGCCTCCTACAAGTTCTGAAACTCAAACAAAGATAATCAAAACATGCAATAACATTGGAATACTGAATTACTGTCTGAACCGTGATAAATTTAACTGAACATAATATCTAAAAACATTTAACTTAGAAATCTGGTAAACCAACACTTAAAAACTTGATATATATCTAACAGTCGGACAAGCCTCCACTACTACTAACTAGAGAGTATCTAGGACAGACCCCCAACTAACTCAAACTGACTGAAAATAACTGAACAAACTACTTCATTAAGGTTGAAATCTGAATAACTGGGTCCTCTCACTATGAGGACTCACCAAATATTAGGATATAGATAGAGATGCTCGCAGTCAATCACGCTGCTGGAACTGAGCACCTGAATCGACATTATAAGACAATGTATCACATAGACATATATGTGGATCAGTACTTTTAGAATGTACAGGTCATATGGGGATGAATTCATAAGTAAAAGCAGTAAGCAAATATGCATATAGCTTGTAAAGAATGCATGCTAAGTATGAATGAATCACCTTGGCTTGAGTAAAGCAAAAGTTGCAAAATATAAACACAATGTAATAGACCATAAAGACTGTCTATGTGAGCCATCACACTTAGTTCTAGAAGTTATACTAAGTTGTAATTTTAGTCTTTCTATTGGGAGTTTCTTCTAACTGACATAAACCATATGAGCTATCATGGATTCCAACATCTTACCCACGTTGGGGAGAGCTAATCTGCCCTTGCCATCAGAATAAAACCTTATCTCAAGTGACTGTCTTAGCCTACTATGGGCAATTATAAACCTACATTGGCACATAGTTCTGGGGCATGAGACCTTTAGAATCATACCCAACTCAGTGCTAAATACTACTCCCATTCTTATGCTCAGACTTTAGGAAATCCATCTTAAAATAACATAAGGTTTTATAATGAAACTATTTATGCTTCTCTTTCTTTAAATGATGATCAAAATGAATAATGTTGTTTCCTTATCTTAGCTTAGGGTCAAAAGATCAATTATTTCCTTTAAATCATGGTAAACAATTATCAAAGCAACTTAAGACCATAGTCTTCTTGAAATCTCAAAATCCTTCTTGATATGGACTTATCAAAGAAAACTTAAGAGCATGATCTTCTTAAAATCGCAACATTTAAATTGTGGGATTAAAATTCATGCTTAAACTCATGATAATTCACAACTGAACTTCATGCTCAATGTCGTTCTTGAAATCATTTAACAATATCAATTCATAAAAAGGAAGTGCAATTCATGATATAAATCTTCAATTCAAAGCATAAGTAGGAAAGATAAACATGCACTTCAATACTTAAATCACTTATAAATTCATAAACTCAAAACAAGATAATTTGGGTATGAACCCTAATATGAAATTCATGAAATCTTAACTTAAAATAAGCTTTGGGTACAAGGATGAAAGAGGATCCTTATTCATAATCCCACATACCTTATTAGGTTAAATTGATGTAGAAACTTGAACTTTGGGTTTCTAATGATGTTTTTGACGCTTTTTCTTGATGTTCTTGTACCCAATGGTTGTCTTGAAAAAAAGAATGGTGAAACTTTGGATTTTTTGGAGTCAAAGTTAAAGCCTTAGGGTATCTTGGAGAGAAATTTTGGTGAGGAATGAGTATATTTTGCATAGAATAGGGTTAAATCTTCCGTTTTCATGACTTGGGATTGGGGCAAATAACAAGACTACCATTGAGAACTTAAAATTCATAATTGGAATGTCGTTTAAGGCTTCACCGTGATGCGGTGATTCCTTCATCGATATACTCACCACGATGCGGTGCAATCGCGGTGAGTCACTGGAAATTGAAAATTTTTGTTTTGCCCTTCATCGCGACACGGTGACTCCCCCACCGCTATACTCATCGCCACACAATCTAATCGTGGTCATCTATTGTTTGGGAAATTTAAATGCGGTCCAAACCCCATCTGAAAAGTTTGAAACTTATCTGAGACATGATACTTATACCTCTAAACATGAATCAACTCAAAAACCATCGTCTCGGAGACTAGAAAGTCAACGTAAAAATCATCGAAGTTAAAGGGAGTCAAAAAGTGACTAAGTCCCTCAACACTTAGTCTTATTTCAGGTTCTAAGTGCCTTAAGCTAGTACTAGGGGTTGAGCTAAACTAGGAACATACAGGGTATTACAATATCTCTCCTTTGAAAATATTCATCCTCAAATGAGACTAGTTAAGCTGGGGATACTGCGAAACTGAGACTATATACTGGCATGCACAACTGAAAACATAACTACATGACTGAATCTAAAACACAATGAGCGAATGAACTAATCTGTGAATGCATAAAATGACATAAAGATGATTATATGGCTGAAATTGAGAATGGGAAAAGAAATAATCTAAGAAAGATTGTTACCTTAAGCTGAATCTGAGTTTGTGGAGTAAAGATGAAGGTACTTGGTTCGCATGTCTGCTTTCGCTTTCCAAGTGGCACCCTCAACAATTGATTCCGCCAAACAACTTTGACCAAAGGAACTTTTTTTTCCTTACTATATAGATTTGGTGATCAAGAATCTTAACTGGAACCTCTTCATAAGAGAGTTTATCCTAAATATCTGCGATCTTTATAGGGACTACAACAGATGAATCACCCATACACTTCTTTAATAAGGATACATGGAACACTATTTAAACGGAACAAAAATCTACAGGCAATTCAAGTTCATACACAACCTTCCCAACACGACTCAATATTCTGTAAGGTCTAATGTATCGGGGCCTAAGCTTCCCCTTTAAGGCAAATCTCTTCACCCCTTTCTTGAGTAAGAATTTCAGATAAACCAAGTCATCAACTTCATACTCAAGGTCCCTTCTTCTCATATCTGCATAATATTTCTGATGACTCTAAGCTATTTTCAACCTTTCTCAAATCCACTGGACTTTCTCCATTGCTTCGAACACCACGTCTGGCCCAATCAAAGTAGCGAACTCAATCAATGACAAATGATCATCCCAAATACCCTTGAAGTCCATAATGCATGCCCTCAACATATCCTCTAGGGTCTGAATGGTCCTCTCTACCTGACCATCTGTTTGAGGGTGACAATCTAAACTGAGATAAACTTAGGTAACAATACCCTTCTAAAGGCTATCCAAAAGTGAGAGGTAAACTGAGTACCCCTATCTGAAATAATGGATAACGAAACTCCATTCAATATGGCCAACTTTCTAATATATAGTTTAGCATAATCTTCGACTGAGTAGGACTTGTGAACTGGTAAGAAATGGGTTGATTTGTTCAGCTTATCAATAATAACCCTAATCGAATCATGCTAATGATGCGAACGAGTAACCCTATCATAAGTCCATGTTCACCTCTTCCTACTTTCAAGTGGGAATACTAAAATCCTATAATGTGCTACCGAGACTTTGGTGCTCCACCTTAAGATGTTGACAAGTAGCACACTTGGCCATAAATTTTGTAATATCTTTTATTTATACCACTCCACCAATAGACTTTCCGCAAGTCTTGGTACATCTTATTAGCGACTGGGTGAATGGAGTAACTCGCACCATGTGTTTTTTCCATAATTCACTGCCTCAAACCATCAATGCACGACACACATAATCTACTATGGTATCTCAACACACCATCTCCCCCTTGGGAGAAAACCCCTGACTTCTGATATCTAACCGACCCCTTCAGCTTAACCAAACTGGAGTTCTTATCATTTTTCTCCTTCACCTCAAACACTAAAAAAGATTCCAAACTACTCCCGACCCAAACATTTCCCTCAGTTGAGTCAACTAACCGCCAATATAATCTAGCCAACCAGTGAACTTCTCGAACTAATTCTTTTTTAATACTCTCCACATGAGCAACACTACCCATTGATAGTTTACTAAGCGCGTCTGCCACTATGTTGGACTTGCTCAGATGATACAAAACACTCATATCTTAATCTTTATGCAATTCTAACCACCTTCTCTGACAGAGATTTAACTCTCTCTATGAAAATACATATAGTAAGATTTTGTGGTTCATGAACACATCAGCATGTACCCCATATAGATAGTGCCTCCAGATTTTTAGTGCAAACACAACAACTAACTCAAGATAATAGGTAGGATAGTTATTTTTGTAAGGTTTAAGCTGTCTAGAGTCATAGGCTATGACCTTACCTCTTTACATCAAAACACAACCCAGACCAACTCTAGAAGCATCACAGTAGACAACAAATCCATTGGTTCCATCAGGTAATGCTAAGAATAGGGCTGAAGTGAATCGAGTCTTCAACTTCTAAAAAATCTTCTCACATGAATCTGACCACTGAAACTTAACTTTCTTTTAAGTCAATCTGTACATGGGGACGTAATAGATGAAAACCCATCAAAAAAATATCGATAATAGCTAGCTAAATGTAAGAAACTCCTGATGTCTGATAGGGAGATGGGTCTAGCCCAGTTTCTCACTACTTCGGTCTTTTGAGGATCAACTCTAATGCCATCATCGAAAATAATATGACTGAGAAAAGTGACTGATATTAGCCAAAATTCACACTTGCTAAATTTGGCGAATAACTAGTGATCTCTAAGAGTCGATTCTAAGATGATCTGCATGGTCATCCTCACTATGGGAAATAGACAAGGATATCATCGATAAAGACTATGACAAATGTGTCTAAATAATTTTTAAACACTCTATTCATCAAGTCCATGAAGGCTGTTAGAGCATTTTCTAGACCGAAAGACATGACTAGGAATTAAAAGTGACCGTAACGGGTTTTAAAAGCTGTCTTTGGATCACATTCCCTTACTCTAAGCTGGTGATAGCCGGATCTAAGGTCTATCTTAGAGAAGTAACTTGCACCTTGGAGTTGGTCGAATAATTCATCAATTCTAGGAAGAGGATATTTATTTTTTATTATGACTTTATTCAACTGATGGTAGTCAATGCATATTCAGAGAGAGCCATCTTCCTTACGCACGAATAGAATGGGAGCGCCCCATGGAGAGACACTGGGCCTTATAAAACCTTTATATAAGAAGCCTTTAAGCTACTCTTTTAACTCTTTAAGCTTGGCTAGATACAAACGATATGGAGGAATGAAGATAGGCTGAGTATCAAGAAGAAGGTCAATACCAAATTCTATTTCTCTATTGAGGGGTGCCCCTACAAATCTTTGGGAAAGACTTCAGGAAACTCATTAACTACATGGACTGACTGAACTGTTGGAGTCTCAGACTTAGTATCCTTGACCTGAACCAAATGGTAAATGCACCCCTTTGATATTAACTTTCTGGCCTTAAGATTGGATATGAAATGACTCTTGGTAGATACTGAATTACCTACCCACTCAAAGATTGGCTCATTAGGAAACTAAAACTTCACTACTCGAGCGCGACAATCTATAAATGTATAACAGAAATATAGTCAATCCATACCCAGAATAATATCAAAATTGACTATGTCTAACTCTATCAAGTGTGCTACTATGATATTGTTAAGGACAATGGTAGGCTTATTTGGTAATAAATGACTCCCCTACTGGGGTGGAAACTAAGAAGGACTTAGAAAGTTTTTCAGGACCTAATTTAAAATACACTACAACTAACGGAGTCACATAAGAGAGATTTGACCCTAGGTCTAACAACACATAAACATCAAGATGAAAGACGCGAAGCATACCAGTAACAACATCTAGTGAACTCTCCTGCTCCTGGTGGGATAATAAATCATAGACTCGATTATGGTGCTAACCGCCATAGATATTGGATGATGCACCCTGAGGAGAGGCTGGGGACTTATAGGGGCTGGTGCGTTAGTAGCCTAAGTTTGGGGATGAATATTCCTGTTTCCTTACTTAACCCATGACCCAATTGTAAAACCAAATTACCAAGAAACCACAAGCGAAAACCATCACCAAAAGCATTTATAAACATAAGTGAAACTGAGAGTAAACAATACATGGTTATATGCAATAAAACCTTAATTTTGGTTTTGAAAAACCACCAGTTAAGAATCATAATCAATGTTTAAAACACATGATATATGATAACCAACAATGAGGAAAGATTCACATACCTTATTCAAGAATATTCACGGAAGAAACTTGACTCTTGAGCTTCTCGATGAACACCTTTTGTAGTACCCCGTGCTTCTACCTAGCTTGAAATCGTCTAAGAATATTAGAAACTTACTTTAAAAAATGAATCCATTTAGTACACATGGAATTTTTAAGATTTTCACTTGTTGTCACTTGGGAAATTGAATTAGCTTTCCAACGATACCAATTTCGTCCAAATCTGGTATTGAAAGAGAAAGTTATAGCCAAAATAAGAAGGCAGTCAGAATCGCCCAAGTGCGACGGTGGGGGCCGACGGACCGTCGCCCATGCCGTCGCAGCGAGGCAGTGAGACCACCTTCTACCTAGAAGTGATGGCACAGGCCGACAAACCATCATACTAGCGATGGACCGTCGCTCAGGCCGTCGCAAGGGAGACAGTGAGGCCCCATTCTGCCTAGGTGCGACGGTCAGGATCGGCAGACCGTCGACCCAGCGATGAATCATCGTATGTCCCATTCAGTTATTTTAAAGCCATTTTTAAAAGGGTATTTGAGTCTTTTTCCACCTGATTTAATCCCTAATTACACCCGACCATAGCTCATTAGTTCATTATTTTTCTACAACAACAAATTAGGGTTTCTCTAAGAAATCAATTCCCAAGAACAAGAAACCTTAGGTGTTTGATTCCACGCCAAGAATTCAAGTTTTCCTCCACAAATCTTCCAGAAACTCACAACCCAGGTATGCATCGTATTCATTCATGGACTCCTTTCATCCATGAAGCCCAAGATTTTTTTTTTCAAAGTTCAAGTATATGAATCTGTATGAATTCCATGTTGGGTTTGCTTTTGTTCATGTTGATAATGATCAATTGAATTTTATTCTATGTTTAGTGGTAAATCTTAAGTGAAATTAATTATTATAGGTGTAGCTTCATGTAAACCTATGATTAAAACCCTTGAATGGTGAAATTAGAGTTGAATCATGATGATTACTTGTTGTATAATGTTGTCTACATATACTATGTTTACCATGTGTTTGATTAAATGCATATGTGAAGGAAAAGTGCCCAACTAGTATGATATTATGAAATCCCCATTTATGTACAAGTTTATGCATGACAAGTGGTTGATGAAAAGTCTTAGTTAATGAATTATGGATTATGATGTTGAACATATATTCAAGAAAGTCATGCTTGGTCAGTTTTCTTCTATCAAGTCCTGGGATTACTTGTACCCAATAATTTAGCTGTATACCTAGAGTCAATATCATATTTTCAAGATATTCTTAGTTTAGCGATATTCAGTAGAATTCAGCCAGTCTCATGACTCAGGAAAACTCAATAAACTCAGTAATATTCTGTCAGTCAACAAAACTCAGTAAACTAAGTCCAGTCAGTTCAGTTAGCCATGTTCAGTGTCCATTCAGATGGGAGTAGAAATTAGCACTGAGCAAACCCAAGGATGGGAACTCACCTGTCAGTAGAGGGTGTAATTCTTAAAAGCAATCCTTGAATTCCAAAACTACGTAACCAGCGTAGGTTGAGACATCATAAACTACTAGTTGAGGGTAGATAAGGTGGCTTAACCTGTTAGTTGAGGGTTCCCACCATCCTCATTAGAGTAACCTGCTAGTCGAGGGTCACTCACAGTTTATCCTTACTAGTGGCGCGATATCAACACCCTTCTAATCAAGGCACAAATTAGACCTCAACTCAGCTAGTATAGCGTATTTGGGGCATGTCGGTTAGATAACATCTTCCCATAGTTTCAGTATCAGTATCAGTCAAGAACTCAGATATTTTTTCAGATTTCAGGACTGTCAGATACAGTCAACTCAGCTTAGTATGAAACTCAGATAGTTTCATCAAAATTAGGAATGTCAGATATAGTCACTCATGTTATCAGTATTCAGATTCAGTAATCATGTTAACACGATATCAGTGTTAGTTATTATATCTCATGCATGTATTCTCACGTTCATGATAGTCAGTCTGTTATTATTATTGTTCATGCATATAAACCCTATGCATTTAGCCTACCTCCCATGCATACCAGTATATTCATTCGTACTGATGCATTCCTGCTATGGTATTTTACACCATACGTTCAAACACATGAGCTCCAGAGTATCAGTAGCATTCCAGTCTCAGCAGTCAGAGTTAGAAGTGAGTCCATCTTTCGAGGACATAATCATTACTTTATTATATCATTAATTAATTTATTAGTTGGAGTTAGTTGGGGACATATCCCATCAACTTCTTATTCAGACAGTCATGTTTTACAGACTTTTCAGACTACAGTATGTTCAGATAGTTTATTTCAGTTGTTTTGGATATTTCATACCCCACCCAGATGTTATATTTTTTTATTAGATGTTATTCACAATTTTGAACCTTATGGCCTTTTAGTTTATGTTTTCGCATTATACAGTATATTATGCAGTATACAGGTACATATATAAGTCATGGGTTAGCTTGTGGTCCTTTGGGGTTCTCAGAACTGTGTAGCATTCCAGGTACCAGATTTGGGGTGTTACACTTTTGAAGAATCCTAGCCTCAATCTTTAAGAGAGAGTTTAGAGAGTATTTTAGAGTGTTTCATCTTCCAATAGTCTGTTATAAGAGTCCACAACATATTTTAAGACTTGGGTACTTAAGGATTTTAGAATGGAAATGTCTGGAGTACCTCCAGCTTAAAAGCTAAAAACTTACTCGCAGGAGGGTATAACTGCACTCCCTAAACATACCCAAGCACATGCATCCCAAGAGAAGAAACCAGCCTGTCCAGGAAGATCCCTTGGACGAACATGTTTTTCATGCAGAGTTCAAAGATGCATTTCACCACTCTTGCTCAGTTAGTTGCTGCTCAGAATAAATGACCAGCTGTCATTCCGGCAAACCCAGTGGCCAATTGGGACTTCACCCGAATGAATCCTCCATCCTTTCTTAGGTCTAGGGAAGATGATGACCCTAAAAAATTCCTAGATCAAGTGCAGAAGGTTACAGACATAATAAGGGTTACTTCTAGTGAGAGTACTGAGATAGCTGTTATTAGTTGTAGGATGTTGCTCATACTTGATTCAAGTAGTGGAAGTTAGAGAGGGCAGTTGATGCAGGGTCAGTTGAGTGGAAAAAGTTTGCTTCTGCTTTCCTTGATAAATTCTTTCCCCTAGATCTTAGAGAAGCTAAGGTGTTAGAATTCATCAACCTCAGGCAGGGTAACATGACGGTGAAAGAGTATTCTCCTAAGTTTACTCAATTAGCCAGATATGCCCCTTATGTGGTTGCAGATACCAGGACCAAGATAAGTAAGTTCATTTCAGGGGTGAATGATAGTGTGGTTAATGAGTGCAAATTTGCCATCTAAATAGTGACAAGACTTTAGCCAGGCTTATGACTCATGCTCAGCAGATAGATGAGCAAAATATTAAGATAAGGGAGAGGCAAAATAAGAGAGCAAGGACAGGTAGTTTCAACTTTGCTCAGCCCAAATTAGAAGGAGGAAATCATTCTTAGTTTCATCCTAAGTCGTCAATTCTAACTCCTTATTCAACTAATGATCCTGTGCATAAGTTCAGGGATGGCAACAAAGAGAGAGCACTAGGCTCTAATTCTCAGGGCAGTGTTAACAGTGCCCACACCTATTCTTTTTCCAGACTTATGGCAAGTAGCACCAGGGTACTTGTAGAGCTGGCAGTGATACTTGGTTTGAGTGTGGCAAGCCAGGCCACAGAGTTAGAGATTGTCCGCAGTCAGGTCCATAGGGTCAACAAAACTGTTTCTCAGCTCAGTCCAGTCGCCCAAATCAATAGGGTGCCACCTCCAGTGCTACTAGTGGGCAACACCCAAATAAACTCTATGCTCTCTAATCTCGGCAAGATCAGGTAAATTCTCTTGATGTGGTACTAGTACGTTACAGATCTTTCATGTCCATGTTTACGCTTTGCTAGATCCAGGTGTTTTCTTGTCTTTTGTTACTCCCTATATAGTAGGTGATTTTGGAGTCAGGCCCAAAATTCTAGCAGAGCCCTTTTAAGTCTCTAACCTAGTGGGTAAAACCATCATAGCCCAGCGGGTATACAGGAACTGCCTAGTTATGATATTTCAGAAAGTCATTTCAGCAAACCTAGTCAAATTAGAGATGACTGATTTTGATGTCATTCTCGACATGGATTGGCTTTATTCTTTTTATGCCACAGTTGACTGCAGAAACAGAATAGTCCAACTTTAATTCTCGAATAAACCCATCCTTGAGTGGAAGGGTAGTTTATCCTCTTTCAGAGGTCAACTTATTTCCTACCTTTGAGAAAGAAAATTGATATATAAGGGATGTGTCTATCATCTTGTTCATATTAAGGAATCTAGCTTTGAAACTCCCAGTCTTAATTCAGTCCCAGACATGAATGAATATCCAAATGTCTTTCCTAAAGATCTTCCAGGAATTTATCCCGAAAGGGAAATAGACTTCGACATTGATCTTCTTCCAGACACTCAGCCTATATATATTCTGCCATATAGAATGACACCAGCAGAACTCAGAGAATTAAAAGAACAGTTGAAGAATCTCTTGGATAAGGGATTCATCAGGCCTAGTGTGTCCCCGTGAGGTGCACCAGTTTTATTCGTGCACAAGAAAGACGGTTCTCTCAGAATGTCCATTGATTACCGTCAGCTCAATAAAGTCATGGTCAAGAACAAGTATCCTCTTCCCAGAATCGATGATTTATTTGACCAACTTTAGGGTGCTAGCTATTTCTAAAAGATAGACACCAGATCCGACAATTATTAGCTCAGAGTTGGACAATGTGATATTCCAAAAATAGCTTTCCATACTCGGTATGGTCACTTCAAATTTCTAGTCATGTCCTTTGGTCTTACTAATGCCCCAACAACTTTTATGGACTTGATGAATCGCGTGTTCAAACAGTACTTGGACATGTTTGTCATAGTCTTCATAAGTGATATTCTGGTCTATTTATGCAGTGAGAGAGATCATACAAACCATCTCAAAATAGTACTTCAGACTCTCAGAGATCATCAACTATTCACCAAATTTAGTAAGTGTGAATTTTTGCTAAGGTCAGTAGCATTCTTTGGCCATATAATTTCTGGTGATGGCATTAGAATAGATCCTTAAAAGATTGAAGCAGTAAGAAACTGGCCTCACTGTGTCTCTTCATCAGATATCAGGAGTTTCTTGGGTCTGGCTAGCTATTACAGAGAATTTTTTAAGGGATTTCCGTCTATTGCATCTCTTATGTCCAGATTGACTCAGATGAAAGTCAAGTTTCAGTGGTCAGATACTTGTGAGAAGAGTTTTCAGGAGTTGAAAACTTGACTCACCTCAGCTTCAGTTTTAGCTCTTTCGAATAGTTTAGATAGTTTTATGGTGTACTGTGATACATCCAGAGTAGGTTTGGGTTGTGTCTTCATGCAGCATGGAAAGGTCATAGCCTACACCTACAAATAGTTAAAGCCTCATGAGAAAAATTATCCAACTCATGATCTTGAGTTAGCAGCCATGCTATTTGCCTTACAGATTTGAAGGCATTATTTATACGGTGTTCATGTAGATGTGTTCAAAGATCATAAGAGCCTTCAGTATGTCTTTTCTCAGAAAGATCTCAATCTTCATCAGAGAAGATGGTTAGAGCTCTTAAAATATTATGACATGAGCATCCTTTATCATCCGAGAAAGGCCAACGTTGTGGCCGACGCTCTCAGTAGACTGTCTATGGGTAGTGTTGCTCATGTGGAGGACAGTAAGAAAAGTTAGCTCAAGAAGTCCATCAGCTTTCCAGACTAGGCGTTCGCTTCGTCGATACATAGGAGGCTAATATTTGGGTTCAAGGTAGTTCAGAATCATCTCTAGTTTTTGAGGTAAAAAAAAAAGCAAGATAGAGCTCCCAGCCTTATCAATTGAAAGAGTCAGTCCAGGATCAAAAAGTAGAGGTTTTATCCCAAGGGTGAGATGGTGTTTTGCATTGTTAGGGTCGTCTCTGTGTTCCAGGTGTAGATGACTTAAGGCAGCGAATTCTTGCAGAAGTGCATAGTGCACGCTACTCTATTCATCCAAGGGCCACAAAGATGTACCGTGACTTGCAAGAAATCTATTGGTGGGGTGGGATGAAGAGAGATGTTGCAGAGTTATTGGCCAAGTGCTCTACATGTTTGTAGGTTAAGATAGAGCATCAGAAGCCTAGTGGTCCCATGCAGGAGTTTATTATTCCTACTTAGAAGTAGGAAGAGGTGAACATGGACTTCGTGATGGGTTTGCCTCAAACTCATCGTCAGCATGATTTAGTCTGGGTCATTATAGACAGAATGATCAAATTAGCTTATTTTCTTCTGGTTTATACCTCTTATTCAGTCGAGGATTATGCGAAACTCTATATCCGGGAGTTGGTTAGATTGCACGGTGTTTAGCTATCTATTATCTCAAACAAAGGTACCCAATTCACCTCTTATTTCTGGAAAGCATTCCAAAAGGGTCTTGGTACCCAAGTCCATCTTAGTACAGCCTTCCATCCTCAAATAGATGGTCAAGCAGAAAAGACCATTCAGACCCTAGAATATATGCTAAGGGTGTGTGAAACTGATTTCAATGGTAGTTGGGATGCCCACTTGCCTTTTATTGAATTTGTATACAACAACAACTATCATTCCAGTATTTGGATGGCTCTATTCGAAGCTCTCTATAATAGGAGGTGTATATCTCTAATTAGTTAGTTTGAAGTTTGTAAGGCTTCAGTTATAGGGCCTGACTTGGTATTCTATGCCTTAGAAAAAGTTTAGTTGATCAGAGAAAGACTCTGGGTTGCTTAGAGCCGATAGAAGTCTTATGCAGATGTTCATAGAAAAGATCTCGAGTTCAATATTAGTGACTATGTCTATCTAAAGATCTCTCCTATGAAGGGATTTAAATGATTCGGTGAGAAGGGAAAGTTCAATCCTCGATATGTCGGTCCTTTCAAAATTCTCAGTCGTCTTGGAAAGGTAGCTTATGAGCCCAAATTGCCATCAAATCTAGCCTTAGTTCATCCAATATTCAATGTCTCTTTTCTCAAGAAGTGTATAGGTGACCCAGCAGTTGTAGTCCCTATTCAGAGCATAGATGTTTAGAATAGCCTCTCTTACGAAGAGATCCCAGTCGAAATCTTAGACTATCAGACTCATAAACTAAGGAACAGAGAAGTTTCTCTAGTCAAAATTCTTTAGCAAAATCATTCCATTGAGGGATTTACTTAGGAAGAACACGCAGACATGCGTACCAAGTATCCTCACCATTTCTCCGCCAACTCAGATCAAGCTTAAGGTAACAGCTTTTCTTAAGCTTTTCAGTTTCATGCTCAGATTTTAGTTACAAGCTTGGTATCCACTTCATGTTTAGAATTTCATTATAGACTTGGTATTAAATACCATTGCATATTCAATCATGCATTCATATATCAGTTCAGTTATATAATCATGCATCAGACATGCATTTTCATTGTGAGAAACTTAGTTCCTCAGAACACTCAGTCATGTATTCATAAATCAGTTACACATGCATCAGATATGCATGTTTAGTAGGATATATTCAGTTATCAGTCATGTCAGTCATGAGAACATGTTTCAGTTGGTTATGTTCAATGTACATCAGTTTATCTTCTCTCCCCCCCTCTTAGTCTTATTCGAGGATGAATGTTCTTAAGGGGGAGATATTATAATACCCCGTGCTTATACCTAGCTTGAAATAATCTCAAGAATGTTAGAAACTTACTTTGAAATATGAATCCATTTTATACACGTGAAATTTTTAAGATTTTTACTTTTTTCTATGTGGGAAATTGAATTAGCTTTCCAATGATACCAATTCATCCAAATTTGGTATCGAAAGAGAAAGTTATGGCCGAAATATAGAAGGCAATCAGAACCGCCCAAGTGCGATGGTGGGGGCCGATGGACCGTCGCCCACGCCATTGCAGTGAGGAAGTGAGACCACTTTTTGCCTAGAAGCAACGGCACAAGTCGACGGACCATCGAACTAGCGACGGACCATCTTTCAGTCCATCACAAGGGAGACAGTGAGGCCCCATTTTGCCCAGGTACGACGGTCAGGACCGACGTACCATCGACCCAGCGAGGGACCGCCGCATGTCCCGTTCAATTATTTTAAAGCCATTTTTAAAAGGGTATTTGGGTCTTTTTCCACCCGATTTAATCCCTAATTACACCCGACCATAGCTCATTAGTTCATTATTCTTCTACAATAACAAATTAGGGTTTCTATAAGAAATCAATTCCCAAGAACAAGAAACCCTAGGTGTTTCATTCCAAGCCAAGAATTCAAGTTTTCCTCCATAAATCTTCAAGAAAC
>NC_061113.1:227882580-227900127 GCF_002878395.1 Capsicum annuum
ATTCCAAGCCAAGAATTCAAGTTTTCCTCCATAAATCTTCAAGAAACTCACAACCCAGGTATGCATAGTGTTCATTCATGGACTCCTTTCGTCCATGAAGCCCAAGAATCTCTTTTTCAAAGTTCAAGTATATGAATCTGTATGAATTCCATGTTAGATTTGCTTTTGTTTATGTTGATAATGACCAATTGAATTCTATTCCATGTTTAGTGGTAAATCTTAAGTGAAATTAATTATTATAGGTGTAGCTTCATGTAAACCTATGATTAAAACCCTTGGATGATGAAATTAGAGTTGAATCATGATGATTACTTGTTGTATAATGTTGTCTACATATACTATGTTTACCATGTGTTTGATTAAATGTCTATATGAAGGAAAAGTGCCCAACTAGTATGATATTATGAAATCCCCATTTATGTACCAGTTTATGCATGACAAGTGGTTAACGAAACATCTTAGTTAATGAATTGTGGATTATAATGTTGAACATGTATTCAAGAAAGTTATGCTTGGTCAGTTTTGTTCTATCGAGTCCTGGGGGTACTTGTACCCAACAATTTAGCTGTATACCTAGAGCTAATATCATGTTTTCAAGATACTCTCAGTCAAGACATGTTCAATAGAATTCAGTCAGTCTCATGACTCAGGAAAACTCAATAATCTCAGTAATATTCCATCAGTCAACGAAACCCAATAAACTTAGTCCAGTCAGTTTATTTAGCCATGTTCAGTGTCCATTTAGATGGGAGTAAAAATTAGCACCGAGCAAACCTAAGGATGGGAACTCACCTGCCAGTAGAGGGTGTAATTCTTAGAAGCAATCCTTGTGTTCCAAAACTACTTAGACAGTGTAGGTTGAGACATCATAACCTGCTAGTTGAGGGTAGATAAGGTGGCTTAACCTGTTAGTTGAGGGTTCCAACTGTTCTTATTAGAGTAACCTGTTAGTCGAGGGTCACTCACAGTTTGTCCTTACTAGTGGCGCAGTATCGACACCCTTCCAATTAGGGCACAGATTGGACCCCAGCTCAGCTATTATAGCGTATTTGGGGCATGTCAGTTAGATAACTACTTTCCAAAGTTTTAGTATCAGTATCAATCAAGAACTCAGATAGTTCATCAGATTTCAAGACTGTCAGATATAGTCAACTCAACTTAGTACGGAACTCAGATAGTTCCATCAGAATCAGGACTGTTAGATACAATCACTCATGTTATCAGTATTCAAATTCAGTAATCATGTTAACATAATATCAGTGTCAGTTATTATATCTTATGCATGTATTCTCACGCTCATGATAGTCAGTCTGTTATTATTATTGTTCATGCATATGAACCCCATGCATTTAGCCTACCTCACATGCATACCAGTACATTCATTCATGCTAACTCATTTGTGCTATGGTGTTTTATACCATAGGTTCAGAGACACGAGCTCCAGAGCATCAGTAGTATTCCAGTCTCTACAGTCAAAGTTAGAAGTGAGTCCTTATCTTTCGAGGACATGATTATTACTTTATTATGTCATTAATTAATTTATTAGTTGGAGTTAGTTGGGGACATGTCCCATCAATTCCTTATTCAGACAATCATGTTTTAGAGGCTTTTCAGACTACAGTATGTTCAGATAGTTTGTTTCAGTTATTTTGGGTATTTCATGCCCTATCCAAATATTATATTTTTTATTAGATGTAATGTCACAGTTTTGACCCTTATGGCCTTTCAGTTTATGTTTCCACATTATATAGTATATTATGCAGTATACAGGTACAGATATCAGTCATGGATTAGCTTGTGGTCCTTTGGGGTCCTGAGCATCGTGTAGCATTTCGGGTACAAGATTCGGTTTGTTACACCTTTGAAGAAACTTAGCCCCAATCTTCAAGAGAGATTTTAGAGAGTGTTTTGGAGTGTTTGATCTTCCAATAGTCTGTTATAAGAGGCGATACCATATTTTAAGACTTGGGGACTTAAGGATTTTAGGATAGAAATGTCTGGAGTACCTCCAGCTTAAAAGCTAAAAACTTACTCGCAGGAGGGTACAACCGCACCCCCTAAACCTATCCTAGCATATGAGTGGTAACCTTATCTTGTACCCTAGACATCACTTTGTACCTTTATGCTAATCAACATACAACCACAAAGGACTTACTCGTATCCTAACATATGAGAAATACCCTTAAAATCATACCTTGGTCAGAATCATGTAGACTAGACTTAGGACATCATATGACTTAACAACATACACACATACCCTATCATACGGCTAGTAAGATGCCTAGTTGCACCTTGGACAGAACACAACCAAACTACACTGACTACCATACAAAATGGGGGACCCTAAACCATACAACATCATGCGACTAGTACCTACAAGTCGTATGATGTCCAAAGCCTCAATGTTTAAGAATTTTCTAAGGGTAAAAAGCCAGGGTGTTTCAAACTAATGCAAGCATTAGTTATACATAGGCTAAAAAATGTACCAAACAAGGTAGTAATAGTACACATTAACTAATGCATGCATTATTTTTCTCAATACATTGTACCAAACGACCCCCACTTTTAAATCTATTAGAATTATAAAAAAATTCTTCAATTCTATTTAAGTTATATTTTGGATCAAAATTTTCAAGTGACATACCCTCTACTTTATTTTTTTCTTCTTATTTTGATATTGATTCAAATTGTCTTTTTACTTTCTTTTTTTACATTCATCGTTGTCATTTTTTATTCCTTAATAATGAATTTTTCTCCTTTGATAATTTCTCGTGTTTCTTTTTCAGTTGGATATCTCTAATCGAAGATTTTGAGAAATAAGCATGTTATTGCCGAATAAAGTGTTCAAAAGAATCAAAGGTTATCTCCTTTTTCTTTATTTGTGACTTTATTTGGATAAATGTTATTTAATTATATTACAATATTATTTGTTAGTATTATAGTTGTATAGGGTTATAGTATTATGAAGATGTAAGTATTGAGTATTAAACATGTATTAAAGAACTAAAAAATTCTTTAAGAATTGTTTATGTTGCTTGTTCTCATGATAAGTTGATTGGACCAACTAATATTAGAACTGGATCCCTTAAAATTTGAAAAGTATAAAAGGTAAATAATGGTCCGTTCACCTATCATTTGATATGTTGAAATGATGCATCAATAAGATGATTACATGTACATTTATTGTCAACCTACAGTTTGATATTCATAAATGTGTTTGTTCAATAAAATTGAGTTTAGTTTCAAATTGTGTTATCAAGACAATTCATCTCGATGATGATGGTTTGACATTGAATGTATTCGATAAATAGTTGAACTATTGCTAATGAGAATAAAGCTTTATGTGTTGGTCTAAAATCTAATATATTGCATACATAGCACTTGTATGCATTAGACCAGTAAATTATGATTATTTTTTTTCTCTCAATTGGTTCAAGGCCAGGAATCAAATATTTCATCTAAAAATTTTAGTGTGTGATATACGATTAATGAATATACCATAATGCAAAAAGGTAGATTCTCTAAAGTAAATTGATGTATGTAAGTTTTCCTAACATGAGGAGGAGATAATAAACAACTAAGAAATATGTAGTCAATTATCATAAATGCAAGGAACATTTGTTGATCCGATATTAATGCCATATTTATTCGTAAATATGCCAAATTGGATGTCCCTGAAAGACAAAATCTACTGCAGGAATGAAACATTACTCTATTGCAGAGACTATTAAAATAATGCAAAAAGAAAAACTTCCACACTTTATTTATTTATACTTAATATTAATATTCTATTAATGTTGAAACCTAATTTTTTCCCTCCACATTTCAAATTAATTCTTGAATTTCTCATTTTTTAAATAGTTTCACAAATATTTATTTTATGTTATTTTGAAATAAATTTCAGCCCTGCCTTTTGAATTTAGGTGAAAATAATATATTTAGTGTTTAATTATAGATGATTATATAATTATCACTTAAAGAAAAATACTTTAGAATTTATTCAGAATAAAAGTTTGTTTAAATTACAAAATATTCTACTTTTTCTTAAAATCGATTGAAAATAAAGAATTGATGATATAATTAGTTTCTTAATTTTTTTTTATTATTATTGAAAAAAAAATTGTGTTGTATTCAATATTTATTTTAAAATCATTAAATTTGAGAAATTCGTTAAATTAATTAAAAGATAATTTCGTCTCAACTTTTTCAAATTTATTCAATTATTACTAGTCCATTAGTATGAAATAACCTTTCTTTTTGGGCTAGCCAAGCCCAACATCCAAAAAAATAAAAAAAAAATTCTCACATTTTTTTTTATTGGGCCACTAGTCCAAAAACTCTCTCCACATTATTCCTCCTAAATTAGCTACCCCCTAGCCAGCCCAATTAAATCATCAACCCAAGCAAAACAAACCCGGCCAATTACTCCTATAATTCCCTTCTTCTATCAAACCTCAGCAACATCAGCTCCCAACAAAACACCAACAACGTGCAAAACCCGACCCCCAGACCCGAAATTCGAACCAACGACAACAACAACGCAATAATCTCCAAAAATTTCAACAACAACAACACCCACTTTCAACTCAACCACGACGAAAGCCAAAATGAAAAGTCAACAATGGCGGCTCACCTCCAACGGGATAATCAAAATTTCGGTCAAAGCCGTTCGATCGTATTTGCTTTCGTATGAATGCGGATGGTCACGATCAATTTATGTTTGAATTTCAAATGTTTCATCCTCAATTTCTTATCCCTCCCCCCCTCCCGCCCCCCAACACACTTTCAAAAATTCTATATAAATACCCATTTAGTTTATTGAAGAAGAGGGATTTTTGGGGAAAAACATGGAGACTGAAGTCCATAATTCAAGACCAAAACTGGGCAGCTTCATTACTGGGCCAATTGAGGACCCAATTTTATTATTTTTGTAGCTTGCATTGTTTATTTGTGCTAACTAACATTTAAATTAATTAATCTACTCCTAAATCGTTATCATTTTATTTTATCACGTATTTTAGTTAATTCGTGATTTTCTTACTTAATACAACTAAATAGTCTATTTGAATAAAAAAAAACTCCTTTTTAAAACTCTCTTAACATTTTTCCAAATGTATTATTTCTAATATAATTAACTTTTTATATAATAAATAATGATATGAAAATAATTTAGTAATCTTTTCTTTCTCAACAAAAGCGAGAAATCATTTCCTCTTAAGTCCGAAAAGTTACCATTTAGTTCAATTCAAATAATTTATGTTCTCCTTTGAATAAATAAATGTTATGTTTAAATGTTAAATAAAAAATCTTATTGTTTTCTATAAAATCAAGTGTTTACAAAAATTAACCTTTGGCAAAATTAGTCATTTTTAGTTAGTTAGTTCTTTTGATACACCATTTTAAGCGGACGTTCCTAAGTGCCTTAAAATCTTCTTAGGGCGTTAATTGAACCCTTACCCAGAATCTCTAGTTTTAAAGGTTTATTTCTATTTTTGAACCTTTGAAACTCTTTGTAATTTTTTCTTGATTTTGCTATAAAAATCAAGTGGCGACTCTGTGACTTTTCTTAAAATTATTTCAATTTTTTTTTTAAATATTTTGAAATAGTCTTAAGAGGTCAACCACGACAAAAGACTCAAAATTCGAACCTTCCAAAATACCTTTAGATGTTCGTTGATAGAATTACTTTCAATTTGCCCAGTTTTGTTCAAAAAACTCAAAATTCGAACCTTCCAAAGCACCTTTAGAAGTTCGTTGAAAGAATTCTTTCCAATTTGCCCAGTTTTTTTCAAAAGACTCAAAATTCAAACTTTCCAAATTATCTTTAGAAGTTCGTTGATAGAATTCCTTCCAATTTATTCAATTTTGTTCAAAATTTCTTTAGGTTATTATCCAATTCACATTGATCATGTTGCCTTCACAAGTTATTTTTTTCGCATTTGACTGTAGTCAAAGCTATCCAGATATTCTGTTAATGAAAGACTATGATGTCTACAAAGATTTTTCAAATAAACTTTTTAGGATGTTTATATGTTAATATCCAATTTTTTTCAAATCACTTAGTTCACCCTGTCCGAAGTTCTATTTTTTCCATCAAATTCAAGATCCATCAAATGATCAAAGTTTTGATCATTCGGCCACTTTCTCAAGTATCCTCTCTTTCAAATTCTGGACTTACTCTGTTTCAAATTAAATATATGTCATTCGTTTGTTATATTACTTTGGTCAATTATTACGATCATGAACTAAATTTTTACCTGTTTGGGTGTTTTTTTTTCTTTTAGAGAGGCTGATTTGTGTTGGTAGTCAAACTTGTTTGCTTCACGAAGACAAAAGTAATCGCTGGAAGAACATCAGTATTTTACACGTTCTAAGGTCAAGAAGGCAACTATAGATTCATCAGTTCCTACTTGGGCTAACAGAATGACTCGTTCAATTATGGATCCTAGTTTGATTAACACAAATACTTCATCTGAGTCAGTTCCCATCTTTTTTGTGGCAATGGACCCAAGTGCCTCTATAGGAAGAGAAATAACCCAGAGCTTGTTGCCAATTTGGAGAAACAAATTGCCGAGTTTAAGGCTCATGGTGATGCAAAGCAGAACACCTTCTCAGACCCCTCTAAACATGACTCTACCTCCTGATGCTCGACAAAAGGAACCTACGCTTCCAACGTCCGAAGGAGTTGATCAGGAAGGTCATTTTACTTTTGTTTCTCAAAATGCCCCTTCTGGCTACAAATTTGCTCCTCCAAAGGTTTAAAATATATTATTGCCACACTATGCTTCAACAGTGTACATTTATACTGCCACCCCACCGGTAACACAAACTCAAGGGTTATACCGCTTAGATGCTAATAATTATGTTGAAATGGAGAATGATCTAAGAATGTACACTGATGAAATAGTGAACATAAAGCTCAATTTAATACCCCATAAAATCCTCTTCTAGTCTGAGCCTTAAAGCGTATTCAGTAAAGCAGAAATCCGAGTCTAAAAGTTTGAGAAGTGTCTTCCCAAGTATGAAATACTTTGAATCGTGTGGAATTTTCCTAATTTTAATTTTTTTTTCATGTAGAGCAATGAATAGTCTTTCCATCGATACCAATTTCATCAAAACCTGACATCGGACGGGCAAGATATAGTCGTTTTACTGAAAATAGTTTTTATTCAGAATTTCCCTGCGCGACGACGAGGTCCGACGTACCATCGGACATGCGAAGTAACGTCGACCTCCACCATCGCAATGTTCCAGTGAACCCTCCCTCTGGCTATGTTCGACGGAGAGGTCCGATGACCGTCGACCCTGCGACGGGACGTCGCACTCCACCGTCGAACCAAGGCAGTGCAGCCCAGTTCTAGCTCCATACGACGGCGTGGTCTGACGTACCATCGGACATGCGACGTACTGTCTAACCCCACCGTCGCATGTCCCGATCGATAATTTTAAGACAATTTTTATAGGGGCTTTTTGGTCTTTTCCACTCTCCCTCAGCCTCTATAAATATCCGGTAAAGGGCCCTCAACCCCATTTCTTTTCTTCCACCAAAAAAACTTGGGTTTCCAAAAATCAAATCCTCTCTCTTCTTCTTCAACCAAAAATCAAGAAAGATCAAGAGAAAATCAAAAGAAATCAAGAACCTCTCCAAAGGCTTTCAAGAAAAGAGTTTCCCCAAGGTATGTAGATGTTGATTCTTGGGTTCCTTTCATCCAAGAAGCTCAAGAACCCTTTTAAAAGACTTAAAGATTTTATATATATGGATTTCATGACTTATATGGGTTAAAATTGATGTTCTAGATGTGGTTGAGTTTTGATTCATGTTTGTTTACAAGATTTATGAGCTTTGACCCTAGTGTGTGGAATCCATGTGATGGTTGTGATGAATCCTCTCTAATTTTATTTGTATGTGATGTGTTCATGTCAATTAGGTGTAGAAATGGTTGAATAAGCAAAGCATGTTCCCCATATGTATGATAAAAAACTTAGGTGAGGAATTAGGGTGATAATAGTATGATGATTCGGAAACCCCAAAGCGTGAGCAAGTCCGTGCATGCCTAGTGTTTGATGAAATACCTTAGTGAATGAATTATGCCATGATAGCATGGAATCCCCAATTAGGTGTAAATCCATGCATGCCTATTGTTTGTTGAAAGGCCTTAGTGAACGAGTTGAGACATGATAGTAGTAAATTCCCTAATTACTTGCTCTTTGATATATGCTAAGCCTTTGATATGTGCCAAGTGCTTGATGAGTAAGTTGTGACACGATAGTATGAAGTTTCCCCAATCACGTGATATCCACTACATGCCAAGACTAATATATGTGCGAAGTACTTGACGCAAGACTTTGTTGAAGGGAGTATGACCTAGTAGCATATTTCCCCTATGCTATTATATGTTTATGATTTCTAAATGCTTGAAGTGACCTCTTAGTGATTGTGATCATAAATAGATGTTTATGTTTCTTGAATGATTGACCCGATGCCTCAAGGATTGTGAGGGTGAATGCATGTTATGATTTCTAATTGCTTGAAAAGATGCTCTAGTGATTGTAATGAAGAATGAATGATTGTGGTGATAACTAGTCAAGAATGATTATGTTTTAATTTTATTTTATCGAGTCCTGGGGGTATTTATACCCGACATATAGCTGTTGTCTAGAGCCTGTGTCAGTTTTATGATGATTTCAGTCGAGCCACGATTCTCAGAATTCAGTGAATTATAGAACACTGTATCCTCAGTCAGATATAGAGTTTAATAAATCTCAGTAATCTCAAGTGATCTCTGTAATCTCCATATCGCTAGTAATCTAGCCTTCGTCCTATATTAAGCTCAGATTTAGTAGTATACAAGTGTTCAATTCTAATCTCAGTAGTGACCGAGTAATCTATTCAAGCTCTGTATCGTTATTCAGATACCATGACTACTATCTCTAAATCATCTTGAGTCAAACAACTCCATTCATATCTTTAAACTCTGTCTTTTGTTATATTCCTAGCTTAGTTATAAAAAATTATTCCATTATTAATGAGTGTTGTTCAAGTTGTATAGTTGATGTTATGTAAGACAACATACAAAGGTACTCAAAGGTTGAGGATTCAATCCAGAAACTCAAGACCTGCACAAGCCCTTTAAAGGACTCCTGATTCAAAGGATGAAGTTCAACAAATCAGCTTCTATCTCTTCGTATCTAATTTGGGTCATCCACCCTTTCTAAAGGACATATTTTATTATATTTGAGTCATCCATCTTTTCAAGGGGGCATACCAAATTTTCACTTCGTTTGAGGTTATGGACCATCACCTCCTTCAACGTCATATGTCATGAATTTCGACCTACTTCAGTGTGGCATACTAAAACAAGGTATATACGATTGCCCTTACATTGAATTTGCTACTAATAAGTTTAGTACAGGTGATTATGAGACACGTTGGATCGTCATTCCGTTCAAAGTGACATGTTACATTTTAAATGGGTCTTCCGCCCTTCAATGAGACACATTGGACCGTCACTTCGTTCAAAGTAGCACGTTATATTTTAAATGGGTCGTCCACCTTTCAATAAGACACGTTGGACCGTCACTCTGTTCAAAGCAGCATGTTATATTCAAAATAGGTCGTCCGCGCTTCAATGAGACATGTTGGACCGTTAATCCGTTCAAAGTGGCATGTTACATTTTAAATGGGTTGTCCGCCCTTCAATGAGACACGTTGGACCATCACTCCGTTCAAAGTGGCATGTTACATTTTAAATAGGTTGTCTGCCCTTTAATGAGACATATTGGACTATCACTCCATTCAAAGTGGCATGTTACATTTTAAATGGGTCGTCCGCCCTTCAATGAGATACATTAAATCGTCACTCCGTTCAAAGTGGCATGTAATATTCAAAATGGATCATCCGCCCTTCAACAAGACACGTTGAATCATCACTTCATTTAAAGTGGCAAAACAGGTTTGACTATCTCAGCATAGCATGTTCAAACAGGTTTGCACCAATTTACTTTTGTGTAATGCTACATTTTCTACTAATCATTTATTTGAGTTATTGTCGAGAGTATCCAAAAGGATGAAATTCTCAAATTAAAACCAAAGGTGTGGATGACTCCAAAAGGACGCAGCACAACGAGGAACTTTTTCTTAGCAGCAAACTAGGACATAGTCTGAAGAGGAATTCAAACTCTTTGGACGCGAGTCAAAGGATAAATTTAACCACCATCAAACCACACCCCTATTAGAAGGCATGTGGGTATCTTAAGATATTTTTTGTCTCAGTTTCACCTCTTGGCACATTCAAAACTCTCACCTCCCTCCAATCCTCTTATTCCACAGCTTTTCGATTTCATCAAAATTCGAAACTCAAAATAGCTCATGATTTCTTTGAATATCCTGCTTTAAAATCAAGCTTTATGAACTGCAAGTGGCCTGAACTTTCATATAGCCTGAGATATGTCGGAAACCTGATACCAAGGTACGGTCATAACTCCGAAAAAATAATCATGCGAAAATCAATCTTTTCTAAGAGATGAATTTGTGGTCGAAAAAAATTAGAGACGTCAAACTCCCTTTGTTACTTGCATCCACTCTAATCAAAGGGTGGGGGAGCTGTTGACACCTAATTTTTTCCCTCCACATTTCAAATTAATTCTTGAATTTCTCAATTTTTAAATAGTTTTAAAAATATTTATTTTAAGTTATTTTGAAATAAATTTTAGCCCTGCCTTTTGAATTTAGGTGAAAATAATATATTTAGTGTTTAATTATACATGATTATATAATTATCACTTATGGAAAATGCTTTAGAATTTATTCAGAATAAAAAGTTTGTTTAAATTACAAAATATTCTACTTTTTCTTAAAATCGATTGAAAATAAGGAATTGATGATATAATTAGTTTATTATTATTATTATTGAAAAAAATGTGTTGTATTCAATATTTATTTTAAAATTATTAAATTTGAGAAATTCGTTAAATTAATTAAAAGATAATTTCGTCTCAACTTTGTTCAAATTTATTCAATTATTACTAGTCCATTAATATGAAATAACCTTTCTTTTTGGGCTAGCCAAGCCCAATATCCAAAAAAAAAAAAATTAAAAAAAGAGTAACTTACATAAATCCCTGATAGTTTAAGTAATATTATATAAAATCCCATTTATTTTGCTAATTACATCTTATCCCGTAATTTTAAAATGGTGATTCATATGTTAAGCAGTGATACATATGTCAAAGTGATACATATGTAACAGATCAGGTAATTATTTTAGGAAGCAACGGATTTTCTCTTATTTTAACAACGTAAATCTCGCCTAAACTGTTGCAAGCGTTAAAAACGCAATTCCATTTGTAAACAGTTCAACATTTAAGCAAACCGCATTAGAAGTTCAAAGTTTTTCAATTTTGGAACAAAAAAATCGACATTCAATTTTTTTTCTGAATTTCTTCAATGGATCTCATCACTTTGTCGTTGCGTTATTCTGGGGAATGGGTTTCTGAAATAAGGTACGATAACTATCGAGTCGATGGTATTGTAATTCATGAAAAAACGTCTTACTGCGATTTAATGAATGTCATATCAATTCAATTGAAAATTGATGTTTCTCTGAAAAGAATTCATGCCAAATACGTTGTTTAAGGCAATTCTTCAGCTTTGGAGATTTATAATGATATGGTTGTGAAACTTTTTCTTCAGATTTTGAACGAGGCAAAGTCATGCATATGATGGTAAGTTGATTTGCAGAATATTTTTACTATCTGATAACAGATGTATCATAGTGATACATCTGGAACTCATATGTATCACTTTGATACATTTGTACAAATATGCCTCTACTTGAAATCTAGTTCTGCATACAATCCATAAAGATTCAGGAATTTATGTAAGTATGATTAATTGGTGATTCATATATTCGATGATTCATCTAACTGGTGATTAAATAACTGGTGATTCATATTGGTAATGCATATAACCGGTGTTTCATATAACATGGGATTCATATTGGTGATGCATATAAATAGTGTTTTAAATAACTGGTGATTCATATAACCAGTGATTCATATAACTGGTGATTCATATAGGTGATGCATATAACTGATGATTCATATAACTGGTAATTCATATTGGTGATGCATATAGCTGGTGTTTCATATAACTGATGATTCATATTGGTGATGCATATAACTAGTGTTTCATATAAATGGTGATTCACTTTACTGGTTCATCTAAGGTGATTCAAATAAGTGATTTATATAATTGCAGATTAATAGATTAACTTCATATTTGTGAAACATTTTAACTTGTTATTCATATGTTAAATGACACAAATTCTGATTTAACTGGTGATTCATATGGTATTTGGTGATTCATATAAAAAACAATTAACGTAACTTCATATTGGTGATATATTTTTTGGCGTTTATTTCAGTTATGTCTTGTTGTGCAAATCTCCGAAATGTAGTTGGTTAATCAAGGTGTCCTGTAAGCTTGGTACTGATACATTCATAGTACGTACGTTCAACGATGAACACACCTATTCAATAATGGACAGAGTATTTAAGTAGCAGCATGCAACAATTGCTTTTGTAGCAGGGATAACAACTCCAAAGTTGGTGAGCCACAAAATAATAATCACCCCAAGAGACATTATTAAAGATATTAAAAGGAAACTTAGTTTGGACATAGATTTCAACAAATTCTTCAATTGAACGAAGCAAAGTCATCGCTTTTAACGGTAAATTATTTAATATTTATTATTCTTATATAAGTTGATTTGTAGACTTTTTTTAACGATCTGATAACAGCTGTATCAAAGTGATATATCTAGGAGTCATATGTATCATTTTGATACATCTGTTGAAATATGCCTTCAGTTGAATTTTTGTTCTTTATATTTAATTAATTTGGGTCTATTATGCTTCATATATTATGTTGACTTACACAAAACTTTATGAAATAATATTTTTACATTAAGGAATCAACTAACTACATATATAGTGTATATGAAGAAGGAAGAAAATACATTGTTCGGTTGGATAATAGAACATGCAACTGCGTTAGATTTCAGCTTGATGAGATACCATGCGCGCACGCTATTGCTATTTTGAAAAGCAAACATGTAAAGGAAATGAAGCCATACAGTTCAGATTACTACAAGAAGGAGGCACTGGCGAAGACTTATGAAATGTCGTTATGTCCAATGCCTGATAAACGAGACTGACATGTACCACCGGAGGTGTTAGAATATGTGATTTTGCCTCCAAAATATAAACTCCCACCAGAAAAACCCAAGAAAGGTAGACAAAAGAAAAGTAGTGAAAATTTTTCATCAACATCAAATCGTTGTGGCAAGTGTGGGTATAAAGGCCATAACAGACACACTTACAACTACTTCCCAATAGAGATGTGACATGTTTCTTTAGAGTTTAATCAGAAATATTTACTTAGTTCAATATTTTGAATTCAATAATTTGAGTTAATTACTCAAAAATTCATTGCTTGATATATTCTGTTTGCAATTGAAAGAGAAATGTTTTTCTAATATCATTGTTTATAATTCATTAGTACTATTCTCTTATGCAGATATGTTAGAGTTCATGAGGAATGTTAGTGAAACATTTCCTATATGAAATTATAAAGTGATACATATTAAATTTTTTAATACTTTTATATGATTCATATTAAGCATTTGTTAAAGATATGTGAATCATATCACTATTTAATCTTAACATGTTAATTGGTGATACATTTTAAACATGTTATTTTAAATTTATATATATATATATATATATATATATAAAATTAATATTGTTATATGATTCATATAAACCGATAGTGAAAAATTATTTGATTCTTATTAGTAATTAAACTTAACATGTTAATTGGTGATACTTTTTCAACATATCGGTTAAAGTTTATTCAGTTTTAATAATTCTTAACTAGTGATTCATTTTAATCATTTGATAAATGGTGATTCATTTAACTGGTTATTCATGTAACTGGAGATTCATATGATAACAGATTGACATGTTAAGTGGTATTTGGTGAATCATATAAAAACTAGTTAATAATATAAATGATGATTCATATAGTATTTGGTGATTCATCTAAAAACAGATTAACGTAACTTCATATTGGTGATACATATTAGATCACTTGTGATTGTTAACAAAATAATGATACTACATATCAATAGATAAAACTGAAAATTAGTGATAGATTATGTAAGTTAAACTGTCCACAAAAATACTAATACCAGAACTGCTTCTAAGATAAAATGTCATGACATTAAAAACAAAAAAATACATTGTCATGATATATCCAGAAATCCCCTAACATAAAAAAAAAAATAGAAATCCACAAACATAAGCAATCAATATCCTTTTGTAACACAATAAATACTACACAACTACGGTTCAACATCAATTATCTCTGTATCCTCAGATTGAATGAAGGTGTGTTTGGCGGATCCTGGTTGTCACTAACATATCCAGTGCATGACTTGTTCACACCATAGTCCCATAACAAGGATCCGTATTTTGTATGATGCTTTTTTGGATCAAACCCTAAAGATGGTATTTGATGTCGGTCACTTAAAAATTCAGCATATGCTGCAACAAACAAGCCACAATCCCTAGAAATCAGAAAAGTAGGTATTTTATGTGTTACCGTGCGCTCTTATTTAAAATAATATATTCAAAAGAACAAATGATACTTATAACGTGCCGCTTGATTGTTACACAATTCCATCAACAATGTGAACATTGAATGCATGCTGGTTTGTCTTTTCCTTGTATGCGTCTAGAAGTGACCAGTCTGTGCGCTTTTTTTTTCAAGAAAATCAAATATTGTCAAATAAGTTGACAACATTTCAACAAACTCCTTTATCTCATCAGCATGACCTCTATGACATTTCAACGAGTCGTACAGACGAATGCATCTTTCCTTGAGTACCAATTAATCAGTTAATTTGTAATTAAATAAACCACCCATATGATCACCAATTATATAAATCACCATTTATGAATCACCAGCACCATATATGTATCACTAATTAAAATATCATTTTAGTGTTTCACCCATATGAATCACCAAAAAAATATAAATCACTAATTAACTAGTTAATCTATAATTATATGAATCACCCATATGAATCACCAGTTAACATAATAATTTATATGAATCACTATTTATGAATCACCAATTAAAATATCATTTTAGTGTTTCACCCATATGAATCACCTGTATGAATTACCAAGAAAATATGAATCACCAAGTAACCAGTTAATTTGTTGCTCTGCAATTATATGAATCACCAGTTATATGAAACACCAGTTATATGCATTACCAATATGAATCACCAGTTATATTAATCACCAGTTATATGAATCATCAAATATATGAATCACCAATTAATCATACTTACATAAATCCCTCAATCTTTGTGCATTGTATGCAGAACTAGATTTCAAGTAGAGGCATATTTGTGCAGATATATCATAGTGATACATCTGGGTTCCAGATGTATCACTATGATACATCTGTTATCAGATAGTTAAAAAGGTCTGCAAATCAACTTACCACCATACGCATGACTTTGACTTTGCAATAATAATACTTGGTCCGACGAAAATTTGGGGATATGTTCAATTTCATCCTGATCTACCATTTGCATGTCAGAAACTTGATTTTTAGCAGCAAAAACTTCTCTTCAAATTTTAATTTTTCAGGGTAGTTCGGCTGCTTTGATCGATTTTAACTAAAACCTAATTTGGTGCAATCAAATTCGCCCAGAGTAAAACACAGGACTTGATTACTATCATGAAAACCTTTTTTGTATTTCAATTTGTGAAATCCTCAAGCTGAATAAGGGTGAATCTTCATTAGTCATTGAAGATAAAACAAATTAACACAAAAAGATTTTAAAGCATAAACCAAAAGCTAACCTCGTTGAAGAAGATGTTAATTTTTTAAATTAAAGGATGAACGATTACAGTTGAAATCAGTTAAAGTATTGGGTAATGAAGTTGACTCAGAATCTACTAAAATGGAAGAGATTTATGGGACTAATTTGTGGGAAAAGAAAAAAAAAAGAAAAATGCGTAACCTGTAGAGAGAGATAACATGAAAAGGGGAGATAAAATAGGGTGTGCGAGTTATAGTATATGTATCACTAGTAAATATGCAATAAGGGATTTTATGTAATTTTTAAAATATTAAGCATATTAGGTAATATGATGCCTTAAATATGAGATTTATATAATTTTTTTATTTTTTTTTTCAAAAAAACCCTCTCACATTTTTTTTATTGGGCCACCAATCCAAAAACCCTCTCCACATTATTCCTCCTAAATTAGCTACCCACTAGCCAGCCCAATTAAATCATCAACACAAGCAAAACAAATCTGACCCATCACTCCTATAATACCCTTCTTCCAGCAAACCTCATCAACATCAGCTCCCAAAAAAACATCAACAACGTGCAAAACCCGACCCCCAGACCCGAAATTCAAAACAACGACAACAACAATGCAACAGCTTCCAACAATTTCAACACAACAACACCCACTTTCAACTCAACCACGGCAAAAGCCAAAATGAAAAGTCAACAACGGCAGCTCACCTCCAACGGGCTAATCCGGATTTCGCTCAAAATCGTTCGATCGTATTTGATTTCGTATGAATGCGGATGGTCACGATCAATTTATGTTTGAATTTCAAATATTTCTTCCTCAATTTCTTATTTTTTTTCCCCCAAAACACTATTCCGAAAATCCTATATAAATACCCATTTAGTTTATTGAAGAAGGGGGGATTTTTGGGGAAAAACTTGGAGATTCACGTAACCAAAAATTTATTGAAATCATTTGAAACTCCAGCAAAATCGATTTGAATTCAGATTTTGAAGTCATCTTTTTCATCTCGTTATCCCAGTTCCTGCCCCCAAAAAGGTAAATTTCCTCATCCTCTCGCGATGTGATTCTGGTTGCAACTTATGTCGTTGATATGGTTGTGTATTGGTCGTCGATATATTACTGTGGTATGGGGTAGTAAACTTTGTTTGGTAGTAGCAAGTGGTGTTAACGTGTTTTGTTGTTATCATGTACTGTGTTGTATTATAGTTTGGTAGCAGCAATTGGTGTTATGTGTTTTAGCGTTATCATGTACTATGTTGTATCATAGTTAAGATATAAGTAGGTAAATGTTGAATGCTGCCGGTAGAACATAAAGAAATCTCACATACTAAAGTCTAATGGATTAGAATAAGAAATTATTTCCATTTTGGGAGTTTGTCATAACTTTCCCAAACAGATTGTCATGATACAATGTCTAGCTTGAACCATATTCGGAGTTTTAACTATATGCCAACCTATATATCTTTTCATATTTTATCGAGCAAATAGATGTTTCCCTCACATGTTAATTATTAAGCTAATGTGGATTTTCTTCTAATCCTTTTCTTTTTTATGTTGCATGAACCCATCTTGAAGCAGCTGGTGAACACTCGAAAGCAGCTGATAGCGGCTTATATTAAAATTGGAAGCGAGCAT
>NC_061113.1:227903127-228015190 GCF_002878395.1 Capsicum annuum
GTCACACAATTAGGTTCAATAAAAAATTAAAACAATACTTAAAAGCAATGAATTTAAACTGAAGATAAACACATGCCTATGACTAATAAAAGAAACTTTAACGTGCAAAGAAGATACAAATCTTAAGAATCAAAATATTGAAATATTTTATTTTCTAAATACAACAAAGCTTCAAAACTTACTTAAAATTTTAAGTCTTGTCGCTTTGTTAAGGTTCAGGTCACAACCTAGAAAACATAAATTATGACGATTAAAACATATGAATCAATGTTAACAAAAATAAGAATAAAATCTCAAAATACCACAAATCACATATAATAATCACAAAATTAGATTAAGATCCATTTGGATAGGATCAAAAAAATATTTTTTTAGCCTAAGTGATTAAAAGCTTAAAATAAGTACTTATAAAGCATATAAGAGTATGGATAGAAAGACTGAAACTGAAAAACATTATTGATTTTTTTGGTAAACAAGTGTTGTTAAACACTTTTTTGTTGTCAAAATAACTTAAATGTCCCTAAAGTTGTTAACACCGCAGATAAAGTGAATTATTTATAATTTTTAATTCTAAAATAATTTTTTGAGCAAATCTTCAATGTATGATGATTCGTTTAAAACAAAGGAGAAAGATGAAAAATAAATTGGAGGAAAGAGAAGAAAAGAAGCGGCAAAGAGAAAATAATAATAATAATATATTCAAGGGCTACAAGTTCAGGGTATTGTTGGAATTAGAGAAAAATATAAGGGATGAAAAGGTAAATATTTTGGTCAAAAATAAAAGAATTTTAATCTGAAAAGCAAAAAGCTGGGGGTACCAGGTTCTCGTTTTTTGCCTTTTTTTAATCGATTTTTATTTTTTTAAGCACTTTTTAATTCTACTAAACATCTAAAAAAGCTAAAAAAAAATAATAATTTAAAACTGATTTGACCATATTTTAGTCTTATCCAAATGAGCTCTAAAGAAAAAAAATCAAAGCAACTCCAAAGTGTAAAGAACAGTCAAATTATATAGAAAAGAAAAAGAATGAAGATTTCTAGAATTATTTGGATACTTATTTGAATAATCAAATTTCACCATAGACAGATTTTTTAATTTATTTTTCCTTTAATTCGATTTGTTCAGTTTGTACATGTTTTCTTTGTTTAGTCCATTTATGTTTTTAATTGTGACCAAATTTAATGTATAATTGTGACCAAACATAAGCTGTGTATTTGTATAATTTTTAAAATTTTTTAATAGGATACCAAATATTAGGATTTCTTTTATCTAGTTTAAATAAGGAAGTATCTTTAGTTTTGCAGGTCTTAACACACATGAAATATAGAAGATAGCATATAAGAAGTCTTTGTAGAGTCACTTAAATCTGTTCAAATTATAAAAGAGTTAAGTAATGTTGAATCATGTTCTATTCTAAACTAGTCATACATATTATGTGTGATACAAGTCATACATATTATATATACTAGATATTCGTGCCCGTACAAAGCATGGACATTTTGGCAACGTTAATGTGATAAAGAGATCCAACTTTGAGAAAATTATTTTCTACTTATTTTAATCATTTAGTATAAGAGTAAAAGAAAAGAAATATAGTATAATGAACTGATGTTAACATGATATATACGTTCAGTGTAATCATTTAATAAGGAACAAAAAGATATTTAAAAAAAAACACTACCATCTATAATTCAATTACAAAGATCTAAATAAAAATATTATTAAAAATATACATGAAGACAAAACTAATAAATATAAGGAAAAAATAATATACACGTGTAACCATTTTATTCCACTATAAAAATAGGGATAAAACTAATAAATATAAGAAAAAAATCATATGCATGGGTAACCATTTTATTTACTACTACATATAAGTGAAGGTTGAAGTGACAAAAATTATCGAAATACCCTTGGTAGTCACCCTAACCTTCACTTATATATAGCAGCAAAAAGCAATATGCATGTGTAACTATTTTATTACATCATAAAAATGAGGACAAAACTAATAAATATAAGAAAAAAATCATATGCATGTGTAACCATTTTATTTACTAAGTACTATATATAAGTGAAGGTTGGGGTGACTAAAATTACCGAAATACCTTTGGTAGTCACCCCAATCTTCACTTATATATAATAGTAATAGTAATTTATTAGTTTTATCCTCATTTTAATGGTGCGATAAAATGGTTACACATGCATATTACTTTTTTCTTATATTAATTAGTTTTGTCCTCATGTATTATTTTAATAATATTTTTATTTAAACTCTTGTAATTGAATTATACATTGTAGTATTATTTTATAGATGTCTTTTTGTTCCTTATTAAAGAATTACCAAGGGTATTTCGGTAATGTTATGGTGCGATAAAATGGTTACACATGCATATTGCTTTTTTCTTATATTTACTAGTTTTGTCCTCATTTTTATGGTGCAATAAAATGGTTAGACATGCATATTGCTTTTTTTTTTTTTTTATATTTATTAGTTTTTTCTTCATTTATTATTTTAATAATATTTTTATTTAGACCTTTGTAATTGAAATATACATGATAGTAATTTTTTATAAATATCTTTTTGTTTCTTATTAAATTACTTATTTTTTATAACCCAAGGGTACTTCGATAATTTATTGTACAATGAAATGGTTACACATGCACATTGGTTTTTCCTTATATTTATTAGTTTTGTCATCATTTTTATGGAACAATAAAATCGTTACACATGCATATTACTTTTTTCTTATACTTATTAGTTTTGTTCTCATGTATTATTTTAATAATATTTTTATTTAGACCTTTGTACTTGAATTATACATGATAGTAATTTTTCGTAAATATCTTTTTGTTCCTCATTAAATGACTACCAAGGGTATTTCGATTATTTTATGGTTCAATAAATATTTCAAAATTAATGTATGTCAATATGCATGCGTAACCATTTTATTGTAATAGTAATAGCAAAAAAATGAATAATATTATTATTATAATGATAATAATAATAATAATAGTAAGTACCAACAAAAAGACAAAATGTGAGGATAAAACTAATAAATATAACAAAAAAGTAACATGCATGTGTAACCATTATATTGCACCATAAAAATGAGGATAAAACTAATAAATATAAGAAAAAACCATATGCATATGTAACCATTTTATTTATTACTATGTATAAGTGAAAGTTGAGGTGACTAAAATTACCGAAATACCCTTGGTAGTCATTCCAACCTTTAATTATATATAGTAGTAAAAAACAATATGCATGTGTAACCATTTTATTGCACCATAAAAATGAAGGTAAAACTAATAAATATAATGAAGAAATCATATGCATGTGTAACCATTTTATTTACTACTATATATAAGTGAAGTTTGGGTTAATAATATTTTTATTTAAACCTTTGTAATTGTATTTTACATGGTAGTATATTTTTTTTTTATGAATATCCGCTTGTTCTTTATTAAATGATTACCAAGGGTATTTGGGTAATTTTATGGTGCAATAAAATGGTTACATATGCATATTATTTTTTCCCTATATTTATTAGTTTTGTCCTCATTTTTATGGTGCAATAAAATAGTTAGACATGCATATTGATTTTTTTTTTTTTTATATTTATTCGTTTTGTTCTCATGTATTATTTTATTGATGTTTTTATTTAGACCTTTGTAATTGAATTATACATGGTAGTAATTTTTTATAAGTATCTTTTTGTTTCCTATTAAATTAATTATTTTTTTTATACCCCAAGGGTATTTCGATAATTTTATGGTGCAATAAAATGTTTACACATGCATATTGCTTTTTCCTTATATTTATTAATGTTTTCGTCATTTTTGTGGTGCAATAAAATGGTTGCACATGCATATTACTTTTTCCTTATATTTATTAATTTTGTCGTCATTTTTGTGGTGCAATAAAATGGTTGCACATGCATATTATTTTTTTCTTATATTTATTAGTTTTGTCCTCATGTATTATTTGAATAAGATTCTTATTTAGACTTTTGTACTTGAATTATACATGGTAGTGATTTTTTATAAATATCTTTTTTTTCCTTATTAAATGACTAGCAAAGGTATTTCGGTAATCGTATGGTGCAATAAATATTTTGAAATAGATGTTTGTATTCATGTGTAACCATTTTATTTACTACTATATATAAATGAAGGTTGGAGTGAATAGAATTATCGAAATACCCTTGATAGTAAAAATAATAATAATAATAATAATAATAATAATAATAATAATAATAATAATGATGATGATGATGATGATGATGATGATGATGATGGTGATGATGATGATGATGATGATGATGAGGAGGAGGAGGAGGAGGAAAAGGAGGAGGAGAAGAGGAAGAAGAGTAATAGTAATAGTAAAAAAATGAATATAATAATAATAATAATAATAATAAAATAGAAATAAAAAATAATAAAAATTATTATATTATATTATACATATATATATATATATATATATATATATTACATATTATCATATTATTTTATATTTATTTTTTTCTACTAATAATATATATAAGTAAAGGTTTAATAGTACCACAACAAATTAGTAGTACACTAATAACGCTCAAACTATACCTCTCTAATAAGAATGTAAGCAATCGTTGTCAATATATAACCCAACTAGGTTGGGGTCGAATCCCACAGGGAACAATGTGAGTGGCGATTAAACTAGTTTGAAACTATAACTACAAGTTGAATTCAAACAACTGACACAAAAAGATAAAATGGGTTTTTTTTAGTTTATCAAGTAATTGTCAGTCACTTTGGTTTCAGTGTTTGTAATAAAGAGTTTATGAAAAAATCAGAATTATGTTCACTAGGGATTTTGGCACCTGACAGATGCTACTAGTGGTTCAAGATTCTCACGGTAGGTAGAACAACAAGTTATCTTTATCGACGATATGCCTAAATGTCTCTCGACCTTCTTAAGCATTTAATTACCTAATCCTCTAGGACTTAGGGAATTTATATTCATGACTAGATTTTACCTCAGGTTAACCAACCTTGTTACAACGCTGATTATTAAATGGAGTATTTCCAAGTCCCTATTGATAATTCACTTCCCATTATATATGATTTCTTTCTCAAGCAAATCAAAGTAGGTGTTATCTATACTTTGCAACCAACATACGTTAATTAAAACCTCAAAACTATTAAGAAATCCTACCACCTCTTGAATCTTGAATACTTAGCACCTTATCAAGACCTAACCCTAGATCCCATAATTCAGGTTAATGGAATTTAGCCACTCATAATGCTAAAATCGAAACAACGAATTGTATTCATGCTTTGAATGTTAAACTCACCACAAGAAGAATAATAAATAGTGAATCATAGTTTAGATTACAAAGAAAATTCCAAAATAATGATAATAATCTTTTCAAAGTATTTGCTTTTTCAAGCCAAGAAATTAGAGAAACAAAATATCAAAGTATGTCTCAAAACTCCATGTGCCGATTCCCCAAAAAACCCTAAAACAAAGATTTAAATAGTTCACCCTAATTATGGAAACAAAATAATGAAATTCAGAAATACCTCGGATTAGGCGACGACATTTGTGATAGCCTATCAGGAAGCTGATGACTTATCACAAATGTCGTCAGCTTCTTTTTTAGTTTTGGCTCTTCCTGCTTAAGGCTGACGATAATCTTGATGACTTATCAACTCCTTAACGACCTATCACAAAATATCGTCAAGGCTCTTCTTCAGTTCTTTAGTGCTGACTTAGGTTGATGACATTCTTGACAGCTTATCAGATCGTTGACGACTTATCACAAAATGTTGTCACAGACTTCAACTTAGGCCAAATCTCTGTCTACTGCTGCCAGTGACCTTGATAGCTTATCACAGGGCTGACGACTTATCACAAATGTCGTCAGCCACACTTTTCTTCAGATTTCTTTAGATTTCAACTTTTTTGCTTTCATTCTTGTTGGTTCTCTATCATATCAGCTTCTACAGCAAAATCAAACATAAAATAATAAAAAACGACAAAAGTTGCTTAAAACTTTGCAATTATTCTTAGTTAAAAGCCTCAAATGTGTTAGCATTAGCTTACACATCATACACCAAACCTTTACTTATATAAAATAATAATAATATATATATATATGTGTGGGGGGTGGGTGGGTGGGTGTGTGAACAGAATTTGATACAAGTCATCACAAATTGCATTCAAGAGAAGCAGAAATTGCTTTTAGTGCTTCTCTGGATCTGCATATTACCTAACATATACAAGTAAAGGTTTAGTAGTACCACAAAAGAAAAATTAATAGTACACCAAACCTTTACTTATATATAATAGAAAAAATATATGTGTGTGTGTGAGAGTGTAAACAGAATTTGATACAAGTCATCATAAATTGCATTCAAGAGAAACAGAAATTGCTTTTAGTGCTTCTCTTGATCTGGATATTACCTATTATATAAGTGATAACACAACTTATTAAGAGAAGTTATTATCTTTCCTTGGCAGCAAAGGGGAATTTAATTTCCAAACATCTCTAATTAGCAATTATCAGAGGAGAATGGGATTATTGCAGAGTTGGGATGGTGCCATTTCATGGTCCATTAACTATTTATGCAATGTAAGATTCCAAGAATAAATTAAATCATGTGTATTTCCATGTTCAAAATTAATTTCACAAGATGGGTTTAAGGTTAAAGCCAATTCTAAGCCATTAAACCATAAAATTTGAGGAAACCATGTTCTCCATTTTAATTCTCATATCTATGCATATATTTAATTTGAAACCATGAAATTAAGATATGAATAATCAATTCAAAACCATGGTAAATCAATTTACACAATAACCATTCCAAATTCCTCAACCCATACTTCAAACCAAATAATAGAACTGGATGGATAGTAATTAAACACACTTTTTGTATAAAAATCAGTTTATAGAAGAGATACATGTCTGAAACACAAAAGAATTTAAAGACAATTAGGAATTTGGAGCCCATATAATGAATACATAGTAAAATGCTTGATGTTCTTGGGTTTTTATTTTTAGAGTGAAATAGTTGGGGATTGAGAAACTTTTGAAAATTTTTGATGATCAAGATTTAGAGAGTTCTTTTAGATAAAATGAAGCCAAAAGAGAAAATTACAGAAAGTAACATACTTAAGAGACAAACTGGTCAAAAACTCTCCAAACCTTTACCCCAAATCCCAACTACACACTTATACTTTGTGGGGGTACTATGACGCCCCTGAACTATTTTAAAATGAAATTATTATCCCTCGAACGTTGACATGGCAAGAGAGTGTGTTTTATTCTCTTTAAAGAGAGTGAGAACGAAAATAATTTTATTAAAAATTTATTTTTAATATTTATTTAAATAAATATATATATAATTTTAATTATTATTTTTCTTTATTCATTTCCTTTCTTCTTCTTCTTCTTGTAATGCCCTGAGCCTGGTACCCCAGACGCTACACGGTGCTAACAATTCCTTCTTCTTCTTCTTCCTGTAATGCCCTTACCCCAGACGTTACACGGTGCTAACAATTCTAAAGGAGCACTAGCTAACCCATGACTGGTACCTGCTGCAATAACTGTATAAAATACTTAAATATGCAAAAATAATAGGCTAAAAGTCCACAAGGTTCAATACTAAATTAGAATAAATAATATAATATCTAAATGAGGTATAAAAACACCCAAAACTGAAGTAAACTATCTAAACATACTATAGTCTAAAAGCCTTTAATACTATACTAATTGAATAAAGAGTTGATGGGATATGCCCCCAACTAACTCCAAACTACTGAAATAATAAAACAATGAACTAATGAAATAATTATGTCCTCGAACTATGAGGACTCACCATTGACTCTATATGCTGTAAGCTAAACAACTAAGGATACTCTAGAACTCATGTGTCTGAACCTATGTTATAAAATACCATAGCGCAAGAGAAAAGTATGCGTCAGTACATGAGAATGTACTGGTATACAAAGGGAGGTAGGATGAATGCAAGGGTTCATATACATGAACTATATTGCCTGGTCACATGAACATAACTACGTGAGAATACATGCATGAGTATATAAACAATAACTGAGAATGTGATAATACTGAATACTAGATTTGAGTACCGATAACATGAATTTCTGATAACTGATGCAACTGATAACTGATATATTGTTAACAGAGTGACTGTGTCTGATAGTCCTGATTCTGATAGAACTAGTTGAGTTCCCTAATGAGCTGAGTGACTATATCTGATAGTCCTAAACTTGAAGAATTATTTGAGTTCTTTTACTGAGTTGAAAGACTGTATGTGAAATGCCCTGATTTTCCAAACCGAAATGCTACATGGTGCTCATGACCTCGAAGGACCACAAGATAACCTATGACTGATATCTGTACCTGTAAACTACATTATATCTCATAAAATATGCGGAAACATGAACTGTAAGGCCATAAGGTTCAATACTAATACATATCTGAAAAACATGGTATAACAATACCAAAAAGGAACATAAATATAGTAAGAACTTGGTGTTGATATTCTTTAGTCTTTGGGTTCTCTCTTGTTGTTAGGGTTATTAAACTTTTTATTATAGTATTTCAAGTTTCTATATTTCTTTTTATCTTTTTAAACTTGTGGTATTGTAAAATTTGGAAAGTCTAGTGAAGCCTTGTGTGGCTTATTTCGATTCACTAGCATCTAGTTGTTTATCTTGTTATTCATGTTGTTTATTTCTTGTGTTGTGAACTTGATCTTGTATCATTTGGTATCAGATCATGGCTGGATCTTGTTCTTATGAGGTCAATCTTGGGCTTTCTTTTTAGAAAATGCAAAAAAAAAGTGTTTAAAAAACTGAAATTTCCAGAAAACTAGCAATTTGTCCATTTTTTTGTTCTTGGACAAAATTGTGTTCTTGTTGTGTTTTCGTCATGATTTATTAGTTTTTCTGACTAGATATAATAGTCTTTTACTTGTTTGGTATGTTTCAAGTGTTGGTTTATTTCTCACCAACACTAAAAGTGAGTAGATCTAAAGTAGAGCTTATAATATTGACCATTGTTGTGGTGGCTTAAAAATGTTTGGATGTTTTTTGTTGTTGTGGCTTCACTTTTGCCATATGGTCTTCACCTTGCTGTTGTTTTAAGATTTACCACGTGATTTTGTTGTTAATTGGTGGCCTAAGAACCATTTTGTTGAAGTTGTAGTTGTCTTGACCAAGTGTTGAAGATAATGTTATTGTGGAATTTGGAAGTGGCCATTTGAAATTGTTGTTGTTCTTGAAGATTGCGTTGTTGTTCTTGGTGGATGTTGTTCTTGTTCTTGGTGTTCATCACCACCTTCATATATTGTTGAAGATAAAGTGAATATTTGATCTATAAAGGTGAAGGGAAAAGTTATAAAGTTGTTTGTGAGAAGTCTTGCCCACATCACTTTTCTAGACTTGACCACCACTTTGCCTTCAATCAAGGGGACATTGTCTTGTGGGAATAGTAAAATAAAATTGGGACCTAGTCATGTGGAACTAGTAGAATCAAGTCTCACCTTTTTAAGTTTGAAAAGTTGAAAAAGGTTCCAAGACTTTTACTTTTCCTCCAAAACTAATTATCATCCATTCCAAGTGGTGTGAATATTGAAATTTCAGATTTGTAACTAAAATTGGTGTGGGACCAAGACGAATTGATTGCTGCCACATCACCATTGCTACTGTTCGCATTACTAATAATCTCAAATTTGGATTTTCCTAGTTTCTAATTGTTGATTCTTGGTTTCCTTACTTGGTTCTAGAACTAACTAACAAACTAGTATATTCCTACTAGGTTGTCAATTAGTCTTTTGAGTCCATTTGTTCATGTCAATGTTTACTTGGGTGCTTTTATCTTTTGAATATGTTGTTACTTCTTAGTTCCAGTCCTTCAAGAATTCTTTGGGACTTCAAACAAGAATTCACTTCAGATAAGAGCCTGCTCATACTTTTAAGGATTCATGGGTTACTAGACAAACTACAATGCTTGTGGAACTAAAGTGTGAGGTGATCCAAAGAGAGTGAGTGAGGAGAGATTTTACTCTAGTGTGTTTGCTGATTTTGTACATTACCTTGACAATGGAAGAGACTACATCCAAAAACGTGGATCCTAATGCTCTTAACACTATGAGGGTGTAATACCCCACATTTTTGGGCTAGTCTTTGAACCATCGTTCTTACATGTATAAGTTATTATCCAAGTGATTATCATGTGAATACAAGTTTCTTGATCTTTATACTAGTGTGTGAAATGCTCATGAGGTTAAAAATGTTCATAGAAATTATTTAGAGCCAAGTTGAGCTAAGATCCTGTTTGTTTTGTATAATCAGAGATGTATTATTTTAATATAGATTTGTATTAATCAAGTTTAGAAAAGATTTACGTTTTCGTATTTTTTTTGGGTTTATGTATTTTAATTTAGTAGCTTATAAGTTTTGCCAGCAGAAGGGTTAGATTGGGATCAGTTGTGGCCCTAAGCACCGTGTAACATCTTGGGACTCATTTTTGGGGCATTACAGAGGGCCACTCTTGAGGCCATTACCCGAACACTTGAAAGGTTGAATATGGAAGTTGGTGCCGTGAGAGGGGATTTGACAATAATTAAGGGAGATGTGTCGACTATTAGTGGGAGATTAGAACAAGTGGAGAGTCAAAGGAACTCTCGCCCTCCTACTCCTCAACATGTTTCTTCAAGTGGGCATGATAATACTTCCTCCACCACCATCACTCCCAAAACATGGCACCGAATGCTAAATCCATCCCAAGCTCCACTAAATGCCGTGAGCCAAACCATATATTTCCCTCCAAACCGTGACTCCACTAGACCAGTACATTCCCAAACTCCTCAAGCCCCTCAAGAGGGATTTGGAAATCAAGTACCTCCACTAAATACAAACCCTCTCTTCCAAGCTCCACTAAACCAAAAACCACCACCTCCACTAAACCTAATTTCTCCAAATCAAGTTGCAAATGTTCAAAACCATATCGTCCACTTTGAGGAATATGGTAGAGAGGAGCATGAGGGGTATGAAGCCTTTGATGACGCTTACTTGAGAGAGGAAGAGATCAGAGGGGGTCGTGTGGATCCAAGGAGATATCGGGGGTATGGATAAAGGGGAAACCAACATCAAGAGATAGACGTAGAAATCAACACTATTAAATTAATCCTACTAATATTTAAAGGTGAAAGTGACCCCGAGGCCTATTTAGCTTGGGAATCAGCTTATGACAAAATTTTCCAAGTTAATGATATCTCAGAAGAAAAGAAAAGTTGTTATGCCATAGTCCATTTTGAGGGATATGCTAACACTTGGTGGGAGTACATCAAACGGTTTGGTAATGAATTAGTTGATGAGAAGCCACCACTTTGGTTTCGATTAAGATACTTAATGTGACAAAGGTACCTTCTCGAGAGTTATATCCATGAGTTTCTTGCTAGGTTGTATAAGTTGCGTCAAAGTAACAAAAGTATGATGGTATATTATGATGATTTTCAAAAACTCATGTTGAAACTTGATCATCGAGGAAAACAAATTAATCATGACATCATTCGATTCAAGTGTCGGTTGAACAAAGAGATTTCCACATAGTTGACACTTCACAAGTTTGTACCATTGAAGGTATTTTCCAAGAGGCTCTTTAGATTTAAAAGGAACTTAAAAAGAGGCTGTCGTTCAAAGCAAATGGACAATCCACTTTGGGTTGTCCTAGGAGCAAGGAAATGGGTCAATTCTCTTTGGGTTGGCCCAAAAACAAGGACCAACCCACCTCTACAAGTCTGCCCGAGCCCAAAATAGTCCACAAAATTCCTCTAAGAAAAGAAGTTCACAAGTATCCTAATCCTAAAGGGTTCTAATATTACAAGTTCCAAGGTTGGGGACATAAAGCCAATGAATGTCCAAAAAGACACAATATGATCCTATGGAAAGAGAGATTATATTACCTTGGTGAGGAGGTGGGTCTTGAAGAGGAGGAGAATAGGGCCAAGCCTCAAGATGGAGAGGGAACTAAGAATGGATCATATGATGATGGCGATGGTGAAAATGTTTATCCACAAGAAGGGGAGTGTATCGTTCCAAACTTTGTAGTTAGGCGTGTCATGATTAGTAAGGCAATACATGACCAAAGTTAATGGGAAAATCTATTTCAAACTAAATGTCTTGTAAAGGGGTGTGTGTGCACTTTGGTGATCGACAGTGGTAGTTGTGCAAATGCTGTTAGTGTTGCTATGGTAAACTTCTTAAAATTGCCAACTATATCACACATTAGTCCTTACAAGTTGCAATGGTTGAATGAATGTCGTGAATTAAACATCATAAGACAATATGTGATATGGTTTAAGGTGGGAAACTACCACAAGAAAGTGATTTGTGACATGATATCGATGCAAGCATGTCACTTGTTGTTAGGTAGACCTTGGCAATATGATAGGTCTACCAAACACGATGGGAGGTCCAATGGATATACACAAGAAGAATGGACGAAAGGTCACACTTCATCCTCTTTTTCCTTACCAAGTGAATGAGTATAATCAAAAGATGAGAGAATTGAACTAAAAAGGGAAAAATCTGTAAAGTAAGAAAAAAGAGGGGAACCCGTAGGTGGGGAAGTAGGGGTATCCGAGTCTAACTCAGCATCAAACGGGAAAGAAAACATGGTGATTTTGGTTAGGAAGAAGGAACTCTTCGTGGATCATAATAATTACACGCCTATGTTACTTTTCACTCATTATTTTAACACTAACCCTACTAATTCTTCCATTTCTCCGTTGATTTCTTGTGTCTTGCAGGATTATAAAGATGTATTTCCTAAAGAACTTCTGCAAGGATTGCCCTCACTTTGGGGAATTAAGCATTAAATTGACTTTGTGTCTGTAACGCCCCGAATCTGGTATCCGAAATGCTATACAGTGCTCATGACACCAAAGGACCATAAGCTAACCCATGACTGATATCTATACTTGTACAGTGCATAACATACTATGTATAATGCAAAAGTAAAGGTTGAAAGTCTATAAGGTTCAAAACTGCATAACTGATAAAAATATAACATTTGAGTGGGGTAATAAAATACCTAAACTTAGATACTATCTGAATGTACTGTAGTCTGAAAAGCCTCTAAAACATGACTGTCTGAATAAGGAGTGGATGGGACAATTTCCCAACTAACTCCAACTACTGAAATAACTAAGTATTGAAATACTGAAATGATACATCATCCTCAAATGATGAGGACTCACTACTAGTCTGTCTGTTGAAGATCTGAGAATGCTACTGCTACTCTGGAGCTCGTCTCTCTGAACCATGGTGTAGAATAAAACACTATAGTATGAATGTGACAGTACGATTGAATGTACTGGTATGCAAGTGAGGTAGGCTGAATATAAGGGTTTATATGCATGAACATAAACTAATTGACTGTATAACATGAACATAGGAATACATACATGAACATAAAATTGTAGCTGAGTTCATGATAACATGTTTACAGAGTCTGATTACTGATAAAATGAGATACTGATGGATAATATAACTGATATTGAGCGACTGTATCTAATAGTCTAAAATTTGATGGAACTATCGGAGTTTCGTACTATTCTGAGTTGACTGTATCTGATAGTCTTTAATTAAAAAGAACTATCTGAGTTATTTTACTGAGACTGACTAACTGTATCATATAGTCTTGAATTTTGTAACTGAAACTATGGGAGAATTCATCTAACTGACATGCCCCTAATAAATGATTATAGATAAGAAGGGGTCTAATCTGTAACCCCAATTGGAAGGGTGTCAATACCGTGCCACTAGTAAGGATAAGCTGTGAGTGATGCCTCATATAGCAGGTACTAAAATGAGCATGGTAGGAACCCTCATATAAAAGGTTAAGCCACCTCATCTACCCTTATATAGTAGGTATGATGTCTCAACCTACTCTGGCTACATAGTTCTGGAGCGCAAGGATTGTTTCTAGGAATCACACTCTCAAATAACAGGTGAGTTCCCATACTTGGGCTCACTCAGTGCTAAATCCTACTCCTATCTAATTCGATACCAAACATGATTGACTGAACTAAACTGGATTAGGTTCATAAAGTTCCGTTAACTAACGAAATACTGCTGAGATTACTGAATTACTGAGCTTTCTGAGATTTACTAGGATTACTGATCATACTGAGTTTTCCTAAGTCACATGACTGGCTGAATTCTACTGAACATGACTTGACTGAGGATATCGTGAAACATGACACTGGCTTTAGGCACATAGCTATATTTTTTATGTACAACTACCCTCAGGACTCGATGGAAGAAAACTGACAAGACATGACATTCTTGAGTACATGACCAACATCAAAGATCCATAATACACTAAGTTGGGGAGTTCATGAAGTACATAGTTCACGTAATCTTGTATATAGCATGGAATGCACACGGTCAAGTCATGATTTCATCATTCTAATATAATGAGTATTCGATCAAGCAATTGCATTACATAACAATATCATAGAAGTTATTTTAAACATGTAGGAAGATTGTACATTCAGATTTTTTGGCACAATTTAGCTACAAAGCATGATTCTTGGTCTCTTAGGCATTTTATCAAACACTTAGGTTGCATGACTTAGGACATGGTAAAATCATCAAATTAACATATCATAACCAACTAACATTCATGGTTTTCAACTCACATGCTAACATATTTTTATAAAAACATATAAAGATTCCAACTTGGGAATCATACAACATCAACCACATGAACAAAATCAACCCATAGTATGAATATTATAATCCATACTTTAAAACATGATTCTTGGGCTTCATGGAAGAAAGGAATCCATTAATGAACACTATGCATACCTTGGATGGAAGTTTTCTTGAAGATTAGCGGTGAAATTTGCTTGAACTTGAATCCTCAATTGAAAACCCTAATGTGTTATTGAGAGGACTTTGACAGAAACTATTATAATTTGGGTGAAAATAGCCGAATTAAGTGTTTTTGGCTTATATAAAAGGGGTAAATTGACCCTTTTTCCCTTGAGGATGTGGTCATTAAATGACTAAAATAATTGGACATCGACGCTATGAGTGACGCGGCACGTCGATGGTTGCAAAGCTATACCTGACACGTCATGCCATAATTGAGTCGAGCCTCAGTTGTTTTGGCTCTGGTAGCCTACACAACTTGTGACCAACACGATTGGTAACACGGCGTACGAATATCGCGTTGGTCCATGATTTTGGACTTCTAAACTTGATCTAAATGAATTTTGAAAAATCTAAAACTTGCTCGGGAACACATATTGACCTTCCTGATCATGAATTAATTAAACTATAGACCATTAAAGGACATTAGGGTCGGAAAATGAGATTGCAAACTTTAAATTAAGTCTAGAAACTTAACTAGAATTTTCTAAGTGTGGGACCCCTTGATAAGCTTAAAGGACTGAATTAAGCTTAGAAATTTTACGGGGTCTTACAATATATCTCCCTCGAGAACATTCATCCTCGAATGAGATTGACTAAGATGGGAGAAAAGATAAGTTGAAGTGCACACTGAACATAAACAGCTGAAACATGATTTTATGATTGACATGATTGATAAACTGAATGCATCATACTGATCATGCATATACGATGCATGTATAACTTATTCGTGAACACATAGCTGAGATTTTTGATGAACTGAGGTTCTCACAAAGAGAATATATGTTTGATGCATGATTATATGACTGAACTGATACTTGAATGAAAATGTAATGGAACATAGTACCAAGTTTGTAATGAAATTCTGAATCATGTAACTGAATAAGCTTAAGGAGAACTGTTATCTTGAGCTGAATCTGAGTTAGAGGAGAAGAGGTGAGGATACTTTGTTTGCATGTCTGCTTTTGCTTCCCAAGTAGCTCCCTCAGCGGACTGATTTTGCCAAAGAACTTTGACTAGAGGGACTTCTTTGTTCCTCAGTCTGCAAATCTGATAATCTAGGATTTCGACTGGAATCTCTTCATAAGAGAGGCTGTTTTGAAAATCTACGCTCAAAATAGGGACTACAACTGATGGATCACCTATTCACTTCTTTACAAAAAAGACATGAAAAACTGGGTGAACTGAGGCTAGATCTGAAGGCAATTCGAGATCATAAGCTACCTTGCCGAAGCGACTAAGAATTTTGAAGGGACCAACATATTTGGGACTGAGCTTCCCCTTCTTCTGAATATTTTAACTCCCTTCATGGGAGAGATCTTGAGATAGACAAAGTCACCAATTTCAAACTCAAGGTCTTTCCTGCGTACATCTGCATAAGACTTCTGTCAGCTTTGAGCAGCCCAAAGTCTTTCTTTGATTAACTGAACTTTCTCTAGCACATCGAATACTAAGTCAGGCCCTATGACTGAGGCCTCACTAAGTTTGAACCAACCAACTGGAGATCTGAATCTCCTACCATAGAGAGCTTCGAATTGAGCCATCTGAATACTAGAATGATAATTATTGTTGTATGCAAACTTGATCAAAGACAAGTGGTTATCCCAACTTCCCTTAAAATCAATTGCATACGTACATAACATATCTTCTAAAGGCTGAATGGTCCTTTCTTCTTGACCATCTTTCTGAGGATGAAAGGTTGTGCTGAGATAAACTTGGGTACCAAGACCCTTTTAGAACACTTTCCAAAAATAAAAAGTGAATTGGGTACCTCTATCTGAGATAATAGACAGTGGAACATCGTGTAATCTGACCAACTCCTTGATATAGAGTTTGGTATAATCCTTGGCTGAATAAGAGGTATAGACAGGAAAGAAATGAGCTAATTTGGTCATTCTGTCTACAATGACCCAAACTGAATTATGCTGGCGATGAGTACGAGGCAAACCCGTCACAATGTCCATCTTCACTTCTTGCTACTTCCAAGTAGGAATAATGAACTCCTGTATGGGACCACTAGGCTTCTCATGCACTATCTTAAACTGCTGACATATAGAGCACTTAGCCATAAACTTTGCAATATCTCTCTTCATCTCACTCCACTAATAGATCTCCCATAAGTCGTGGTACATCGTAGTGGCCCCTGAATGAATAGAGTAGCGCGCACACAATCTTCCACTTGGGAGAAAACCTCTACTTTCTGATCTCTAACTGACTCTTTCAACTTGACTAGGCTGGGATCTCTATCTTACTTTTATTTCACCTCAGACACTAGAGATAATTCTGACCTACTCTAAACCCATACATCACCCTCTTCTGTATCGACTAAGTGAACACCTGGTCTGGCAAGCTGATGAACTTCCTGAGCTAACTTTTTCTTACTATCCTCAACATGAGCAACACTACCCATAAATAGTATAGTGAGAGTGTTGGCCACTACATTAGCCTTTCCCGGATGATAAAAGATACTCATGTCATTAGCCACTACATTGGCCTTACCCGAATGATAAAGGACACTCATGTCATCATCTTTCAAGAGCTCTAACCACCTTCTCTGACAAATATTGAGATCTTTCTGAGAAAAGACATACTGAAGACTCTTATGATCTATGAAGACATATATATGAACTCCGTATAGATAATGCCTCCAAATCTTCAAAGTAAATACTATGGCTGCTAACTCAAGATTATGAGTAGGATAATTCTTCTCATGGGGATTTAACTGTCTGGAGGAATAGCCTATGAACTTACCACGCTACATGAGGACACAACCCAAACCTACTCTAGATACATCACAATACACTATGAACCCATTTGAACAATCTGGAAGCGCTAGAACTGAAGCTGAGGTGAATCGAGTCTTCAACTCCTAAAAACTCTTCTCGCAAGGATCTGACCACTAAAACTTGACTTTTTTCTGAGTCAATTTGGACATAGAGGATGCAGTAGAAGAAATCCCTCAACAAACCATCTGTAATAGCCAGCCAAACCCAAGAAACTCCTGATATTTGATGGAGAGACCAGACGAGGCCAGTTTTTTACTACTTCGGTCTTTTGAGGATCTACTTTCATGCTATCACCGAAAATGATATGACCAAGGAATGCTACTGACCTTAGCCAAAATTCAAACTTACTAAATTTGGCAAATAACTAATTATTTATAAGAGTTTGTAATACTATTTTGAGATGGTCTGCATGATCATGCTCACTGCGGGAGTAAACAAGGATATCATCTATGAAGACTATGACGAACATGTCCAAGTACTGCTTGAACACCCGGTTCATCAAGTCCATGAAATATACTGGGGAATTGGTAAGACCAAAGGACATGACTAAGAATTTGAAGTGACCATACTGAGTTCTGAAAGCTGTCTTCAGGATATCACATTCTCTGACTCTGAGCTGATGATAGCCCAATATGAGGTCTATCTTAGAGAAATAGCTGGAACCCTAAAGTTTGTCAAACAATTCATCAATTCTGGGAAGTGGATACTTATTCTTGACCGTAACTTTGTTGAGATGACGGTAATCAATACACATCCTGAGAGAACAATCTTTTTTTTGCATGAATAAGACTGGTACTCCCCACGAAGACACACTGGGTCTGATGAATCCCTTCTCTAAGAGATCCTTCAACTTCTCTTTCAATACTTTGAGTTTTACTGGTGCCATTCTATATGGCAGAATAGATATAGACTGAGTATCTGAAAGAGGATCAATGCCGAAGTCCTTTTCTCTTTTGGGAGGAATTACTGGAAGATCTTTGGGAAAGACATCTAAATATTCATTCACGACTAGGACTGATTCAAGACTGGGAGTTTTGAAAGTAGAGTCCTTAACATGAAAAAGATGATAGACACATCCGTTAGATATCATTTTTCGTGCCGGAAGGTAGGAAACAAGCTGCCCTCTGAAAGCTGAAGTATTACCCCTCTACTCTAAGATGGGTTCATAGAAAACTGAAACTGAACAACCCTATTTCTATAGTTGACTGTGGCTTAGCAGGAATGAAGCCAATCCATCCCGAGAATGACATCAAAATTAATCATCTCTAATTCAACTAAATCTGCTGAAGTGACTTTCTGAAATATCATAATCGGACAGTTCCTGTATACCATTCGGGCTATGATTTTTTTACCCACTGGGGTAGATACTAAGAAGGGATCTGCTATAATTTTTGGACTGACTCCGAAATCAACTGCCATATAAGGAGTAACAAAAAACAAGGAAGCTCTTGGATCTAGCAAAGCGTAAACATGCAAGTGAAAGATCTGTAATGTACCAGTAACCATAATAGGAGAATTCTCCTGATCCTGTAGGGACTGAAGAGCATAGAGACAATTTAGGCATTACCCACTAGTAGCACAAGAGGTGGCACCCTACTGATTTGGACGATCGGACTGAGCTGAGGAACGATTAAGCGACCCTGAGGACCCAGCTGAGGATAGTCTCTGACTCTGTGGCTTGGATTTCTATATCCAAAACAAATACCACTGCCCACTCTGCAAATACCCTGATGGTGTTTTCCACAAGTCTGACAAAGAGGATTGGTACAAGCACTGCTAACACTGTGCTGAGACTTAGGGCCTGGCACCATATCTCTATTGTCGTCTTTGAATTTCTGCACTGGATCACTAGCTGAAAAAACAGCTGGAACTGATGATGCAGGACGAAACTAAGAACGATTCCCTCTCTCTGACTTAGGCTGAGCAAAGTTGAAACTACCTATCCTTGGTATCTTATTCTGCTTCTCTCTACTTAATCTTCTGCTCTTCTATCTGAGCATAGATCATGAGTCTAGCTATGTTTATGTCACTATTCAACGTCAGAGTCCTGCACTCATTCACCAAGCTATCATTCACCCAGAAACAAACTTACTCATCTTGGCCCTGCTATCTCCTACCAGATGAGGTGCATATCTGGCTAATTAAGTAAACTTAAGAGAATACTCTTTCACCATCATGTTGCCCTACCTGAGGTTGATAAATTCTAACACCTAAGCTTTTCTTAGCTCTAGGGGAAAGAATCTATAAGAAAAGCAGAAGAAAACTCCTTCCATTCTAGGGCCCTGCATCAATTTCCCTCTCTGACTTCAACTGTTTAAACCATGTGTGATCCACATCCTACAAATGATATGCAGCTAGCTCAACACTCTCAACATTAGTCACCCCCATGATGTCCATTAATTTTTGAACCTGATCAAGGAATTCCTTAGGGTCCTCATCTGACTTAGACCAAAAAAGGATAGAGAATTCATTCGGGTAAAGTCCTGAATCCTGGCTGCAGCTGAAATGGCCACTGGGTTGGATGGAATGACAGCTGGTCATTTATTCTAAGCATCAACTGATTGAGCAAGAGTAGTGATTGCAGCTCTGAACTCTGTATGAGAAACATGTTCGCCCAAAGGATCTTCGGGCTGAGGGGCTGACTAATTTCCAGTTCTCTTCTTGGGAGGCATGTTCTGTAAATGGAAGAGAAAAGGATTAGGCTAAGAGATTAACTTGAGATTATGCTCACTGGAATGACATTAATACTAAAAGAAGGGAAATTTTTCCTAAAACATCTTATAGCCTCCTGCACATAAATATGGCGTGCAACACACCCATGTACAAGACTCTACTAGATGCGGATTTCAGACTTCCTTGGATACTATTGAACCTTAGGCTCTGACACCAAGTTTGTAACACCTCAAATATTGTATCCAAAATGCTACACGGTGCTGATGACCCTAAAGTACCACAAGCTAACCCATGACTAATATCTATACTTTTACACTGCATAACCTATTACATATAATGTGAAAGTAAATGTTGAAAGGCCATAAGGCTCAAAACTGCATAACTAATAAAAATATAACATCTTAGTGGGGTAATAAAATATCCAAAACTGAAATACTATTTGAATGTATCTAGTCTAAAAAGCCTCTAAAACAAGACTGTCTCAATAAGGAGTGGATGAGACATGTCTTCAAATAACTCCAACTACTGAAATAACTAAGTACTGAAATACTGAAATGATAAATCATCCTCAAATGATGTGGACTCATTACTAGTCTGTCTGTTGAAGATCCGAGAATGCTACTGGTGCTCTAGAGATCGTATCTCTGAACCTATAGTATAGAATAAAACACCATAGCACTAATGCATCAGTATGATTTAATATCCCATTAGCTTAATCTGTAAAATTAGCATAAATACATCAAAAAAAGACAAAAGTTGCTTAAGGCCTCACATTTATTCTAGGTTAAAGGCCTTAAATATGTTAGCAATTGCACACACATCAACACCCTCAACATAAAACAATTGTTTGTCCTCAAGAAACTTAATCCAACTAAGAGAACACATAGCACATTCAACAACCAAATTTTCATTTAAGCACAACACAAAGTTATTCCTTCAATGCCAAACCAACTAATACCAACTATGCATATCATTGAAAAACAGTACTGTAAGGCAAAGGAATCAAGCAGCAGCATCAATCTTAGCCGCAACAACCATTCACATATCAATGCCACACTATCTAAACAAGAAAGTAGCTAGCAACGATACCAGTGTGCCCTCACAATAAAGAAATCCCCCTATTCTCATATAAGAAATCCAAAAATGCAAATATGGGGGTCATCAAAAGACTCTCACTCTCAAAAGGAAGTTCCAGTCAGTGTATGCCAAGTACCATAGGCTTGCCCTTATTTTCATTACCAAAATCCTCAGATAGGCCAGCTAGAATCACAATAGGACTTCTTTTAGGCTTGTAGTATGGTTTGGAGCTGGTATGATATTCAAGGTTATTTAGAGTGACTATGCCTCCTTAACACTAATTTCTTGGGTCTCACTTATTATCCTCTTTATTTTCTCTTCTTCTCTTGATCATCCATATTCAAGTTGGGGGCTGCCCGTTTTTATTATTATTATTATTATTATTATTATTATTATTAGCTCTCATATTTTATTCTTTCTCCTTTATATCACCCTTCTTTACACTTATCTTACACCATGCACCTCTATAATAGCTACCCTCAACTTAGGCTGTTTTCCTAGATCAAGGTGCTCAGTGTCCAAGGAAGGCTAGGGATAAACACGTTCATTGTGGTATAAATGGAAAGGTGAAAGGTGTCATATAAAAGAAATGGTTAATTTAGGCTCTAAGCAGGGATCAAGGGGTGTTATACATACAAGGAATAATATTTAGGCTAAAAGTGGGTTAATCAACGACGACCTATGATCTTGTCCTAACTCTTATCCTAAGACCATGGCAAGACCAACCAGGAAAGTTCTAGCTTTAACATATAGAGGGAAATAAGTAATAGTTCACACACACCCGGCACACAAGTATATCACAGGCCACCACTTATCTAGTTCATGCAACTGTTCAGAAATAATCATCAAGCGGCTATAACTAATTCCGCAATAAGATTCACAATGGTCACAAGTAAATGTAATCCACACAGTTTATCAAAAAAGACATTGGAAGGATTTTCAAACGTCGAGCAAGAATATGTCACTACCTTTTGTATTTTTATTTTTCCTAGTTACCAAAAACTATGTTGCAACAACAAACTACCCTCCACCCTCGACTTAGAATTAAAGTAAAACTAAAATAAGAGCTAGAGTATACCTAGACTAGGTCGATCTCGGGGATCATGGGTTGCCTTCGATGTAGTGCTTGATTTAATATCGCAACACGACTCAGGTATCTCAATTATCTCAAACTTCATCGAGATAGATAATAGTGGTGCTTTTTACTAATTCTTTTAGGACAATGGAACACTTGACCCGTTGCCCATTTACCTTGAAAGAGCTAACGTCTTCATTTTCTAGTTCCACTACTCCAGATGAGTGGACTTGACTAAACTTAAAAGGACCTGACCACCTAGATTTAAGCTTCCCTAGGAACAATTTAAGTCTGGAAATAAACAGAAGCACCAAGTCCCCCTTTTTGAATTCTCATTTCTCTATTCTCCAATCATGGTACTTTTTCATATTTTGTTTATACAGATCTGCTCGTTCATATGCCCTGAGATGGAATTCATCCATCTCATTTAGTTACCCTAGTCTCATCTCTGCTGCTTCCTTCTAATTCAAATTCAACCTTTTGAGCGCCCATAAAGCCTTGTGTTCTAGCTCCATTGGCAGGTGGCAAGCTTTTTCGTAGACCAGATGATATGGTGACATGCCAATGGGTGTCTTAAAAGTAGTTTGGTATGCCCACAAGGCATCATCAAGCTTTTGAGACCAGTTTTTTCGGCTATCATTCACCATTTTGGCTAGGATTGCTTTAATTTAATGATTCGACACCTCCACTTGTCCACTAGTTTGTGGATGGTACGGAGTAGCCACTCCGTGTTGTTTCACTCCATATTTTGCCAAAGCTGCTCTAAATAATTTGTTACAAAAGTGAGATCCTCCATCGCTTATGATAGTACGTGGTACTCCAAAGCAAGAGAAGTTGTTCTTTTTGAGAAAAACAACAACCCTCTTTCCTTCGTTGTCAGCCAAGGCCACAGCTTCAACCCACTTAGAGACATAGTCAACAACAACCAGAATATACTTTATCTTGTATGAGCTTACAAATGGACCCATGAAGTCAATGCCCCAGACATCAAATAATTCAACTTCAAGCATCTTAGTCAAGGGAATCTCATGTCTTTTAGAGATTGACCCCTGCCTCTGACATTGGCCATATTTCTGCACAAACTCGTGGGAATCTTTAAACAATGTTGGCCAATAATAGCCACTCTGCAACGCCTTCCTGGCTATTCGGTCACCTACATGGTGACCCCCAACTGGGGAAGCATAACATGCTTCCAGTATGCATAATAAGTGTACTTCTGGAACCCATCTCCGTATGATATTGTCTACACATCGCTGAAAAAGATAAGGCTCATCCCAGAAGTAGTGTGTTACATCATGCAAGAATTTATTCCTTTGGTGGAAAGAAAGATTTTCTGGGATGACCTCACTCACAACGTAGTTTGCATAATCCACGTACCAGGGCAATATTTTCACAGCAGTTTCCAGGATCTCCTTATCAGGAAATGCATCATTTATCTTTGTTTCATTACTAGCTTCCTATTCACCTTCCATTATAGATAGATGATCCACAACCTAGTTTTGACAAACTTTCCTATCTTTGACTTTGAAATCAAATTCTTGCAGCAGCAACACCCATCTAATAAGCCTTGGTTTTGCATCCTTCTTAGCCATCAAATACCTCAAAAAAGCATGGTCAGTGTGGACCACTACTTTGGTCCCAAGCAGATAAGCTCTGAACTTCTCGAAAGCATATACCAAAGCTAGAAGTTCCTGTTTAGTGACAGTGTAATTTTTTTGTGCTCTATTCAGTGCTTTGCTGGCGTAATATATCGGATAAAATAGTTTATCCTTCTTTTGTCCCTATATATCTCTCAAGGCAACACCACTTGTATCACACATTATCTCAAATGGTTTTGCCCAGTCAGGAGAACTAACAATAGGAGCCTCAACCAGCTTCTTTTTAAGGCACTCAAATGCCTTCAAACACTCGTCATCGAAGAAAAAATTAACTTTCTTCTCTAGAAGCTTTCAAAGTGGATTTGAAACCTTTGAGAAATCTTTTATGAATTTATGATAAAATCCTACATGACAAAGAAAATTACGCACTTCCTTCACTTAAATGGGAGGCGGTAGTTTCTCAATAACTTTTACCTTTGCTAGATCAAATTCAATCCCTTTTTCAGAAATTTTATGGCCAAGAATGATTCCTTCTTTTACCATGAAATGGTATTTTTCCCAGTTAAGCACTAGGTTAAATTCAAGACATCTTTGTAAGGCAACATTCAGATTCTCCAGACACATTTCAAATGAATCACCCACCATAGAGAAATCATCTATGAATACCTCTAAGGTATCTTCCACCATATCACAGAAAATAGACATCATGCACCATTTAAAAGTGACGGGTGCATTGCAAAGCCCAAATAGCATCCTTTGAAATGCAAAGGTGCCATGTAGGCATATGAATGTCGCCTTCTCTTGATCTTCAGGAGCAATGCAGATTTGGTTATATCCAGAATAACCATCCAAAAAGTAATACCACCCCCTATCGTCTAATCAATCAAGCATTTAATCCATAAAAGGAATTGGGAAGTGGTCCTTCAGAGTCCAAGAGTTTAACTTGCGGCAGTCCATGCAAACTCTCCACCCAGTTACTAGCCTGAGTGGAATCAACTCATTCTTTTTATTAGAAACCACCGTCGTACCCCTTTTTTTGGGCATGTATTAAACTGGGCTCACCCACTTGCTGTCAAAATAGGGTAAACCACTCCTGCATCCAACCACTTAATAATCTCCTTCTTAACCAACTCTTGCATTGGTGGGTTAAGATGATGATGATGCTCTATAGTTGGAATACACTCTTTCTCAAGTTGAATTTTATGCGTGCAGATGCCAGGGGGAATACCAATAATATCTGCGATGGTCAATCCGATTGCTTTCTTGTGCTTCTGAAGTACTAAAATAAGTGCATTTACTTGTTTTTCTTCCAAATCAGCTACAATAATAATAGGTAGTGTGTTTCCTTTACCTAGAAACACATATCGTAAGTGTCCAGGCAGTTCCTTCTACTCCAACACTGGAGGTTCTTCAATAGATGGCTTGGCTGGTGGCGTTGGTCGATAAGAAAGATGAAGGTCCAATTTTTTAGGAGCATAAGGATATGATCCCATGCCAGTCAAGGCACAAACTATCTCTTCATACTCCTCAATGCCTTCACTTTCACAGTTCATTATGACCGCGGCTAAAGGTTTAATAACAAGTTATTCAATTATGGGCACATCCTGTTCATCCTCAAAATACATATCAACTACTGAGAACACACTCATTTCCTCATGCTGTTTCATTGATTTACCCACATAAAACCATACCACTTTATCATTCACCCTGAATAAGAGCTCATTCACTCTCAAATCGATTAACACACTTCCGGTTGTGAGGAAAGGTCAACCTAAGATTATGGGAACCTCAAAGTCCACCTCCTAGTCTAGAATGACAAAGTCTGTAGGGAATATGAAATTTGAAACCTTTACCAACACATCATATAGAATACCAACAGGTCGCTTTACTGACCTGTCCGCCATCACCAGTCTCATATTAGTGGGTGTGGGATTCCCTAGACCCAACTTTTTATAAATATTTAATGGCATCAAATTAACTCTTGCTCCCAAATCACACAGTGTTTTAGTGAATTCCATAGTTCCAATTGTGCAGGGAAAGTGACTGTATCTTGATCCGGCTACTTCTACATTAAGGTCCTTCTAGAAATAACACTGCAAATGTAGAGATCTATCTCCAATTTGCTACTGAATGCTCGTTTATTGTAACAAGGTCCTTCATGAATTTTGCATATCTTGGTATTTACTTAAGTGCCTCAATCAAAGGCACATTTATCGTCAATTGCTTGAGCATTGCCATGAACTTACTAAATTTGGCATCATCAGCCTTCTTCCTCAATCATTGAGGAAAAGAAGGTGGTGGTCTTAGGATGGTTTTCAACACCACTTCCTCTTCTTCGTCCTTTCTCTTCTCTGACGCATCAATAGAGCTATTTAGCTTCTCAAACTCCACTGGATTGTTTTTTTCTAGTTTATCTAGAACTACCTCATTGTTCACAGACTTGCCCACAGAAGTGCTAGATAAGATCTTACCACTCCTAGTGGTAATCTCTAGACATGAGCCATCAGTCTGTTGACTCTGAACCATTTTACTAGGTAGATTTCCACTTATTCCCTGGTTCTGTGTTTCAAAAAATTGGCTCATCTACTACTCCAACTGCTTGATAGATGTTGAGTGTGAACTAACCAACTGGCTCAGAGTAGAAAATTTACTCTTCATAGTAAGTACCCTTGAGTTGGTAGCCTCAACTCCCTTCAACAGTTTTTTTCATCATATCCTCCATACCTATCTTCCCCGAGCTAGTTACAACAGCTTTCTAGTTTTCACGAAGAACATATAGCTTACTTCTGTCATTGTTGCTTCTCCAGTTTCCCTGCTCTCTGTCTTTGTAACCAAGCTTGTCATAAATGTTCCAACCTTGATTTACGTAGCTATTTCCTCAGAAACACCCTGTTTATTAACATAAGTATCCCCTTCTTCAGGCTCTACATCAACTTGGTCCTAAGAAATCACAGCCTTTACTTTCTCTGTCTTCCTCGATAATAAGTGCTTGGTGAGCAGGTCCATCTGAGTCTTTATATAGGCCATATCTTGATCCCTCTCCTTATCTTTCTTGTGTTGTTCAGAATTTATTCTCATATAAATAGTAGGGCTTTTCACCACAGAATCCCTAGTGTACCAAGATCGACTCCGTTTGCTCATCTTAATCAGCATATCTACAACATCTTGAAATGAGAGATCAACAAATGAATCACCAGTGGCGTTATATACAATCGGCTTTGTTACAAAGTTGAGAGCCCTGTATAAAGTCTCCATTAAATATAAGTCCATCATGTTATGGTTCGGACACTGTGTCAGCTTCTTCTTGAACCTCTCCTAAGTTTCATACAAGGCCTCAGTCGGGAGCTATCTAAAATTGCTGATCTCATCCCTCAACTGTACCTTCTTGGTAGGTAGAAAGAACCTTTCTAGGAAAGCTCTTTTAAACTGGCTCTAGTTGGTTATAGAATCGGGCGTTAGCTCATTTAGCCACAATGTTGCCTCCCCAGATAGAGACAATGGGAATAGCCTCAATCGGATAGCATTCTGGCTCACTTCTGGGTTATCAAAAGATTTGCAAATGGTGACAAAATTCACTAGATGTAGGTGAGGGTCATCCCCAGGAAGGCCTCTAAACAACCCCTTCATATTTAGGAGTTGGATCATCGTGCTTATAATATTAAACTTTGCTCCAGGTGCCAACGATGGAGGAATAATTGCACCCGTTGCACCTGCTCCATCCATATCGTCATCATCAAACTCATACTGCAACGGCTGTTCTGCCATTATGCTTATGCGATGGAATTCTGGATTGAGTGGTGCTTGGCATACCCTATAAAGGACCTACAAATAAACAAAAACAACAAACAAACGTTAATTGAGAAAACTTAACTAACAGTAAATTAGTGCACACAAACTTTCAGTTTACAATCGTACTCCATAGCAACAGTGCCATTTTTGATAACGCTCAAATTACACTCTTGAATAGGTGTAAGAGATCATTTTCAATATAAAACCCAACTAGGTTGGGGTCGAATCCCATAGGGAATAAGGTGTGAACTCAATTTGTTTATGAGTTAATTCACTGGTAGTTTACTGTTTCCTGAAATGGGGGTTTTAGTTTTGCATAAAATTGTTTATCACTTTGAACTTAATGTTTGTAACCAATATTTTATGAGATAACCAGGATTATGTTCACTAGGGCTTACGAAACATGACAGATGCTACCATTAACTCAAGGTTCTCACGGTGGTTAGGATTACAAACTATCTTTATCAATGGTATGCTTAAATGTGTCTCGACCTATTTGAGCATCTAATTTCCTAATCCTCTCAAACTTAGGGAATCGCAACTCACTACCCAAATTTTACCTTAGGTTAATCAACCTTGTTACAATACTAATTATTAAACGAAGCCTTTCCGAGTCCCTGTTGATAATTCATTCGTACTGTTTATGATTTCTTTCTCAAGAAAATCAAAGTAGGTATGCCTATTGTTTGCAACCAACAAACATAAATTCTAATCTCAGAATTACCAAGAAATACTAACACTTATTAAACCTTGAGTAATTAATTAACACCTTATCATGACCTAACCCTACATTCCATAATCCAAGTTAAGAGTGTTTAGCCACTCATGATGCAAGAAATAAAGACACAAATTGAATTCATAATTGAAAAGATTACCTTACAATAATGAAGAAAATCAAAATTGAACTTGTAATTGAATCACAAGGAAAACACTAAAATATTGGTTTTTAGAGAGAGAAAGATAAAAGTCGTATGCTGTCAATATGTCAATGGATGATGGATAAATCGATTAAAATCCTCAAACAAGGCTTCAAATAGTAAACCCTAAATAAGGAAATAAAATTAAAAGTTTCAAATTTTCCTCGGAATAGATGGCGATGCCCATGATGGCCTATTAGGGGACTGATGGCCTATCATGGATGCCGTTAGATTCTCTTTATGTTTGGCTTTTGCTGTCTCAAGATGACGACTATCATGATGGCCTATCAAGAGTCTGATGGCGTGTCATGGATGTCGTCAACTTCTCTTCGATTCTGATAATTTTTGTCTAAGGTTGACGATGATTATAACAGATTTTCATAACTCTGACACCTTATCACGATACGCTGTCACAACTTTACAGTAATTCCCATTCTCTGGTTAAGGTTGATGGTATTACTGACGGCATATCATACTTTGGACATCTTATCAGCAGATATCGTCACAATATTCACTTCATGTCAACTCCCTAGTTATATTTGACGGCAACTTTGATAGCCTATCATGGGGTTGATAACTTATCATAGATGTCATTGCCACACCTTTCTTTAGATTTCTCCAGATTTTAACTTCTTTGCCCCCTTTCTTGTTGGTTCTCTATCCCATTAGCTTAATCTGTAAAATTAGCATAAACACATCAAAAAGCAACAAAATTTGCTTAAGGCCTCACAATTATTCTAGGTTAAAGTCCTTAAATGTGTTAGCAATTGCGCAAACATCAACATGTATGAACATGAAACAATAGCTGAGTTTGTGATAACATTTTTACTAAGTATGATTACTTATAACATAAGATACTGATGGCTAATATAACTGATATAAGTAATATTGAGTGACTGTATCTGATAGTCTAAGTTCTCATGGAACTAGTTGAGTTTCGTACTGTTTTGAGTTGACTGTATTTGATAGTCCTAAGTCTGAAGAACTATCTGAGTTCTTTTACCGAGATTGAGTGACTGTATCTGACAGTCCTAAATTCTATAACTTAAACTGTGGGATAATTCATCTAATGATATTTCCCTAATAAATGATTATAGCTATGTAGGGATCCAATTTGTAATCCCAATTAGAAGGGTGTCAATACCGCACCACTGGTAAGGACAAGTTATGAGTAATCCCTTATATAGCAGGTACTCAAATAAGAATGGTGGGAAACCTTATATAACAGGTTAATCCACCTTATATACCCTCATATAGCAGGTATAATGTCTCAACCTATACTGTCTAAGTAGTCTTAGAGCGCAAGGATTGCTTCTAGGAATCACACCCTCAAATAATAGGTGAGTTCCCATCCTTGGGCTGACTCGGTGCTGAATCCTACTCCCATCTGATTAGACACTAAACATGATTGACTGAACTAAACTAGATTGAGTTCATGAAGTTTCGTTGACTTAAAAAATACTTCTGAGATTACTGAATTACTAATCTTTCTAAGATTTACTAGGATTACTGATCATATTGAGTTTTTTTAAGTCACATGACTGATTGAATTCTACTGAACATGGCTTGACTGAGGATATTGTGAAATATGACATTGGATCTAGGCACACAACTATATTTTTTGGGTACAAGTACCCCCAAAACTCGATGGAAAGAAACTAACAAGACATGATATTCTTGAGTACATGACAACATCAAAGATCCATAATACACTAAGTTGGGGATTTCATGAAGTACATAGTTCACATAATATTCTATATAGCATGGAATGCACATGATCACATCATGATTTCATCATTCTAATATCATGAGTATTCGATCAAGTAATTGTATTACACAACAATATCATAGAAGTCATTTTAAACATGTGGGAAGATTGTACATTCATAATTTAGGGCACAATTTATCTACAAAGCATGATTCTTGGTCTCTTAGGCATTTTATCAAACACTTAGGTTGCATGACTTAGGACATGGTAAAATCATCAAATTAACATATCATAACCAACTAACAATTCATGGTTTTCAACTCACATGCTAACATATTTTCATAAAAACGCATAAAGATTCTATCTTGGGAATAATACAACATCAACCATACGAACAAAATCCACCCATAGAATGAATATTATAATCCATTCTTTAAAACATGATTCTTGGGCTTCATGGAAGAAAGGAATCCATGAATGAACACTATGCATACCTTAGATAGAAGTTTTCTTGAAGATTGGCGGTGAAATTTACTTGAACTTGAATCCCCAATTGAAAACCCTAATGTGTTATTGAAAGGACTTTTAGAGAAACTATTATGATTTTGTTGAAAATAGCCAAATTATGTGTTTTTGGCTTATATATAAAGGGTAAATTGACCCTTTTCCACTTTAGGATGTGGTCATTAAATGATTAAAATAACTGGGAACCGATGATATGAGTGACGCGACATGTCGATGGCTACAAAGGTATACCTGACGCATTGCGCCATAATCGCATCGAGACTCAGTTGTTTTGGCTCTGGTAGCCTAAACAACTGGTGACCAACTTGATTGGCAATGCGGCGTGCCAATATCACGTTGGTCCACTATTTTGGGCTTCTAAACTTGATCTAAATGAATTTTGAAAAATCCAAAACTTGTCCGGGAACACTTATTGACATTCTTGATCATGAATTAATACAAATCTACACCATTAAAGGACATTAAGGTCATGAAATGAGATTTTAAAATTTTGAATGCCAAATAATAAATGAAGTCTGGAAACTTAGCTAGAATTTTCTAAGTTTAGGACCGCTTGACAAGATTAAAGGACTGAATTAACTTAGAAATTTTGTGAGGTCTTACAGTGTCAGGCTCATAATTGGCAAACGAGCAGGATTATTGAAGCAACCCTCTGGATGCCAGAGAATTACAATGTCAAGTTGAGGAACTCCTTAACAAAGTTATATTAAGGAGAGAATGAGTCTGTGCGCAGTTGCTGTGCTACCAATGACTAAGAAAGATGGAACATGGCGTATGTGTATGGACTGCCGAGCTATCAACATGATTACAATAAGATATCGTCACCCTATCCCTAGGTTAGATGATATGCTTGATGAATTAAATGGTTCGTGTTTATTTTCCAAGATTGAATTAAGGAGTGGCGATCACCAAATAAGAATGCAACCTGGAGATGAATGGAAAACTGCCTTCAAGACCAAGTTTGGTCTCTATTAATAGATGGTTATGCCATTCGGCCTAACAAATGCTCCAAGTACTTTTATGAGGCTAATGAATCATGTGATAGAGCTATTTATTAGAACATTTGTTATCGTATACTTTGATGATGCTTTGGTTTATAGAAAGTCTTTAGATAAGCATGTGATGTATTCTCAATGTGTGTTTGATGTCCTTAGAAAGGAAAAATTATATGTAAATCTGAAAAAATGCTCCTTTGGTGTTAATAAAGTTGTTTTCTTAGGTTTTGTTATTGGTTCAAGAGGGGTCAAAGTGATGAATCCAAGATAAATGCTATCAAAACTTGACCAATCCCATAAACCGTTGGATAGGTAAGAAGCTTCCATGGATTGACTAGTTTTTATAGAAGGTTTTTCAAAGGATTTAGCACCATAGACGCCTCCTTAACCGAGTTCATTCGAAAATATCAACCCTTAAAGTGGGGTGATGAGAAACCTAAGGCTTTTGAAGCTTTAAAATCTATGCTCATCTCTGCGCCTTTGTTATAATTTCCCAAATTCTAGATCCACCATTGTTGAGGTGTGTTTGAAGCTTTTTGAGGTGGGATCTCATGGTGAATACCTTGTTTGTGTCTTTTTTGGATGATTTTGTGTTGTTTATGATTTTCTTGGCCAAGGTAACCTTGATCTGAAAGAAAATTTGAGTTTGGGGTTCATTTACCTAGTGGTCAAACCGTGGTCAACTCTTGAATGTTCATCTTGTTCATCCACATCTTTAAATCTTGTTGAAGAAGAATATTCAGGTAGCTTGTTTGATCCAAAAATAGAGAAGAAAGAGAGTGTACTAAGTGTTGTACCAGAATATTCCTAGCATATTTTAAGTCTTCCAAAAATGAAGAGGGGACAAGCAAGTACAATTAAAAGTACACTTGAGGGGACCAATCCATTTTTGAATTCATTTGAAGATTCAAGAAGGCTTCAAACCGTAACTTTTCCCTCTAAAACCGAAATTCTTCTTCCTAAAAGAGTGTTTAGACAAAACAAGAATTTGGAAGTTGAAAAAATTTGAAAAGTGACGTCCAATTACAAGCTGCCACATCATCACTTATATAAATGACCAAATTGAGTTCTAAATTTGATTTCTAAGTTTATAATTGTTTATTGTAGTTGAATTTGTGTTGATTCTATTACCATTAGCAAACTAGTAATTACCTACTAGGTTGATAATTAGTTTAGAGTCCTTTGTTTGTGTCAGCATTTCTTTTGTGCTTTTATCATTTGTAATTTCTTGAAACTTGTTGGTTCAAGTCCGTAAGAAATTTTCTTTTAGTCTTATCAAATAAAAATCCATTCTGGGCAAAAGTAGAATCATCCGTCACTCACTTTCCAAGTACATGCCAAGGTATCAACACTTGTGACACCAAGTGTGAGGTAAGAACTGAGTGTGAGAGTGGTGAGGCTTGCTTTTGAACTAACTCGTTTGTCCATTTTGTAGGTATTTCCTTTGCTGTTTTTGCTTATTATTTAGGTACTTTAATTATAGAACCCGAGGGTACTTCTTCCCAAACTTTGGGAAATGATGTTGCTAATACAATTTTTGCTCAACTTGACTTCATTGACCGTGAAATGAAGATGATGCAATTAAATATTGGATCTATAAAGGGTGATTTGGGATCAATGAAGGATGATTTGGGATCCATTAAAGGTGATTTGGTTTCAATAAGGGAGGATATGGCTTCAATAAAGGGTGGTGTGATTAGAATGAAAGTGGGTGTTGATATACTATGTCTACCAAAACCTCTACAAACTTAAATACTACCTCAAAATCTGAATTACCAAGTTTTGGTTTTCAAGGAAAATTAGGCCAAGCCTCAAGATGGAGAGCATAAGGGCTGCCAAAGTGAAAAACCAAGTGAAGAACACACTTCACATGATTTATGAGGTGTGAATTTAAGGGCAAATTCCTTTAAAGATGGACAGAATGATATAAGAATAAAGAGAACAAGGTTTACAAGGTCTTGTAAAAGGTTCAAGCTTCGAATTGTCAAAGGATCAAGTGTCGGATTTGGAAGTTCTTGAAGACTTTTTGGAACCATTACAAATCCTTGTCCGAATTGAAGAGAGAAGGAGGGATTTCTACATCACATAGGTGCCTCAACTAAGGGCATTGTGGTCTTTTAAGACCTCTTTTTTACACTCTAAAGGAGCACCCTTCATTAAGGGCATTTTTGTCATTGTAATATAATAGCATAAATAGACCTTTTAGCTTCTATTTTCATTAGTTTTGATGAATTGATTGAGTGAAACTCAAATTGTATTTTCTTTCCTTATGTAGGGCTTGAAAAAGCCATCTTAGTATAGGTCTTGGAAAAGACATTGAAATAAGGGTCATCATTGAGTGTGGAATCACTTTTGTTGACTTTGGCAAGAAAGGTTGGGTGCTTGAGGAGTTGATCCCTTTTTTTCCACCTAAGAGTGTGGTGTTATCCTCCATTGGTGTTCTGTGTCTTGGTGTTTGATACACACCTTGGTGCTATTCATTGGTGTAAGTGTATGTCTCACTATCTATCCTTTACATTTATGCACTTTTATTTTGTTTGTTGTTGAATCCGTGTATTCTCTTCTTCATCTACTCTTCTTTAGTTGCTGGTTTTTGGTCCATTAGGAGTAATTTCTTGTTTAGTATTTTATTTACTTATCAGGTTAGCATCAAGTCAAGCACCAAGCAATCTTCCATACACGAGATTGCTTTATGTCTTGCTCAAAATGGGCCTTCCTTGCATATTCTTGTTCCCTCGGGGTGACCAAGTCTTGAGCCTTTAGGTTTTAGCCTCCTAAAAAGTCATCAAAATCTAAGGGGGACATTTGAGTTGTATCAAAAACACCATCCATACTCCAGTCCACCCTTTGAATCCGCACAACAACACAAAAGGAACCCAACTTGGATCTTGATTCTACAAGTGTTAGTAAAGAATAAATTAACACCAACAACATTCAAAACAAATAAGATACCCCTAGATCTATGTTCAAAGGACAAATCTCGGCCAAGAACAACAAGAACATCAAGTCTTGGCCAAGAACAAACTTAAGAACATTACTCTTTTTTCTCTTTTTCAACTCACAAGCCCACAACAAAATCAATGATGGCTCTTATACCAAATAGTACAAAGAACATACAAAACAACCACAAGACGTCACAAAACAATCCATAACAACAAGAAACTAAAAATGGCACAAGAACATAATACGAGAACAAGAAACAAAATGCTATATACTGAAGGATACATAGATTGATAAAGGCGTGTATAGACCCTAAGAACCCTAAGATATGTTAAACCTAAGGACCCTTAAAACCGACATGAACTATCACCAATCTCTTACAATGACACAAGAGGGGAATCCACCACTCATGAACCAATGTTTTCAAGTAATACTCAATCACTAGTGAATCTACACTAGCTCTTGACCTAGTTTTGTTTTTTCCTAAAAGAAGAGAGGATTTAGTGTTTCAAAAGTCATACAAGACTTACAACTATCATAAAAAAATAAAGTAATTAAACCCTACATTGTTCTTTATATAGTATATTTCAAAATAGAAGCTAAAATAACAAAAAGGCCTTTAAGTGTGAGGCGCCCATCAAGTGTAGTCAAAGTGTAGTGTATGGATGGTTTTGGTGCATCATTAGGTCCTCTTTGGCTCTTAAATTACACACACCAAGTCTCCGGTCCAACATGCACTCTTATAGGTCCATATCCATGATTATTCTTGTGTCATCTTAGATAGTGTAACACCTTAGTTGTAGGGATTGGAAAATCCACAAAACCCAAATGAGGGTGATACTAGTGTGGAATCACTAGTGTTGCAAACTTTCCTAGAAATGTGGGTGCTTGAGTAGTGGAATTTCTCTTTTGTCTTTGTGAGAGAGTGGAGATAGTGTGTGTAGGTGTTAAGGGTCCTTAGATTTGATATATCTTAGGGTTATTGGGGTTTATACATCCATTTGTCATTCTATCTATCCATTTTATCTATTGAAATTATTTGCTTTTATGTTAGTGTTCTTGTAGCTGTGTTGAGTTCTTCTTGTTCTTGTATTGTTTGTGGACTATTTTGAATCATTTTGGGCTGTTTTGTTTCCGTATTGTGGGTTGATTCCGTTATTAAAAAACATGCTATCCCTACTTTTTATTGTTTTGGTAGCCCCAAAATAAAATCCAAAGATATATCAAGCCAAGTACATAATAGAATGGGAAGCGGGATATACATCCTTGAGGGAGGAGGCGGGATTTGGCACTCCAACAATCCATACTTTGGTCGCAAACCTTAGCAATATCTTTGTGCATCTTTGGTCAATAGAATTATTCCTCGAAAATTCTGAGGGTCTTCTCAACCCCAAAGTGCCCCATTAGGCCACCATCATGTGTCTCTCTTACAAATAACTCTCTCCAAGAACTAGAGGGCACATACAATCATCTTTCTTTGAAAAAATATCCATCAAACTTGGGAATAAGGAATGATCCCCTATCCATTAACCATTTCTCCCTACCCAATTCTTCACATTCCCTAAAGATAGTATAAAAGTGAGGGTCCTTGGGGTATAGTGATTTGAAGCTCTCAAATCCCATTAACTTGGAAGATAAAGTAGACATAAGTACATGTTTCCTTTACAATACATTAACAACTACATTATCCTTTCTCTTTTTGTATTGAATAACATAAGGAAAGGTTTCTAGGAATTCAATCCACTTTGCATACTATTTGTTGAGCTTATCTTGGGCGTAAGATGTTTTAAGGATTCATGTTCCATTTGGGTCACAAACTCATTGGTCCACAAGTAGTGTTGCCAATTATCCAAAGCTCTAATCAAGGTATACAACTCTAGACCATAAGTGGAATAATTTAGAGTCGCGCCCTTGAGCTTTTCACTAAAGTAGGCAATGGGTTTAAGGTATTCCATCCAAACATCCCCTATACCTGCTTTACTAGCATCACATTCAATTTTAAATATTTTATCAAAGTTGGGTAATTGTAATAAAGGGACATAAATGAGCACAATTTTCAAGGTCTCGGGGCAGAAATGAGCATAGTTTTCAAGGTTTCTAAGGCCTTAGCTTGTTCATCACCGCACTTAAATTGTTGGTATTTCCGAATGACTTCGGTCAAGGTGGTAGCAATGATTTAACCTTTGACAAACTGTCTATAATAACTAGCCAATCCGTGGAAGCTTCAGACTTCTTCAATGGATTATGGAGTTCTCCAATTTTTATTGGATTCTATCTTGGATTCATACACTTCGACCTCTCTTGAACTAGTAACAAGACACAAGAAAACAACTTCATCAACACCAAAAGAACACTTCTCAAGATTAGCATACAATTTCTCCTTTCTAAAGACATCAAAGAAACTTCACAAATGCAACACTTTTTCTTCTATGGACTTAATATAGACCAAGACATCATCAAAATACACAACAACAAAGTTTCCAAATGGTTTCATCACATGATTCAGTAACCGCATGAAAGTTCTAGGTGCATTAGATATGCCGAATAGAATGATCATCCATTCATAGAGACCAAATTTTGTATTGAACATAGTCTTCCATTCATCACTGTATTGCATTCTAATTTTGATATAAATACAAATGGGGTACAAGTACAAGAAGCCATACTTGAGACATATCAAAGAAGAAGAAAGGGTGTGAAGGCCTTTGAACCAACTCAAAAGATTGTCACAAGTTGAAAAGAGAAGAAGGGGGATTTACACTCCATAGTAACCTAACTTGAAGGGTATTTTGTATTTTTACACTTCAATATCAACACTCAAGAGGTGCCTATTCAAGGGCTTTCCTCAAGGAAATTTGTTCCTTTTGTGTAATAACTATAAATAGAAAATTAGGCCTTTACTTTTCATTAGCTTTTTATGAATATTGAGTGAACTCTCTTGTGAGGTGGGTTTGTAGTGTATGGCTTGGAAAATATATTAAAACTAGGGCTTCATTGAGTGTGGAATCACTTGTGGTGTAAATCGGCTTAGAAATATTATTGCTTTAGGGTGCTTTGAGTCCCTTTTATTTTAACGTAGGAATGTGGTGTTTCAATTACAAGCTTTGGTGGGTCTTGGTGTTTGATACACACCTTGGTTCATTTGGTATTGTAGTTGTTATGTCTCACTAAATATCTTTTCATTTATGCAAGTTTTTGTGTTTTAGCTTCCAACTTCAAGTGTTGTTTGCATCTTGTGTCTTGTCTATATGTCTTCCCCTTTTTTTTTAGGCTTAGTTTCAATTTATAGCTTGTTTCTCTTATTATTTGGTATCAAAATACATGTATTATAGTTGTTTCCGCAACTCTAAGTCATTGATTTTTGTTATCTTAAAGAAAATCCTCACAAAAAAGTGTCAAAGTCCAAAAAAATCACAAAAAAAGTCCTCAGTCTTGTGTTGGTAGTAGATTCAAATATTAAAACTTAGATATACTAGTTTTTTTTTGTTTTGATAGTTTCTTGTGCTAGATATCACTAGCATTAATAGAGTCTAGATCTAATTTTTGATCAACATCCGGATTGTTTTGAGCATTCCACTATTGTTGAACTTGAGTTTGAAGCTTTTTATGGGTGGATATCGTGTAGCTTGTGGTTATTGTGACCTTTTGTAGTTTATTTATTATTTTTTGTACTTGGATTGGAAAAGGGAACTTACTAAAAGAAAATTTGAATTTGGAGGTCATTTTCCTTGTGGTCAAACTTGGTCAACTCTTTAATATTCATGTTGTTCTTTTTCATCTTCATAGATTGTTGAAGAAGGACATTCAAAAGTTCTTGTTAGGTCCACAAAAAAGAAGAAAGAGAAGGTGGAAGTTGTTTGTACAAAGAATATTCCTAAGCATATTCTAAGTCTTCCAAAAGAAGAAGGAACAAAAAGAATATCAAAGTACAATTAAAAGTACAAAGGGGGGGGGGGGGAATAATTAAATTCAAACCAATTTTGAAGATTGAAAAGCATCAAAACCTTGCACCCCCCCTCACCCCCCAATTTTGTCCCTACTCTTTCTTGATTTGAAGTTTGGCCGAGACACCAAAATTAAAGCTAAAAAATTTTTGCAAGTTGACGTCCAATCACAAGGTGCCATTTCATCAATATTGTAAATAACCGAATTTAGCTCAAACTTGGGTTTCTTAGTTTCAATTTGTTGTTTATAGTTTCAATTTTGTTGGTTCTATCTCTAATTAGCAAACTAGTAACTATCTACTAGGTTGAGAATTAGTTTAGAGTCCTTTTCTTTCGTGTTATCATTCTTTGTGTGCTTTCTCATTTTGTGATTCGTTGTATCTTGTTGGTTAAATTCCGAAAGTAAATTTTCTCTGAGTCAATTAAAAAAAAAATTTATTTTGGGTAAAAGTAGACTCATCTCTCAATCACTTACGAAGCGCAAGCCAAATTTTGAACACTTGTGAATCCAAGTGTTAGGTAAAACCGAGAGTGAGAGTTGGTGAGGTTATTTGAACTAACTTGTTTGTTCATTTTGTAGGTTTGTTCTTTGCTTTTTAGGTACCATAGCTATGGAACCTGAAGGTTCAACCACCCAATCTATGGCTAACAACACGACTAATGTTATTTTGGTTCGTCTTGAAACCATTTCTCATGATATGGCTAGGTTGAATGTTGATTTTGGCACAATGAAAGAGGATATGACATTAATAAAGGGTGATTTAGGATCAATGAAAGGTGATGTAGCATCAATGAAGGGTGAAATGTCAACCCTGACTTCGAGGTTGGAACAAGTTTAGAATCGAAGGAACTCATAATCCTCTAGTCCTTGTCCCTACTATGCGTCTTCTAGTGTACAAGTCCAAAAAGCCTCTACCACCATCACACCGAGAACCTTCACCAAATGCTTTATACACCAAAACCTCTAATAAACCATAGCCAACTTCCACAAAACTAAGACCAACATAGGCCCTTACATCCTTAATTGAACTAAGTCCAACAAGAAGGACTTAGTACTCAAATACCACCCCAAAATCTAAACTACCAAGTCCCAAATCCACTTGAACAAAGGACTTATCCTCCACGAGAATGAATACCTAAGATTCAAACACCAAATAACCAAAGAACTTACTAACCAAATCCAATACCTCCTCCCCAAGCTCCCATAAACCAAAACCATCCAATCAAAATAGAAGATTATGGTAGAGGGGAATAAGAGGTTTATGGTATTCCTAATTATGACTACTTAATTGAGGAAAAGATGTGGGCAGGGTATGATCAAAGGGGATATTATGGTAGATACCAGGGGAAAGAAGGAAGTAATGGTCATAGGAACCCATAAGGGACCCCTGAGGTTGGCATCAACTACATCAAGGTTGCATCCCCACCTTTAAAGGTGAATAAGATCCCAAGTCTTCTTGTGAGAAGTTGTTCCAATCTAATGGTTTATCCAAAATAGAGAAAAGTCATTATACTATAGCTCACTTTGAGGGCTATGCAAAAATTTGGTGGGATTGCACAAAAAGGTTTGGTAATGTAATGATAAGTGGTCAACCTCCTCCTACAAAAATGTTGAAGAGGCTTATGAGGGATAGATATATTCCAGAGAATTATAGACATAAGCTTCTTGCCAAGCTATACAACTTGAGGCAAGGTAAAAAAAGTGTCATGGCGTATTATGATGTGTTTCAACAAGTAATTTTAAAGCTTGACCATCTGGGTGAAAAAGTCAAACATGATGTCATACGCTTTAAATTTGGGTTGAACAAGGACATATCTTCATGCTTGACTCTCCATAAGTTTGAAACAATTGATAGTATCTTCCAAGCGACCCTAGAAGTTGAGAAAGTATCACTGAAAAGACTACCAGAAGGTCCAAAAACCATTCATCAACCTCGAATTGACTCCATATAATGCTAAAGAACCTAACAACAAGGCTTCCCCAAAGCATCCTCCAAAACTTTAAGGTAACAAGTCTTCTACTTCCAATTATAAGGGCTTTCAATGCTTTAAATGTCAAGGGTGGGGGCACAATTCTAGTGAGTGTCCCAACCAAATAAATATGATTCTTAGGGAAGGGAAGTTATACTATCTTGGAGAAGAGGTAGGAATTGAACCGGAAGACAATAATGATAACTTTCAAGATGAAGAACATGTAGAACCCAAAAGTCAAGTAGAGGATAGTGAGGAGGATGTTTTTCCATGTAAGATTGAATGTAAAGTACCTAGTTATATGGTTAGGATAGCTATTATTAGTAAGGCCTTGGATGATACAGGTCAAAGAGAGAACCTATTTCACACCAAGTACCTTATTTAGGAAGAAGTGTATTCAATAATCATAGATAGTGGGAGTTGTGTTAACATTGCTAGTGTCACAATGGTTGACTACTTGAAACTACCCACTACCCATCACCCGAACCCTTATAAACTTCAATGATTGAATTCTTATGGAGAATTGAAGGTCACTCGATAATGTGTGATTAGGTTTAAGGTAGGGAACTATCAAGGATTTAATCCCTATGCAAGCATGTCACTTATTGTTTGGAAGACCATGGCAATTTGATAGATCCACTAAGCATGATGGGAGGACTAATAGGTATAATCTTGAGCTCAATGGCCAAAGATTCTCTCTTTATCCTATTTTACCTTCTCATGTGAATAAAATCCATGAACAAACCAAAGAGTTGAATAATAAAGGAAAGAAACGGGTAGTGAAGTGAGTAAAGGAAAGAAACACTTGATTTTGAGTTTTGCCAACAAAGGACCCTTGTTACTCACTAACCCAAATGCTAACATCTTGCCTAGCACTGATTCTTCTTATGTTCAGGTTTAAGATGATAAATTTCCAAAAGAGAATCCAAAAGAAGTCCCTCCCAAACATGTTGATGATCCAATAGAGATTTTGGCCAAGAGTTCCAAGCAAGTGGGCTACCATGGTACAAAATGAGGTAACATTGTTACACTCTACACTCCTTTGAGCCTAAAATTTTATGATGTGGATAGTAATATCCAAGGTGAAGTATTTTTAGTTTTTATTCGTGTAGAAGTGCATCCCGTTTCCTTTGTAGTACTCGTGATGTGTATGATGATCAATTGCTCTTAAGTATAATTCACTATTTTATTATGTGAATGGTGTGATAAAAAACTCTCAAGTTATTGTTGATGCTTATAATATTGATCATGATAATGGACATAATCCTTCGAAATTATGTGAATAAATCCATGTGTGCATGGAAAAGTTGTGAATAATGATATGTTTGTTCTTGACAGAATACTTCTAGACCATAATTTTTTATTATTTAATGTTAGTCTTCTATTAAAAGCAAGTGTGTTGGGTGATTGTGAGTATGATCCTCTATTAAAAGAAATGAGTAGCCTCAACTTATATCCTTGGCTACTTCATCTATTAGATCCCGGTGCACTAATGGGGTGGGGAAGGGATTGTCTCGACTTGTATTCATTTTTCCTTGATGTTTACGAGGCCTTGTCCTTAGTGATGTTTATACTAAGTGTTTCATGATCAAAGCAAAGGATTTCTGGTTATATTTCAAATGGTGTTGGCGTGCTCAAATAAATTGTAGCACTAATCCTAACCCTCATTCTATGAGGATGTTTTGTTTATGTATTCTTTCCTCCATTTTCCAAGGTGTGAATTTGTGGAAAAATTCCTTTCAATATGGAGAGGATGATATGGATACAAAAGGGGTACAAGTACAAGAATCCATACTTGAGACATATCCAAGAAGAAGAAAGGCTGTGAAAGCCTTTGGACCAACTTAAAAGATTGGCATAAGTTGAAAATATAAAAAGGGGGCCTAATACTCCATAGTCACCTAACTTGAAGGGTATTATGGAATCTTACACTTCAACATCAACACTCAATAGGCGCATATTCAAGGTCTTTGATTAAGGGAAATTTGGTCCTTTTGTGTAATAACTATAAATAGATAATTAGGCCTTTACTTTTCATTAGCTTTTGATGAACATTGAGTGAACTGTTTTGTGAGGAGTGCTTGTAGTGTAGGTCTTTGAAAATACATTGAAACTAGGGAATCATAATCACCTGTGGTGCAAATTGGCTTAGAAAAGTTGGTGCTTTTGGGTGCTTCGAGTCCCTTTTGTGTCAACGTAAAAGTGTGGTGATTAAATTACAAGCTTGGTGGGTCTTGGTGTTTTAATATACACCTTGGTTCCTTTGGTATTTTTATTGTTATGTCTCACTAACTATTTTTCATCTATGCAACTGTTTGTGTTTTAGCTTCCAAATCCGTGTGTTGTTTGCATTTTGTGTCATTGTCTCTACTTCATCCCCTTTCTTTTAGGCTTAGTTTAGGTTTATAGCTTTGCTTCCTTATCAAATTTGGTGATAGCCACTCCTAAGGCCAATCTTTGAAAACACACAAGAACCATTCAGCACATCAAGCATGTCATCTAATCTATAAATGGGTTGGTGATACTTTACCATGATAAATAGAAGGGGGAATAGAAGAAGTAGAAAGTTTAGTATAAAAAACATATGTTAGGAGAAGCATAGGTGTGGTATCATCATACTCCTTGAAGAGATCCCTCTTTGTAGCCAACATTACATAGCATCCTTGCCCCTTAAAGTTGGAACTCCCTTGGCTCCCTCACCCTTTCTACTCTTGGATTCACTCACCCCACTCTCGGTTTTCCTTCTTTTTCTTCCCTTTCCCTTCAATACCTTCATTTGTTGATGAGCCCCACACACTTGTAATGGTGAAAGTGGATGGAGGGTGAACTTTCAGCCCTTGAATTCAAAAGACTAATGTTTGGTTCGGCCATCGTGCTTGGTAGACCTATCATATTGCCATGGTTAACCCAACAATAAGTGACAAGCTTTCAAGGGAATAATATCACAAAGTACTTCATATTCATAGTTTCCCACCTTAAACCGAATCACTATTTGCTGGGTTACCTTCAATTCTCTTCACTCGTTCAACCATTGAAACTTATATGGACTTGTATATGGAGTAGTAGCTAATTTCAAGTAGTCCATTCTGTAACACCAACAACACTGGCACAACTTCCACTATCAATAATAAAGGAACACACACTACCCTTAATAAAGTACTTGGTATGAAAGAGCTTCTCTCTTTGACTTGGTTCATCCAACGCCTTACTAATCATAACTCTCCATACCACAAAATTAGGTACTTCAAGTTCACCACCTTGAGGACATGTATCATCCTCATCACAATTACTTGGCCTTGAGGCCTCTCTTCCCTCTCCATCTTGATAGTCATTATCATTCTCAACAATTTTAATTCTAACTTCTTCCCCTAGGAAATTCAATTTTCCCTTTCTTAGGATCATATTCTGCCAGTTTGGACACTCACTATCCTGGTGTCCCTACCCTTGGCATTTGAAGTATTGAAACCCCTTAGAAGTGAAAGTAGTATTTAGTTTACCTTCATACCTTGGAGGTTGATATTGGGCAGCCTTGGTCATGGGTTCAGGGGCATTGGTTGGAGAATTTTTTGTCTTGTTCCACCCCGAAGATGATTGAATAGCCTCTTTACATTTTGTCCAACCCCAGGAGCCTTAATGGCCCTTGGTCTTGTATGCTGACCTTTCCTTATTCTCCCTTTCAATCTCTAAAGCCGCTTAAAATATATCCTCAATCATTTCAAACGTAGTAAGAGTCACATGCATAGATATTTCTTTGTTTAGGCCAACCATAAAATGGATGATATCGTGTCTCACTTACTCTCCTCGGTGTTCAAGTTTCAAAATGAGTTGTTGAAACTCATCATAGTAAGTCACTATGCTCTTGTTACCTTGCTCAAGTTATACAACTTGGCAAAGATCTCATGCTGGTAACTCTCGGGTAAATACCTTTGTCTCATAATGATATGAATCAAACTTGGAATGCACCCAAAAATAGTCCAAAATAGTCCACAATACAAGGCCAAGATGAGAACAACACAAGAACAAGTCTCAGTTTTGACTACAACACAAGAATAACATGATTTCAAGGTTTAACAGCAACAAAATAGAAACAACAAGAAAAAATGGACAACAATATGACAAGAACAACAACAAGAAGATACAACAACGCACAACTTGAAGATTACAAAGAGCAACACTAACATGATTATAAGAATGAAAAGGATATATAGTGTGACATAGATTAATACAAGTTCTAAGAACTAAGGTGTGTATCAAACAGCGAAACCCTTAAATTCAACTAATAGAAATACGTATATATTATGTGGACAAAAGAGGTACATCAATCTCCCCAAGCACCTACATTTCCAAGCCAAGAATTCAACACAAGTAAATCCACACTTGTATTGACCTAGTTTCGAGTGGTCACTCTTCTCACTAGAGAGAACGTGTTTCAAAGTATTACAAAACTTAAAAATATCACTGATAATCTAATGAATAAATCCATACAATGTTCTATTCATAGTGCATTACAATTAAAAGAATAAAATGACCAAAAGGCACCTCAAAGAGAAGGGCACCCTTCCAATGTAGCTAAGGGGCGGTTTTGAGTGTGTTTTAAGTCCTCCCTTCACACTTCAAAAATGCACTCCCTTTGGGGGACTCTTTACATAATCAAACATATGCATCATCATGGTCATGCCCGTTTCATCCTCCCCTTCTTTAAAAAGAATTCGACCTCTAACCAAACCTTGCAAAATCAAAGAAGGACAAACAAGCAAAATATCCTCATGACATGAGGGTTACAATTAGTATACATAACATTGTCATGCCGAGGTGGGACAAACTTGAGATATAACCATGAGTCTTTTATATTAATAATGAAAATATTAGTACAATTACCACAAATGGAGAGTCTTGAATAAACATCAAGAAATAAGGGACATAGGATGAGACTACTCCTTCACACCCTAAGATGGAACCGGGATCAAATGGAAGAAGTAGCCATGGACATGGGTTTTGGCCATATTCTCTTTCAAGATGGTAATACACACATAGCTTCAAACCACCATGGACATCAAGAGGATACCAACCAAATATAATTTCACAAGAACAATCACAATTAAGGCTTTCTAAACATCTAAGTAAATAAAAGTCATCTTCACTTGATTAATCATTTTGCACGCCACTAGTTATTGGAAACATGTATACCAACACAGAATTACCTTGGTTTTCACAAGGGTCAACTAGTGTGTGAATTCTTGTCAATTGGTATTGGAACCTTATTCATGTTGTAAGTGCTAGCACTAAATGGAAACAAATTATTCTTATGAAATGAATTGATTTCATCATCTAAAGGATCAACTAGTGCTTGCGTACTTACAAAAAGAGTTTGGTCCTCATGCGACCTAACATCACCAAAAGTATCATAAAAGGAAGACTCAAGCACCTCTACTCTAGGCAAATCTACAACTACATCCATTTGGCTACTACTAGCCACATCACAATATTCTAAGTTTAGTGGAGTGTATGGGTTAGAATTTTTACCTTGTAGCTCACATGAGCTATGGCCTTTATCTTGGTGTGGGTTAGGAAGCCCACTTCTTCCTTCGAGAAGCTTTCATCACAAGGTGTTTGGACAAGAGAAGTTGGATTTTGTGGGAAAAGTTTTGGTATCAATTGGCGTATCCTTACAATGTGCCATTTGAGATCTTCATAATGGTCATTGAATCTATCACACATGGCATTGAATTTATTAATATCCATGATACTTAAAAAAGACAACAACAAAACAAACAAATAAGTTAGTTAAAAAATTAGCCTCACCATACTCACACACTTTGATTACCTCACACCTCACAAGTGTTGTAAGCTGGATAAGGAAACCATGGGGAGTTGAGGGTTATGTCTACTCTTGTTCAAAATAGATTTTAGTTTGAAGCTCAAACGAAATCTGGTAGGACTTAAGTCAACAACTAACAATGATTCAAAACGACAAAAGTACACAATAAGTTCTAACACGAACAAGCGGACATTGATGTGTAAATAGTAAAATAGTGATGTGGCAGTCCACTATTGGTCACATTTTTTGAACAGTTTTTATTCACCAATTTGAAGTCTTGACCAATTTACAATTTGAAATGGTGGAATTTATTTAAAGGAGGAAAATACAAGTCTTGGAGATCTTTTTCAAATTCAACTTTAAGACTTGACTTTTGTTGTACTTCTCTTTAAAATACGGTCTTTAAATCATGAAAAATGGTTGACAAGTCTTTGGTGGTTGTAAAGTCTTTCATGACTGATATGGGCATAATTATAAAGATCAATGTGTGTGCAAGTGTGACAAGAGGACATCCAAGGAAGTGAAATGCTAAAGTGTGAGAAGGACAAAAATGTACACTAAAGCCTCCCTACTCTACAATAGAGAGGTGCCCCTTAATCATTAAGGGTCTTTGGACAGTTCACTTTTATTATGTAATAGACTATATATAGTTCAGTATTAGGATTTTCATTCCTTAGTTGATTATTTTTGTAAGTCTTGAACCTTGAAACACCAAGTCCTTTCTATAATTTAGGCAAAACCAAAATTAGGTCACAAGTATGGATATCACTTGTGTTGCAATTATTATCTTGAAACATTGGTGCTAGAGGAGGTAATGTTCCTCTTGTGAATTCATAGGAGATTGGTGATAGTTTGTGTAGGTTGTAAGGGTCATTCGGTTTGACATATATTAGGGTTATTTTAGTCTATATACTCTTTTGTCAAATCTATTTATCCTCTTTATATATAGCTATCCGTTTGTGTTCTTGTGTTGTTATTTTGTATCCGTGTTGTCTCTTGTTGTGTGATTTGATTATGGACTGTGTGTTCCATTTTTGGACTATTTGGTATTAAATCTAAGTCTGGTTTTGTTCCTACAATACAAATCTTGGGCTTGGTTAGTTGAAAAATAAAAAAAAGTGTTCTTAAGTGTTGGTGTTCTTGGCTGAAGTGATCTTCTTCTTGTTGTTGTTGTTGTTGTGTTTGACCGAGATTTGTATCTAGATATAGGTGCGTTTTGCTTGTTTAGTTATTTCTAGTGTTGGTTTTGTTTCTCTCCTAAAACCAAGTTCTTGAGCTAATTTTCAAGTTGATGAAGGTTGCTAGACAACTTGTTGTTGTTCTTCTTGTCCTTCATGTTGTGTTGAAGAAGTATCTTCAAAAGGTGCTGTTTGATCTTGAAATGAGAAAATAAGAGTGAGAATTTGTGTTTGTCTTGGAAATATTTTCAAGACATCCCTAAAATAGTAAAAGAACAAAATATATTCAAAAAGTCTAGATACTAAAAAGGAGTAATTTTTTCAATATTATCTAAAAGGGGAAGGGACAAGACATACGAAAAGGTTGTAACGCCTTGAGTCTGGTACCTCGAACACTACATAGTGCTCAAGATCCTGAAGGACCACAAGCTAACCCTTAACTGATTCCTATAACTGAGTAGTGCATAATATACTGTAAAAATGCAAAAAACTAGGAGAAACTTGCCATAAGGTTCAAATATCTGAAATACAACTGAAAAATGAATACTAATACAACTGTCTGAACTCTATTCTGAAAGCCTCTAAACTGTCTGAACTGTGGAGTTGATGGGACATGTCCCTAACTAACTCTAACTGCTAAAAAAATAAAATAAGTACTGAAATCATGAAATAACCATGTCCTCAAAATATGGGGACTCACTAGTGACTCTGACTACTGCAAGCTGAACTGCTAAGAGTACTCTAGAGCTGGTTCTTCTGAAACTATGGTATAAAACACCATAGCATAGGAAAGTATGTGTCAGTACGTGAGAATGTACTAATATGCTAGATAAGGTAGGGCTAAATACAAGGGATCACATGCATGAACTATAGATGACTGAACAACATGAGTTTACTGAATGAGGAAAACATGCATGAATGCATAACTATAGCTTAAATTGTAGTAACACTAAATAGTGAGTTCTAATAACTAGATTAGTGATAACTGGGTTTACTACTGATTGCTATCTGAGTTTACTAATACTGAATTCTGAATACGGATTTACTAACATCTGAGTTTACTAACACTAAGATACTGAATAAATGAGTCTACTGATATTGATATCTGAGTTTTCTGATACTGACTGAATGTAGCTGAGATTAGTCCTATCTAGATGGTGATCTCTGAATCTATTGGTACATATTTTGATTGACTGTATCTAAGATCAGTCCTATCTAGCAGGTGATCTCTGAATCTACTGATAATGAATATGATTGACTAAAATGGAGATTAAGCCTATCTAGTGGGTGATCTCTAAATCTGCTTATACTGATACTATTTGACTGTATCAGGCAGTTCTGAATTTGTATAACTTAACTGAGTTCTGCTACTAAGACTAAATCTAAAATTGAGACTGTGGGAGGTAATCATCTAAACGATATGCCCCAAATCTAAACTAGTAGGGTCCAACCTATAACCCCTGTTGGAAGGGTGTCAGTACCGTGCCATGGATAAAGACAACTGCTATGGAGTCAGTCCTATTCCAGCGGGTGACCTCTGAGATCAATCCTGTACTAGTGGGTGATCCCTGAGTATCTCAGTCCTATCTAATGGGTGATATCTCATACTTACGTTGGCTACATAGTTCTGGAACTTAAGGATTGCTTCTAGGGTTCTCAGTCCTATCTAGCGGGTGAGCCCCTATCCCCAGGCTCTCGCGGTGCTGAAGCCTACTCCCAACTGAAAGCCACTGAATTGATTTCTAATCTCTTCTAAGCTAGACTGAGCTATTAAAATTGCACTGTTGAACTGAACTAAACTGAGCTTACTGAATTCTATTGACTGACGAAATACTACTGAATTCTGCTAAATGACTGCATGCTATTATATTCTGAACTGAATACTTGAATATTACTGAGGTCTAAACTGAATACTGAACTGGACTTGGAATGATACTGAGTTTACTGAATTTTCCTATCGTGTAACTGACTGAGTTCTACTGAATTCTGTAACTAGTTGAGAATACTACTGATTGTGACATGACTAAGAGTACTATAATTGATACTGGCTCTAGTTACACAACTAAATTGTCGGGTATTAAATACCCCAGGACTTGATACCATTAATAATACAAGACATGTCAACTCTTGAATAATAAGACAATGGACTATCATTCACAATACAATTAATGAGACATCTATTCAAGCACTTGGAAGTCTTAAACATGTAAATGTATAGGGATGCATACTAATTTCCCGCAATTCATTCAAAAAGGAATGATCATGAATAGGAAATAATTCAACATGTCATAATTCATTGACTAAAGTCTTTCAACAAACACTTGGCATGCATTAACTAATACACAATTAGGGATTTCTTGTCAACATGCTATAATGAATCTATTCCTTTCACATAAGCATTTTATCAAACATATGGGGAACATACTTTGGTTATAAAAAAATAAATACATCCAATTAACATGGTTACATCAATAAACTTGTAACTTAAAGGTTTTTATCATGAACATTATGCAAATCATCATTTACTAGAGCTAAATCATGAAACTTGTAAACTAGAACATGAATCACAATTCAACAATAACATAAACATGAACTTCAACTCACATAAATCATGAAAGATAATAAATAATTCAATCATTATAATTTGAAAATGGTTCTTAAACTTCTTGGGTGGAAGGGACCCAAGAATCAACGACAAACATACCTTAGTTCTTGATTTTACGAAGATTGATGGTGGAATTTTATTGAATTTGGATCTTTAATTGGAAACGCTAAACTTGTTCTTGAGTGAAATTGAGAGAAACAACTATATTTTGGGTGAAATATTGCTGAATTAAGTGTTTTTGGGGTTACATAGGGTTGAAAAATGACCCAAAAACCCCTATAAACACGGAGCTGAAAGCTGAAATTTCTAGGAGCATGCTATGGAGCGTGTGTCACATCCCTTACGCTCGTCCAAAAATTTTGAAATAACCCGAGAAGTACTCTTGGCTTGCCCCATCATGAATCAACAAAACAATAACAAACGGAGGTTGGGAAGGTCAGAAATAAATTTCTCAAAATTTGAAGGTCCTAAAAATGAGTAAGTCCCAACACTTAGCCAAATTTTCTAAGTGTGATACTTCTCCTGACATGCTCTAAAGGTCTTAGACAATGAGGGGGATTTTTGGGGTCTTACAATGAATGTAAATACTAAAACTTAACCCAAAGAACTATACCTGAAAGTGTAAAACTCTCTGCTAATGCTCCCTTAGTAGTCTACTAATATCACATCTCTAAACTTACACTAGCATACCCAACATCATCAACCTATAACCCATAAGCTGACTGGCAAGAACCTCATATACCACATCGCCTTATTCATACTTATCAATTCAAGGGTACAACTAACCATACAACACTTAACTAATTTCAAAAATAAGAAAGCCCCATATTACCTTGGGCACACCTCTATGTCATACCTGCACCATTGTACTAAATTTTGAATAAATAAACTTAAACTCTTACATACACTGTTCAAGCCCACTAGATTACTTTCATACAACTAGCTGCACTAACTAAGAAATCTTTACATCCACCTTGATAACCATCCACTATTCAAACTTAAGGTCTAGTGCTAAGCATGATTTAACAACCCACCTTACACACAATTCTCACCTAGAAACTATAGAACACAACATTAGGTAACACTAGTATTCTAGAATCCTATAAAATGATAATTGATTATAATCATGCGGCCTATCTTATTCACAATTCCGTTAACACATCCTCTTTCTACACATCATCACTATTTACCTATCTATACACATAAATTCCTTTCATAGCTCTATAAGTTTCAACTAAACTCCCTCTTTCCACCTCAAGGAAGCCTAAATTAACAACACTCATCCACTAAGTACTTTCACCAATAACGTATACTTTTCTAGCGCAACAAACACAATCAATAACTCTTTTCATACTTCAAGCAAACAACAATCCACCTTAACTAATAACCTCCTTCTCTAACTTTTACTAAACTAAAAAACAAGGGTATATCACTTCATTACTGATTCAATCATAAGAAAAAATTTAGCTATACATATTCAATAAATCTCCCTTACCACCTTTCTTGTCACTACACTTCTAAACCCACACTTTCAACTAACACAAGAACAACAAGATAAATAAAGAGTTGCTAGTGAATCGAAATAGGCCTCACACGACTTCACTAGACTTTGGTTTTATGTTTTGAACAAGAAAATTAGATAAATAACAAAGAAAATATGCTAGCGAATTGAAATAGGCCCCACACAGCTTCACTAGACTTTGGTTTATATTTTGAACAAGAAAATAAGATAAATAACAAAGAAACTATGCTAGTGAATCGAAAGAGCCCTACACGGCTTCACTAGAATTTGAGTTTCAAAAACACCATGATAACAAGATTAAATATTGCAAGATATAGAAACTTGACACACAATATTCAATGATCTAAGAATACATATCTTGCTTTATCTTAACTAAATAACTCATACGAATAAGGGTGTAACTTTAAATTTGAGGGACTTATAACACACTAGAAGGTTCCTCTCAAGCGGCTTTGTGAAACTTTTAAAACTTCTTGCTAGCAAGTCTGATAGCATTATCAGGAGAGGAAATTAGAACTTGCCGATCATGTTACCTCAAGAACAATACATAGATAGAGAAGTATAGACTTTCATTATAGATTCTGGGGAGGAATTTAAAAGCACATCTGACTTGGTCTTAGTACATGATTTTTACAAACATGATAAAGAAATTCAATCTTCGGAACTCAAAAAAACTGTTGTAATACTTTGTAGCCTTCTTATAATCCCAATACTATCTGTGGAGAATTAAGCTTGACTATTTCTGATAGTTTAAAAATAAGACAGAGAAGACCAGAATAGAGTAAGATAAGAATCTATATAAGTTTCTTAGAGAACCTTTTTATAGCATGATCTTATACTTGAAAGGATGGAGACATTTCCTAAATGCCTTGTAGCCTCTCGAAGAAAAGTACAGACGTCTCTGTGCGATTCTGAAAGACTCTACTAGATACGGCTTCACAGACACCCTAGGACACTTGAACTCTGTGCTTTGATACCAAGTTTATAACTCCCCAAAATTAGGTCTCGAGATGTCACACGGTGCTTAGGGTCACAAATGACCCCAAGCTAACCCTTCTACTGGAATAACTCATAAGCAACTAAATAAAAAGTATAAATCTATACAAATTAGCAGAAAATAACTCTTTTCTAAATTAGATCAATACAAAACTGGATTTATAAGATTACAGCTCAACTTTTACAAACAAAACTAAGACTAGATACAACAACTTCTACTAACTGTCTATGAAGCCTCTGCTAGTACTGACTATAGGTAGCCGGGTCATAACTCCCGACTAGCTCAACTCAATATGACTGAATAGAGAAAATACAATACTTCTCAAACTGTATAACTAACTCAAGTCCTTGAATCAAAAGGACTCATCACCTGCTGACTGGAGGCTGCAAACTGACTGAATATAATATGTGTGCTACAACTTGTACCTATATTATGAGTCAATGTAACACATACACAGATATGTGCGCCAGTACTTGGGAATGTACCGAGTATATAGGGGTATATGCAATTAAATAATCAATATCGTAAACCCTTATACAAAAAAATACATGCTAGTATAGATGACTCACATAGATTGAATTAAAAACTATCATAATCATGAATAACAAAATAGTAATGTAAATCATGTGAGTCATTGCACTTTATTCTGAATCTGTACTCTTTTTTTATTCTCAAACTTGCAAACTGAATAAAGTCTTAAAAGCAACACTTTCAGAACATGCACTTTAATCTTGTGAATAACAAGGAACTTTCTTGAAAACTTAAAGATTTGACACTTGAGAACCTTAGAACCTTAGCTGTCCTATCCTTGCCATCAGAGTAGGACCTAAATTTTAATTCATTAGTGATCACTATATCAACCTTAGGCTCACATGCTACGGGGGCACGTAGGTCGAGAAAAGTACCACACTTCCCGCTCGGTGCTAAATACTACTCCCAAACTTAGCTCAGAACTTTAAAGAAAATCCACAATAAATAATTGAACAATTCGTATCGGGAGCCAATATACTACCCCTTTTATCATAAATCAATCAAATATGGATTTCTTTTCTTACTTGGGTTCAAAAATCAACTTTTTCTTAACACTTTGATAGACAATCATATGCCAAGCTTTAACATCTTAGCAACAAGGGGTTATCAATACCATTCTTGAAACATATTCAAATATGTAAAATTTCATTCTTCAACATAGGACATGTATACAATTTCAAGATGCTTGAATTTTCAAAGTGAACCATAAATCATGACTTTAATCCCTTAAGAACTCAAAACATCAATCCATGGTAACGAAATAAAATTCATAACATAAATTCATAAGTTAACATCAAACAATCAAGGCTTTTACATTCTGTAATCTCATAAACTTGAAAATAGTATAATAAGCAATAGTTCAGCTTGAAAGGGAAAATTCTTAAGAAAATCAACTTTGGGCACAAGAACAAAAGGGTGTTCTTGTTCAAAACCCACATACCTTAAACTTGAAGCTTTGAATGAACTCTTGACCTTGGGACTCTATTCGTGAAAATAATAGGTGCTTTTTGTAGCCTTCGAAATGAGGACTCCGAATATCAAAGAATTATTAAAAACTCATGGTTGAATCTTGAGATATTTAGATTTTTATGTTGAAAACCTAATGAATGTTCTTGGTGAGTTTGAGAGGAAATAAACTTATTTTGGTGTTATGGGAGTTTAATCTCATATTAGGTATGATATAAGGTTGAAAACTATCATATTTCCCCTTAATGAGTCGGAGAAGGAGGCTTAAAATTGACCCCAAGCTATACCCAGGGCGACGCCCTACTTAGTACACTGCTCTATCCCGGGCGTCGCCCTTCTTAGCCTGGGTGGCGCCCTGCTTATAGCCTTTTGCTACTACTAGTCATGAAAATGGCTGTAACTTTTCACTCCGGTATCAGATTTTTGCAAAATTATTATCGTTGGAAAGATAATTTAATTATATACAATTTGGTGGTTCATGGGATAAAAAATTCCATGTATATGAAGAGTTATACATGTTTGAAGTAGACCCTTGTAGAATCGAATATCGAATTTTGGATGAATCAAATGATCTTAGCTTAACTTTGTTCTAAGTCATTTTTATGAACATTTTTCACCTCTAAACTACTGCATAGATTAGGATAATGATCATGAAACTTGTATTCACATCAACTCATTTGGATTAGAGCTTAGACGCGTTGCAACTACGGTTAGAATTCTAGCATGAATTCTTAAAAGCATCTTAAATCAACCCTTAAAATCTCCTTAAGGGATCCCAACACTTAGAAAATTTAACCAAGTGTTTAAGGACTTAGTCTCATTTTAATATTCCAAGCTTTAGAGATTTATTTCATGACCTTCCTGACCTCCATTTTTTTTTATTTTTAAGTTGTATTATGATGGGGCAAGTCAATAGTATATTTTGGGTAAGTTTCAAAATTTTTGGAATAGAATAAGGGCATGTTTGGTGGACCAAACCATTACCTAAAGGTTTTGGTAAGGCGTCGCCCAGGTTTGACCCCAGGTCTAAGTAGGGCGTTGCCCAGGCTAGACCCCTGGTCTAAGTAGGGCGTCACCCTAGGTATTCCTGCTGGACAATTTTCTAGAACTCCAATTTCATGTTTCCAATGAAATAAAGGTCATTTTCCTCACCCTATATATGCCCATAGACACGTATTCAACCATTTTGAAGCCAAAATATTGTTGTTTCTCTCAAATACTTTCAAGAACAAGTTAGGGTTTTCAATTGGGGATTCAAATTCAAGAAAGGTCCACCGTCAAACTTTGTAGAATCAAGAACTAAGGTATGCATAGTGTTCATTCATGGATTCCTTTCGTCCATGAAGCTCAAAAATCAATTTTTAAATCATGTATTATGAATATTATGTTGTGGGTTGATTATCTTCATGTGATTGTTGTTGTATGATTCCCAACTTGGATTCTTTATGTGTTTTTATGAAACTATGTTAGCATATGAGTTGAAATCTATGAATTTCTTTAGTTATGGTATGTTTATTTGATGATTTTGATTAAGTCCTAATTCATGCATCCTAGGTGTTTGATAAAATGCCTAAGAGACTAGAAATTTTGTACTATAGCTCAATGGTGACTTAAATGATGAATTCATGCTTTACCCTTATGTTCAAATGACTTCTATGTTATTCTTATGTATTGAAATTGTTGATGGATTGCTCATTAATTTGCCTTATGAAATTATGCCATGTCTACATGCAATCCTATTCATGTACCAAACCATGATAACTATGTGCTTTATAAAATCCCCAAATTGTTGTAGTATGGATTGTTGATATTGGTCATGTATTCAAGAAGTGTCATGCTTTGTCAGTTTTCTTTTATTGAGTCCTGGGGATACTTATACTTGAATATTTAGCTGTGTGCCTAGAGCCAGTGTCATATTTTCAAGATACTCTCAGTCAAGCCATGATCCATAGAACTCAGTCAGTTATGTGACTCAGGAAAAATTTAGTAAATTTAGTATCAGCTCAGTAATCTCAATAAACTCAGTAATATCAGTATTCTCAGTTAGTTATCAGTTATCAGTAGTATTTTGTCAGTCAACGGAACACAATGAACTCAGTCCAGTTCAGTTCAATGTCAATTCAGATGGGAGTAGGATTCAACACTGAGTGAGCCCAAGGATGGGAACTCACCTCCTATTAGAGGGTGTGATTCTTAGAAATAATCATTACGCTCCAAAACTATGTAGCCAACATAAGTTGAGACATAATATCTACTATATAAGGGTAGATGAGGTGGCTTAAACTATTATATGAGGGTCCCGCTGTTCTCATTTGAGTACCTTCTATATAAGGGATCACCCACATTTTGTCCTTACCAGTGGGGTGTTATTGACACCCTTTCAATTAGGGTTACAGATTAGACCTCAACTTAGCTATAATCACTTATTTGGGGTATGTCGGTTAGATGAATTCTACCACAGCTATAGCTTATTCTCAGCATCAGTAATAGAACTTAATTAGTTCTACAAAATTTAGGACTACCAGATACAGTCACACAGTATAGTACGAAACTCAAATAGTTCCATAGAATTTAGGACTATCAGATACAGTTACTCAATATAATACGGAACTCAGCTAGTTCTATCAGAACCTAGATTGTGAAATAAGTAGCTCAGTATCAATTATATCAGTTATATCAGTTATGTTAGTCATATTAATTATAATAGTTATCTATATTCATACTCAGTAGTCAGTAGTATCACAAATTCAGTTACAGTCACTTATTCATGCATGTGTTCTCACATTCATGTTATATAGTTAGTTAGCATTATTCATGCATATGAAACCCTTTGCATTTAGCCTATCTCACTTGCATACCAGTACATTCAATTGTATTGACGCATTTGTGTTATGGTGTTTTTATTCCATAGGTTCATAAGCCGGAGCTCTAGAGCACCAGTAGCATTCCAGTTTCAGCAGTTAGAGTCAGTAATGAGTCCTTATTATTTGAGGATGTTATTATTAGATTATTTCATTATTTTTAGTGTTTCAGAGTTAGTTGGGGACATGTCCCATCAATTCCACAGTTTTCAGATAGTTTAGAGGTTTTCAGACTATAGTGTTTTTCAGACTACAGTATTTTTAGTTAGTTTATTTAAGTTTTAGGTATTTTGATACCCCATTCACATATTATTTTATTAGATATGTTACAGTTTTGAGCCTTATGACCTTACGGCTTATATTTTGCATATTTTATAGTATATTATTCAGTGCTTAGAGATATCAGTCATGGTTTAGCTTGTGGTCTTTCGAGGTCATAAGTACCGTATAGCATTTTGGGTACCAAATTTGGGGTATTATAGTTGCTTTGATACTTTTATTGATGCTAACCCAAGGACGATAAGCCTTAAAGAATAGACCATCCTCGGTTTTGAGCATGAAAAATAAGCCATTCATCAACTCCAAACACACATGGCACCATTTACGAAGATGTAGGCTCGTTAGAGTATGTGGAATTCATCCAAAGGAGTGAACTTGATAATATGTGAAGAGGGACCTTGAATATACTCCAATGCAGCCTTGGATACACTCGAAAGGAGCCTCAACTTAGGGGTATTATGGTCTTTTGAGGCTCCTCTTTTACACTCCAAAGGAGCACCCTTCATTAAGGGTATTTTAGTCTGTTTTTAATAAGTATAAATAGACAATTAGGCTTCTATTTTCCTTAGTTTTAATAAATTATTGAGTAATACTCAAATTGTTTTTTCTTTCCTTAGTGTAGGGCTTGGAAAAGCTATCTTAGTGTAGGTCTTGGAAAAGACATTGAAACTTGGGTCATCTTTGAGTGTGGAATCACTCTTGTTGGCACTAACTATAGCGAAATCACTGGAAATGAGAGAGATATGAGTGTCAATCATTCTGTCAGCATGCTCAAAGAGTGCTTTCCAGAAGATGGAGAAGGCAAGAAAGGTTGGTTCCTGAGGAGTTGATCCCTTTGTGTCTACCTAAGAGTGTGGTGTTATACTCCATTTGTGTTATGTGTCTTGGTATTTTATACACACTTTGGTGCTATTAAATGGTGTAGGTGTTGTCTCACTATATATCCTTTACATTTATGCACTTTTCTCTTCTTTTGTATTGAATCCGTGTCTTGTTTGTTTCAATCCGTGTGTTCTTTTCTTCATCTACTCTTCTTTGGTTACTAATTTTTGGTTTAGTAGCTTTGTCTTGTATCATTTGGTATCAAGATACACATTTTAGAGTTGTTCCCACAACTAAGTCTTGGATCTATAAAAATCAACAAAGAAAGAGTGCAGCAAATCAAAAATCTCACAAAAAAATTGTAAACACATTTTTTTGTTTTGAAAATTTTTCGAGACTTAGATCTACTTTTTTTGTGTGATTTTTTAGTTACTAGTGCTATATTGTAACACCTCAATACTAGTTCCTCGAATGCTATACAGTGATAACAATCCCAAAGGATCACCAGCTAACCTATTACTGGTACCTTCTGCAATAACTATACAATAATAATGAAATATATAGAAACAATGGGTTGAAATGACATAAGGTTCAAAACTGAATCATACTGAATAAAATAACGTCTGGATGAGGTATCAAAATACCTAAAACTGAAGTAAACTATCTGAACATGCTATAGTTAAAAGCCTCTAAATTTCTCTTAATAAGGAATTGATGGGACATGTCCCCAACTAAATCAAGCTACTAAAAATAATAAAATAATGAACTAATGAAATAATTATGTCCTCCAACTATGAGGACTAACCACTGACTCTAACTGCTGGAAGCTGAACTGCTAAGGTTTCTTTGGAGATTGTATGTCTGAACCTATGGTATAAAACACCATTGGGCAAAAAAAAAAGTATGCGTCAGTTTGTGAGAATATATACTGGTAAGCAAAGTGAGGTAGGATGAATGCAAAGGTTCATATACATGAACTATAACTGACTGATAACATGGACATGATTGCATGAGAATACATGCACGATTATATATACTATAAATAAAACGTGAAGATCCTCAGTATTGATTTTAGTGATGACATGAATTTCTAATAATTGATATACTATTAACTGAGTAACTGTGTCTGATAGTCCTGGCTCTAATAGAACTAGCTGAGTTCCATATTGAGCTGAGTGACTGTATCTGACAGTCTTAAAATCTAAAGAATTATCTAAGTTCTATTACTGAGACTGAGTGACTATATCTGATAGTCCTGATTCTATAACTGAAACTATGGGAAAATTCATCTAACAGACATGCCCAAAATAAGATAACTGAGTTGGGGTCCAATCTGTAACCCTAATTAGAAGGCTGTCAATACCGTGTCACTGGCAAGGACAAGCTGTGAATGACCCTCATCTAATAGGTAATCTAATAAGAATGGCAGAACCATAATCTAAAAGGTTAAGCAGCCTCATCAACCCTTATCTATCAGGTTTGATGTCTCAACCTACGTTGGCTATGTAGTTATAGAGCTTAAGGATTTCTTCTAAGAATCACACCCTCTACTAGCAGGGGAATTCCCATCCTTGGGGTCACTCGGTGCTGAATCCTACTTCCATCTGAATAGCCATTGAACTGATTATCCTAAGTTGAACTGGACTGAGTTTACTGAGTTTCATGGACTGACGAAATACTACTGATATCTGATGAATGACTAATATTACTGATATTACTAAGATTACTGGATTGATACTGAATCTACTGAGTTTTTCTTGAGTCATATGACTGACTAAATTTTACGAAACATGGATTTACTGAGAGTATTGTGAAAACTGGTACTAGCTCTAGGCATACAGCTAAATTGTCGGGTACAAGTACCCCCAGGACTTGATAGCCTAAAACTGACAAGACATGACATTTCTTGACTCATGACCATAGTCAACAATTCATAATACAATTATTGGGGATTTTTCATGAAGTATTAGCATATCATAAGTTTACACATGAATAGGAATACATATAAACATGTCATATTTTCACAAGCCTAATATCATGAGCAATCCATCAAGCCATTATAATGAATAACAATAACATGGAAGTCAATCACCTTGCATGCATAACTTTAGGCTTAGTCATGACCATTATATCAACACATTATGCTCACATTAAACAACACAATTTCATAAATTTCAACCCATATACTACATAATTTCATGAATTCGCATTAAAGGTTCTAACTTGGAAATCACACAACAACATAAACATGATCATAATCCATCCACAACATGGGTTTCACAATTCATGATTTTAAAAATGGTATTCTTGAGCTTCATAGGTAAAAGGAACCCATGAATCAACACTTAAAATCCCATGAATCAACACTTAACATACCTTAGATGAAATCTTCTTGACAACTAACGGTGAAATCCCTTAAATTTGAATCTTCTATGAAAACCCTTGGCTTTTTCTTGTGGGAATTGGAGAGAAATCAAGTATAATTAGGTTAAAAATGGTTGAATCTCGTGTTTTTGGTTTATATAAGGGTGGAAAAATGTCCTTTTTGCCCTTAAGAGGCCGGGATGAAAGCTAGAAATTATATCCAGCCGAGTTAGCAAGGCGCCGCCTTGCTTAGTCCGCTGGTCTTAGCAAGGTGCCACCCTGCCTAGTCCATCAAACTAAGCAAAGCATCACCTCAGCTGGAGTAATACGATAGCCAGGGAGAGTGGGATTATTACCCTGAGCTGCTGTTTTAGGAACCTAAACATACACTTATGCTATTCCAAAAATTTTGAAACTCACCCGAGATATATTTTTGACTTGACCCATCGTGAATCAACTTGAAAATTGACAAACAGAGGTTGGGAAGGTTATGAAATAATTCCTTGATGTTCGGAGGCTTAAAATGAGACAAAGTGTTGAACACTTAGCTAAAATTTTCTAAGTGTTGGGATCCCTTATAAGCTTTGAAAACTGAACTTAGACTTAGAATTTTGCGGGATTTTACATATATCCTTGTTCCCTGGCACTAAGAGAGTCTAGATCTAAGTTTGGAGCAAGATCCTGTTGTGTTTGAGCATTCCACCATTGTAGAATACATGTTTGGAGTTTTTTATGGTTGGATCTCGTGTGGCTTGAGTGTTTGGGATGTTTTATTGCTGATTTGTTGTTGTTTGTGCTTGGATTGGTAAAGGGAACGTAGATCTAAAAGAAAATTTAAAGTTGGGGTTCATTTACCTTGTGGTCAAACCTTGGTTAACTCTTGAATATTCAAGTTGTTCTTATTAATCTTCATATCTTGTTGAAGAATAATATTCAAAGTACTAGTTTGATCTGCAAAAACAAAGAATGAGAAGATAAAAGTTTCTTGTGAAAAGAATATTCCCTAACATATTCACAATCTTCCAAAAGAAAGAGGGACAAAGAGAATATCAGAGTACAATTGAAAGTACAAGGGGGGGGGGGATTGCTTTCAAATCCATTTGAATTTTAAAAGGGCTCCAAACCCTCAATATTCCCCTAAATTTCATTCATACACCTTTTTAATTCAAGTTTGGCCGAGACAAGAAGATTGTGAAATTGAAAAAGTTCAAAAGTGACGTCCAATCACAAGATGCCACATCTGAAGGACACTGAATTGAATAACTAAGCTGAACTGAATAACTGAACTAAACTGATTAGCTGAACTAATACTGATTAACTGGACTGATACTAGTGGTATTGTTTAAGGGAGCTAAACTAAGTTTACTGGATTTCGATGACTGACAAAATGTACTGAGTTTTGAGGACTGGTTGAGAGTAATGAAGTTACTAAGATTGACTATGAATATTGAGGTTGCTGAGGTTACTGAGCACTGAGATTACTGAGATTACTGGACTACTGAGATTTCTGAGTTTTCCTGAGTCACATGACTAACTGAATTCTGTAGATCATGGCTTGACTAAGAGTATCGTGAAAATATGACATGGCTCAAGGCACACAACTATATTTTTCGGGTACAAGTACCCCCAAGACTCAATGGAAGGAAACTAACACAACTTGAATTTCTTGAGTACACGACCATCAATAACAATCCATAATACATGAGTGAGTGATTTCATGAAGTACATAGTCATCATAATATCTATCATGAATAGGTATGCTTATAATCAAGTCATAAATCTCATATTCTAATATCATGGGCATTCCGACAACTTATACTATTCATAGCAATGGCATGGAAACCATTCAAGCATAAGGGAACGACAACATATAACATTTAGTTCATATTGTAATGATTTGGGGATATTAAACTTCATGTATTTGTTCAACATCTCAAACATGGTACGGAAAGCATGGATATAATTCACATACATAATCCATATCTTCATCATCATACATGCTTCATGCCACTACCATAAGAACACGTAATTAGCATGGAAATTTATATTGAAGTGTATAGCTAACATGGACTTGTCATGTGAATATCATAGAATCATGTAAAGAGGAATTTCTAGCACCCTAGGCATTTTATTAAACACCTTGCGTGCATTCTTTAAGGCATAGGTGGATTTTATACTTGCATTATATTAAACCACCCAAAGTTCATGATTTTCATCGAACAACTACATATATTTCATGAAAATATCCTTAGATATCATCTTGAAACTTAAACATCCATCATCAACATGTACATATTCATATCACCACAAAACGTTTACAAAACAACATTTAAAAGCATGATTCTTGAGCTCTATGAACGAATTGAATCCATAGATGAAAACTACGCATACCTTGGAAGGGAGGTTCTTGATGATTGACGGAGGAATTTCCTTGAAATTTGATCTTCAAGCTTAGTTGTGCAAACCTAGTTGTTTTTCTCCTATGGTGCTCTTGGATGATGAGATTTGAGATGTTAATAGGGTTGTAATGTGTTTAGAAGCTATATATTTCATAGGGTTAAGTTTAGGGATGTGTAAGGAGTATTAAAAGACTTAATTACCCTCAAAATAACTCAAAACAGAGTGTTTTTGGCACTTGGAACTGACTTAGGCAGCGCCTAACCAATCACCTCAGTTTGTTTGGGCGGTGCCTAACCAATCACCTCTCCTTACTGTCTCTCACAAAAATGGGCATAACATTTTGCTCGGGTATTGGATTAAGGAGAAATTGGTATCGTTGGAAAGATAATTCTATTATCTACAATTTGGTGTGCTTAAATATGAAGAAATAACATATTAAAATCAATTTATCTCATTCAAATATGACCCTTATGAAATCAAACTCTAAAACTTAATGGATTCAAAAACTCTTAGCTTGTATTACCTTAAGTGACTCATATGAACATGATTAATGCATCATAAGCTATTTTATCGCTAGGATACTCATTGTATGTCATGCACTAAAATGCTACTCATAGGATAGGAGGTTTCATACATAGGAAAAATGGTTCGTCTCCTCGCTTAGAAATATATGGGGTATTACAATATCTCCCCTTTGGGAACATTCGTCCTCGAATAGCATTTAATTGAGGTAGGAGAGATGATAAGATGAAGTAAGTACAAGACATACACTACTGAAACATGGGTTCATGACTGACATGACTAAAAGCTGAGCACAATATACTGAACATGCATATCTGATGCATGGGAAGCTGATTCATGAATATAAGACTGAGGATTCTAATAAAGTGAGTTTTCTCAAAATAAGAATGCATATCTGATGCACAACTGAAAGAATGAATCCATGCATATCTGATACATGATTATATGACTGACATGATACGTGATTGCATGACTGAAAGTACTGATGAGCTGATCACGCATATTTGATGTGTGAATTCATGACTAAACTTACTCATGAACATGGAATGGTAAAGGTATCAAGTTTCAATTGAAATGAGCATGGAACTGAATACCAAGTTTGGTACTAAAATATGAACATGAGAACGAGTAAGTTTAAGGAAAACTATTACCTTGAACTGAAAATACTGATAAGTTTGAGATTAATTACTCCATATGCATGATCGAAATCATACAAACATAACTGATTCTAGGATGTGGTAGATATACTAAATATCATGATCTGAACTAAATCTTGAAAACATGGCATACGACTGAAGTTGGAGCTTGAGGGTTAGGTTATAAGTACCCCTTCTCCAAACTGGATTCATCAAAAGAAAAGAGAGCAGCATGTTTATATCATGAAAGTTTAGAGGTATGATGTATCTCCCCCTTGGGACACTATGTCCCTCAAAGAGTACTGACTTGGATGAGCTACTGAGGGAAATTGAGGCGATGCGCAAGACACCTAGGAACTGAGTCATGAATGAATAGCTAGGACCTGAAACTTAGACATAATACATAAACTGAGATGAACACGAGTGCATAAATATACTAACTTATTTGATTAACTGAATAACTGATAGCTGAATACTGGATCTGCAAAGCTAAACTGTACTTAGTCTAAATAGCTGGGCTGAGATTTTTGAGTTTTATACATGGAGATAAGGACTAATTGAGTAGAATGAGTTATCTGAGCATGGATTCATGAATTCTGTATTATTTGTGAATACGAGACCAAGCATATGACATGGCTCTGAGGTATTCTATAAACTGGGGTACTGAAACACTGATAACTGAGTACTGACAACTTGAATGCTATGGTCAAGCATGTGTGGAGCTGAACTGAGTTTCAAATCCGGTTACTGAACTCAAGATGACATTATAGCTAAGCCTATAACTAGTATAGAAGTACTGAATTCTGAGGCTAAGTAATTGGTAACTGAAGCCATGGTTCTGTAGGACTATTTGAGTCCTTTACTGAATATTAATTTCAGAACTATCACTGTAACTAAGTTTTAGACTGATACTGAAGTACTGAATTCAAGGACTAAACACTGATCACTGAGTGCTGGATATTAAAACTATAATTGAGTTGTCAATTGAGTTTTTGATAGCTACATACTGGGGTCTGACATAAGTCAAGGATCTAAATATACACTTACACTTTGTGCTTTCCCAACTTCTAAATACAACCACTTGCTAGATGTTTACTTGCATATTTATCATGACATTCCTGCCTATCTTCATAACTATACTCTCGTGCAAAGTAAGCATGCAACAATCTTCTCTTATCTAAACAACTGCTCATCACTACACTGTTCCATTAGGAGAGTTAATTGGAGGAGTAAATCTGGAGGACTTGAAATATGAATGGAACTGACTAAACTTGAAACATGATTGGAACTTTGAGGAATAAAATATCAATAGTTTGGATTTACCAATAAGGTCTGAACAAAGGATATACATGACGTAGTCTAAATGTATCTGATTTGTAGAGGCATAGCATGAGTCATGGAAGCTAAGTATACTGGAAAGCATGATATGCGTACATGAGTCATGAGCTGCATGACCTGAGTCTAGAGTTTCTGTACTCATGGGACATAATTCGTAATACTGAGAGAGCTAGAAATGAACCCCTTATGTTGGGAACTGAAGGCGCACATGATCCTGTAAAAAGTGCGTGAAAGTAGATTGTGCTCATAGAACATAAATCGTACTGTGGAGTAAAAGGAACTCCTTATGCTGGAAATTTAATTCATACATGATTATGGAAAAAGAGATACATGAGCATGGTTCGTGACCATAGAGTTGGTATGCAATGCCTGAGTTGGTTTCATGATAGCTGAAGTGAAAAACTTTGCACTGAGATAAGAATGGGTCTAGAATTGTCTTCCCTTACTGCTTTCTATACATACTGGCTCTACTACTAAAATCTGAGGGCCTGGATTAGGTACTTGATCTACCATCACATACCTAGATTTTTGGTCAACACCTATTTGTCTTACTGAACATATCATCTGATTTTGTTTCCTCATATACTGCTAATATCACATTCACATCTTTATGCTTAATTTCAAGTCAATAAACTTAAATTATTGCTCGTCTGATAGCATTATTCAAACCTACTAATTCATGTTGGTACAATAATCCCTATGAATACATAATCTAATCAGACTAGATAATGCTATCACAACTTATCTACTGCTAAACTCTTGGGTCCATGCTTAAAATTCTAGGTCTATACTGTCATAGGATTCTGAGAAGGGATCTAAAGGCATATGAAAAATTGGATTTGAGTTTACAAAGGAGTTCTCATGATCATAAATGAAATCTGTACAACTTTGGAACATGACTAAACTGATGGGATACTGTTTGAGTCTGTGGCTAATCCCATAATAGACTGTAGGGACTGTCTGAGAAAGCCCTATCTTTAGGACTTGAGCTTCACTATTTTTGTTACCTTAAAAGTAAGGTAAGGTTGACATGAGGGGAGCCTGATGTGAATCTACATGGGTTCCTAACAGAAACATGCTATAGCACGATCTTGAGACATGAAAGAAGGGAAACTGTTCCTAAAACATCTCATAGCCTCCTGCACATAAGTGTGGTGCACAACACGCCCATGTATAAGACTCTACTTGATGCAGCTTTCAAACTTCCTAGGACACTGTTGAACCTTAGGATCTGATACCAATTTTGTAACACCCCAATTTTTTAAACCGAAATGCTACACGGTGCTCATGACCCCGAAGGACCACAAGCTAACCCATGACTGATATCTATACCCGTAAACTGCATAATATCTCATAAAATAGGCAGAAACATAAATTGTAAGGCCATAAGGTTCAATACTGATACATACCTAAAAACATTAGTATAACAATACCAAAAAGGAACATAAATACTGAAGTCTAAACATCTAATCTGGCATCTAGTCTGAAAGCTTCTAATTGAACTGAATAAGGAGTTGATGGGACATGTCCCCAACTAACTCCAACTACTGAAATAAACTAAAAACTAAAATAGAAATGAAATCATCATGTCCTTGAAGGATGAGGACTCACGTCTAACTTTGACTGCTGATCCTGGAATCTACTTCTGATTTGGAGCTCATGTCATGGTGTAACATAAGAGAAAGCACCATAGTATAAATACATCAGTATGTTTGAATGTACTGAGTGTACGAGTAAGGTAGGCTAAATGCAAAGGGTTATATGCATGAACAATACTGACTGATATGAACGTGAGGGTACATATATGCATACGTAACTATAACTGAACTTGTGGAGATACTGACTACTGAGTCTGAATACTGACAACATGATTGTACTGATAATGAGATTCTAAAAGACTGAGTTTACTGATATTGATATGTAAATCACTAATAAGTGATGGATATGATACTGTATTACTGAATACTAAGAGACTGATATTGTATTACTGATAAATGAATGACTATTTCTGACATTTTGAATTATGAAGAACTGGTCTAATTGATTGTATCTGATAGTCTTGAAGCTGAATAATGATAGCATAAGTTCTGATAACTGTTGTGATTGATAGCATAAGTGACTGTATCTAACAGTCCATAAATTTAAAGGAAACTATTTGAGTTCTATTTTATTTCTGAGTTGATTGTATCTGACAGTCCTGATATACTGAAATCAGAAGAACTATCTGAGTTGTTTGCTAAGACTGGGTAGCTATAGCTTTCAGTACTGAAATCTATAACTAAAACTATAGGAAGTAGTTATCTAACCGACATGCACCAAATACACTATAATAGCTAAGCTGGGGTCCAATCTCTGCCCCGACTAGAGGGTTGTCATTACCGCGCCACTGGTAAGGACAGTTGTGAGAACCTTATAGTGGCATGTACTCAAATGAGAATGGTAGGAACCCTAAACTGATAGGTTAATCCACCTCATCAACCCTAATCTGATTGGTTAAGATTTATCAACCTATGCTGTCTATGTAGTTCTGAAACACAAGGATGACTGTTAAGAATCACACCCTGAACTAGCAGGTGAGTTTCGATCCTTGGGTTTACTCGGTGATAACTTCGACTCCCATCTGAATGACACTGAACTGAATAACTAATCTAAACTAAATAAATGAACTGAATTGATTAGCTGAACTGATACTAATTAACTGGACTGATACTAGTGGTATTGTTTAGTAGAGCTAAACTAACTTTACTGGATTCTGATGACTGACGAAATGTACTGAGTTCTGAGGACTGGTTGAGAGTACTGAAGTTACTGAAATTGACTGTGAATACTGAGGTTGCTGAGGTTACTAAGCACTGAGATTATTGGACTACTGAGATTACTGGACTACTGAGATTTCTGAGTTTTCCTGAGTCACATAACTGACTGAATTCTATATATCATGGCTTGACTAATAGTATCATGAAAATATGATATAGCTCTAGGCACACAACTATATTTTTTGGGTACAAGTACCCCCAGGATTCGATGGAAGAAAACTGACACAACTTGAATTTCTTGAGTACACGACCATCAATAACAATCCATAACACATGAGTGGGGGATTTCATGAAGTACATGGTCATCATAATATCTATCATGAATAGGAATGCTTATAATCAAGTCATAAATCTCATATTCTAATATCATGGGCATTCCGACAACATATATTATTCATAGCAATGTCATGGAAACCATTCAAGCATAGGGGAACGACAACATGTAACATTTAGTTCATATTGTAATGATTTGGGGATATTAAACTTCATGTATTTATTCAACATCTCAAACATGGTACGGAAAGCATGGATATAATTTGCATACATAATCCATATCTTCATCATCATACATGCTTCATGCCACTACCATAAGAATACATAATTAGCATGGAAATTCATATTAAAGTGTATAGCTAACATGGACATGTCATGTGAATATCATGGAATCATGTAAAGAGGAATTTCTAGCACCCTAGGCATTTATTAAACACCTTGCATGCATTTTTTAAGGCATAGGTGAATTTTATACTTGCATTATATTTAACCACCCAAAGTTCATGATTTTCAACCAACAACCACATATATTTCATGAAAACATCCTTAGATATCATCTTGAAACTTAAACATCCATCATCAACATGTACATATTCATATCACCACAAAAAGTTTACAAAACAACATTTAAAAGCATGATTCTTGAGCTCTATGAACGAATTGAATCCATAGATGAACACTATGCATGCCTTGGAAGAGAGGTTCTTGATGACTGATGGAGGAATTTCCTTGAAATTTGATCATCAAGCTTGATTGTGCAACCCTATTTGTTTTTCTCCTATGGTGCTCTTGGATGATGAGCTTTGACATGTTAATAGGGTTGTAATGTGTTTAGAAGCTATATATTTCGTAGGGTTAAGTTTAGGGATGTGTAAAGAGTGTTAAAAGACTTAATTACCCTCAAAATAACTCAAAACAGAGTGTTTTTGGCACTTGGAACTGACTTAGATGGCGCCTAACCAATGCCTAAGTTTGTTTGGGCGGTGCCTAACCAATCGCCTATCCTTATTGTCTCTCACAAAAATGGGCATAACTTTTCCTCGGGTATTGGATTAAGGTAAAATTGGTATCGTTGGAAAGATAATTCGATTCTATACAATTTTATGGGTCTAAATATGTAGAAATAACACATTAACATCGAGTTATACTCGTTCAAATATGAACCTTATGAGATCAAACACTAAAACTTGATGGATTCAAAAACTCCTATCTTGTATTACCTTAAGTGACTCATATGAACATGATTAACGTATCATAATCTATCTTATCGCTTGGATACTCATTGTAAGTCATGCACTAAAATTCTACTTATAGGATAGGATGTTTCATACATAGGAAAAATAGTTTATTTCCTGGCTTAGAAACATATGGGGTATTACAGTACAACTGCCCAAGTCTGGGGAAATAGTGTTAGTGGAGTCATATTGGCTCATCTTGAGGCCTTGTCTCGTGACATGGCTAGTATTTACATGGATTTGGGAGAAGTGAAGGATGATTTTGTATCATTGAAGGGTTATTTGGATTCAATGAAAGGTGATTTGGCTTCAATACAGGGTGACATGAATAGAATAAAAACTGGCGTTGATAGATTATTTCCACTAAAACCTCCCCAATATCAAAACTATCAAGCCCAAACTCCACTAAACCGATAGCCAAATGCTTTATGTTATAGCTTTATTTCCAATGTTGAAAACTTCATACGAACTATTGAAGCTATACGCCAAATGTTTAGTATACCAAACCCTAATTTTGGGAAAAGATATGAAGAGGTGAAACAAGGGACAAGACTTGGCAAACTCCATTGTGATGCGAGCTTCTCAAAGGAAAAAGTAGTTTGCCTTGATTTGAACTAAGGTAAAGAAGAATGTTCTCAAGAGCTAAAAAAAGCTAACTCTTATGCTTTTGTGCATGTGAATGAAAATTGTGTGGATAGTAGCCCATTGAATGTGAGTGGTAGCTTATCTATTTGTGAGTCTATTATTTCATTTTCTCTTGATGATGATGTAGATGTTGTGAGTATGGATACACTAGTTGATCCTATTGATGACTAAATTGACTCTTCTTGTAAGATCAATTTAAATCCACCTAGTGTTGAAGTCAATGTAATGAATAAACGTACATTGTCTATTGATTGTTTGCCTATTGTTGATAATGTACATATTGTGAGAGTGGACACACTAGTTGATCCTATTGATCATCGAATTGAATCTTCTTGTAAGAATGACTTGTGTCCACCTAGTGTTAAAGCCATTGTGTTGAATGAACGTACATCATCTTATGAAACTTGTGTTGATCAACTTGTGTGTGAAAATTTCCCACCACTTGAGTTTATGTGTGTTGTAATTAATAGAAATCAAATGAACAAAGAATTTGATAATGTTGGTAAAAAAATGGGACTGAACTCGAGAACTATTCTCGAAACAATCTTGTGCTTAAAACTACTTTGAAACTTGATATTGATCCTTTAGAGAATGAGAAACTTGATTGTTACAAATCTGCTCGTGGATTGGATTATTATATTTTAGGTGTAATGTATTGTTTAAAGATGATATAAACACTCCTAATGAGCCTAGTGGTGAAAAAAATGGTGTATCTTACCTTGGAGACTATAGCCTATATGCTAACCCACTATGGTGTGACAATATTCCTCCTAAAGTTGGAAATTTCTTCTTGGAAGATGAGATTACTCTTAAGTGTAAGGAACATATAGTCTTGGAAGCTACTCCTTCTTCTACTTTGTATGACTTTATTATTGAGAGTACTCATGGTTAAGATTGGGAAATGAGTAGTGAGTACACACACGAGGGCACCTTAGTAGAAGTTGACTTTAGTGATACCTTTCTCTACTCTTGCCTTGGTAGATATGCATGGTATTATAGATAGTATACCATTTAGTTTGGGTAGAGACCAAGGGAAATGGAAGTGTTGTCTAGACCCGTGTCTATGGCCACTCTTCCCATTTGACCCTAATGACAAATATAGAATTGATGATGCTGGTGCACCCAACATTTTTCTTAGTCTACATGACAAGCGAAGTATCACTTTTGGTGAATCTCATAACCAAATCCTTTTTGCATCTCTCATTGAATTTTTAATATTTAATTCAAAGGATCCTTGGTTATATTGAAAATATGTGCAACCTTGGCATGTTTAGATGATTTGTTGTGCTAACCCTAACCCTCATGCTATGAGGATTTTGTATTTGTTTGTCCTCTCTTTGGTTTTACAAGGTTTAGATTCGAGGTTGAATCCTTTTCAAGATTAAGGGAAGGATGATACAAGTCAAATGGTCACCTTATTTTTTGATGACTTCTTTGGCGGCCAATATCTAGAGGCTCAAGACTTGGTCACCTCGAGAACACAAGAATATGCAAGGAAGACCCATTTTAAGCAAGACATAAAGCAATCTCGTGTATGGAAGGTTGCTTGGATACTTGCCTTGATGCTAACCCAAGGACCATAAGCCTTAAATAATGAACCATCCTTCATTTTGAGAGCATGAAAGAGACATCATTCATGAAGTCCAAACACACAAGGCACCGTTTATGAAGATGGAGACTCGTGAGAGTATGTGGCATTCATCCAAGGGAGTGTACTTGCTAATATGTGAAGAGGGACCTTAAATATACACTAAGGAAGATTTGGATACACTCCAAAGGCACTCAACTTAGGGGTATTATGTTTTTTTGAGACTCCTCTTTTACACTCCAAAGGAGCACCCTTCATTAAAGGTATTTTAGTTATTGATTGTAATACGTATAAATAGACAATTAGACTTCTATTTTCCTTAGTTTTGATGAATTATTTAGTGATACTCAAATTATATTTTCTTTCCTTAGTGTAGGTCTTGGAAAATCTATCTTAGTCTAGGTCTTGGAAAAGACATTGAAACTTGGGTCATCTTTGAGTGTGGAATCACTCTTGTTGGCACTTTGGCAAGAAAGGTAGGTGCTTGAGGAGTTGATCCCTTTGTGTCCACCTAAGAGTGTGGTTTTATACTCCATTGTTTTTGTGTGTCTTGGTGTTTGATACACACCTTGGTGCTATTAATTGGTGTAGGTGTATGTCTCACTATCTATCCTTTAAATATATGCACTTTTCTCTTCTTTTGTGTTGAAACTGTATCTTATTTGTTTGAATCTGTGTGTTCTCCTCTTCATCTAATCTTCTTTTAGTTGCTGATTTTTAGTTTAGTAGCTTTATATTTTATCAACAAGGCCAAAAACATGACAGTCCAATCCACCCTCCACTTCACCAAGTCCAACAAGAAGGACTTAGGACCTAAATACCACCACCAAACCCAATCCCTCCCATCAAAACTCCACTTGACCAAATACCTCACTATCCAAATCCAATCTTGCTATTACAAGATATACTTAACCCAAATAGACCCGTCCATGTTGAGGGGTATGGTAGAGGAGAGCAATTTTAACATCCCGTATTTTGCTTGACTTGTTCTAATTATATGGAACTTGGTATAGACTTATGGTATAGGTAACATATGAGATTTTTTATGCCAGTATTAATGGTATAGATGGAATTATAAATGCTACTCATACATTTTAATATGATATGACCAAGTTAACATTGATACAATTGTAACATCCCATATTTTGCTTGCACTTGTTCTTACTATATGGAACTTGGTATAGCCTTATGGTATAGACAACAGATGAGATTTACTGTGCAAGTATTAATGGTGTAGATGGAATTATAGATGTTGCCCGTACGTTTTAATGTGATGTGACCAAGTTAACATCGATACAACTATTTAAACTTGGGATCGTAGGCTAATATTTGAATATAAAGTTTAAAGTGACCAAGTGTGTACAACTTGAATGCTAGATTAAAGGGATTAGGAGCTGAAAATGGAATAAAATATTAAGGTGCTTGCTTGACTTAATTAGGCTAGTAGGTGAGTTACCTACTTAAGCTATTTGGACCAAATTAATGGACCCACGGCAATGGACCAGATTTGGACCTATATTAATGTACTCATTTGGGCCCAAATTGAATACAAGAGAAAGAATTTAAGCAAGTAGGTGCGTCACCTACTTTGAAATTTTGAGAAGCTTGAACCCTTAAGTAGGTGCATCACCTACTTGGACTAGTTTGTGGCTGAAAATAAGGTTAATAAGAGAATTTCTAGAGGGCTTAATATAAGATCAATATAGCTGGTCATTTTACTCATTTTAAACATAATATTCACCCTTTTAAATTTTAGCTTTCTCCCTTTCTTAACAAGGATAAGAACATAAGCCCTAAGATTCCTTCTAGGGTTCTTGGAGAAACCCTCATCTTTGCAAGATAAGGTAAGTGAAAAAACTTAAGGTTTATCTTAATTATCCCATGGTAGATTAGGAAAACATGATATAGGTGCCTAATTATAAATACATCGTAGAATATAGAAAAAGATACTTGCTCACTTTCGTTTTTTTGTTATTAAGAGATTTATTTTATTCTTTGGTTTAAAGTGTGAAGGAAAGTAAAACTTGAAGTTCTTATGGAGTTCAAATTTAATGGATAAGTTGCAGAATGGAGGTAAGGTGACTTCCCCATTTTGTTCTCGTTATATATTAATTTGGGAAAGAGTTATGGATGTGTTGTTATTGAGAACTCAAGAGATGATGAGTTCAATAATTGATTGCTATAATAAAAGGGATTTGGGACAGTTTTGTATGTATATGTTATGGGTTGCCGGGTTGATGTTGGAGAAAGGTGTAACTAGTTCGAATTGAAAAATTGAAAAAAGGTGTGGCGTTACACCACCGAACTAATTATTGCATATGTTGACTACCCAATCTGTTTTGCATATTATTTGGAGGGTGTAATTAAGACAAGGTGGTTTCGGTGAATCTGATAAGAACATGTATGGTATATGGGTGTAAGTAGAGGAGAAAAGGGTTAAAATAACACCCTTGATTTATAGATTAAGGGCTTACTTCCCGGTTACTATTTTGGTGAAGTTAAATATTCCAATTATGTTGGTTGGTTGCTAATATTAGTTTACCATATATATTCTATTATAGATAAGTAATCTAAAAGGTGATAAGTCAAGTTGGGTTAGTTTTGGAGTTATATAACCAGGTATGTAAGGCATACTGTATTTTGCATTCTTTGGCATAAAATCGGACATTTTTTCCAGCAAGTAAGCTTCCAAGGTTATCCTATAACAAGTGATACATAATAGTAGCGTATTATATACCATGTAGTCAATGACCTTCTTCCCACTCTTTATCATGTTAAAACACCTCAATACATGCTTATTATTAAACCTGAACGTCTATTTTCACTAAAATACTTTAGGAGTTCTCCGTTTACTCAAATAAGACCCATATGTTATTTTCAGCTCCTAAACACTTCATTTGTGTGCAAGAAGCTCCCCACGTCATTGTTGTTGTATTAAGTGCCCATTTACATATCTCTTATTGGTAGATTATTGTTTCAAGGTACCACAATGTTATAACCATCAAAGTAACAATCTCAAAGGTTAAATAAACTAAGTAACTCAAATCTACAAAATGAGTAGCAGCTGAGGGGCATAAGCCCAGAATGGGCCGATCTCGATACCTTTATATGTGGGTGGCAGCTCAGGGGAAATATCCTAGCATAAGTCAATCCCAATGTTCATATGTGGGTGACACCTCAGAGGCGTAAGCTAGCATAGGCCAATTCTAATTTATCTACTTACCACCAATCATCGTGTCATTTGCATTATATGGCTTACAAAGATTATGAAGTAAGGAAGGTAACAGTGAAGAAAAGAATGTAATGTACGTAGTCCCACAAGTATATATAAAGATGGTCTACTAGTACTACTTATACACTTATATCTGATTTTTACTGAGCTCTTGTATCATGTGTTGCTACCTTCAACCTTAAATATTCAGTACATATTTTCGTACTGACATCTCTAGTAGGAGACCTGTATTTTATGCTGTAGGCACCGGGGCTTTAGCTAATACCCTTCATGTAAGATTCTGAAAAATCCTAAGTTAAATTCAGCCCTTAAAGCTCCTTAAGGGATCCTAACACTTAGAAAATTTTAGCAAAGTGTTCAACACTTAGTCTCATTTTAAGCCTTTGAACTTCAAGGAATTATTTTATGACCTTCCCGACCTCCATTTTTTGATTTTTTAGTAATTCACGATGGGGAAAGTCAATAGTACATCTCAGCCGAGTTTCAGAATTTTTTGGATATCATAAGGGCATGTTTGGATTTTCAAAACAATATCCCAATGAGACAAGACCGCGTCGTCCCAGCTATGTAAGCACTACAAGTAGGGCAGCACCTTGGATAATTTGGGGGAATAGGTAGGCGATGCCTTGCCTATTCTTGCTAGGGAAAATTTTTAGTAGTCCAATTCCGTAATTGCAAGGGCAAAAGGGTCAATTTCCCACCCCTATATAACCCAAACACATGATATTCAGCCATATTTTCACCAAAATGTAGTTGTTTATCTTAAATTCCGTCAAGAATAAGCCTAGGGTTTTAATAGAAGATTCAAACTCAAGGGATTTCACTGTTAGTTTTCAAGAAGCTTTCATCTAAGGTATGTTAAGTGTTGATTCATGGGTTCCTTTGACCCATGAAGGTCAAGAATCTCATTTTAAAATCATGAATTGTGAAATCCATGTTGTGGATTGATTATAATTATGTTTATGTTGTTGTGTAATTCTCAATTTGAATCTTTAATGCGAATTCATGAAATTATGTATCATGTGGGTTGAAATCTATGGAATTGTATTGTTTAATGGAATCATAATGTGTTGATTTAATGTACATGGCTAAACCTAAAGTTATGCATGCAAGGTGCTTGATAAAATGCCTAAGAGAATAGGAATTAAGCCTTATGACTTAATTGTGACCAACTTGATGAATCCATCTTTTATCCTTATGTTCAAGATGACTCCTATGTTATTGTTATGCATTGTAATGGATTGAGGTAATGCTCATGAGATTAGACTTATGAAATTATGACATGTTTATATGCATTTATATTCATGTGTAAACTTATGGAATGCAAATATTTCATGAAAATCGTCAATGATCGTACTATGAATTATTGACTATGGTCATGTGTCAAAAAGCATTATGTCTTATCAGTTTCATGCTATCGAGTCCTGGGGGTACTTGTACCCGACAATTTAGCTATGGCCCGTGTTAGTATTCAATATACTCTCAGTCAAGCCATGAATCAGTAGAATTCAGCCAGTCACATGACTCAGGAAAACTTACTAAATTCAATATCAGTCCAGTCTTACTCAGTACTCAGTAATTTTAGTCATGTTAACAGATATCAACAGTGTTTCATTAGTCAACAGTATTCAGTGAACTCATTCTACTTTATCTCAGTGTAATTAATTGAATATCTATTCAGTTAGGAGTAGGATTCAGCACCGAGCGAACCCAAGGATGGGAACTTACCTGTCACCCAGTAGAGGGTATGATCCTTAGTATTAATCCTTGTGTTCCAGAACTATATAGACAACATAGGTTGAGATGTACCCCTACGAGTGTAGGGATTATACATTTTATTTGAGTTTTCCTACTAGAAGGGGTTGACGAAAGAGCCCCCTGTCAGAGAGGGTTTACTCATAGCTTGTCTTTTCCTATGGAATGGTATTGACACCCTTCCAGCTGGGGTTAAAAGTTGGAACCCACCAGTTTAGATCGAGGCATGTCAATTAGATGATTACCTCCTATAGTCTCAGTTTCAAATTATGTCTCAGTAATAGAACTTAGTTCAGTTATACAAATTTTAGGACTGTCAGATATAGTTACTTAGGTCAGTACAGAACTGTAAGACCCCACAAAGTTCCCTCATCGTTAAGACTTCCGAAGCGAATCAAAAGAAGTCTTACACTTAAAATTTTAGCTAAGTGTTCAACACGTAGTTTATTTTGAGCCTTCCAACTTTGAAGAATTATTTCATGACCTTTACGACCTTCGATTTTTGATTTTCAAGCTTCATTCTGATGGGGCAAGTCAATAGTACATCTGAGGTGAGTTTTGGAATTTTTGGACCTCGTTTAAACCACGTTTGGAAGTCCAAACCTGTGTATCAACGCGATCGTGGTGCACCGCATAGACCATCATGTTAATAGATATTTTTCCCAGCTCCAGTGCAATTTCTAGTGATCTAACACAAACTAAACATGTGGCATCGACTATAGCATTGATGTCGTCAACACGGCATGTCGGTAATAGCGTCAAGCACATTGATGTGGCGCGTTGGCTATAGCTTCAGTGAGTTAGTTTTAGTCTTTAAGAACCATGTCCATAGGGGTATTTGGATCATTTTCCACCCCTATTTAGCTCTATAAACAGGGGATTTTAGTCCCAATTGACCAAAATATGGTCATTTTTGACATTTTCTTCAAGAACCAAACCCCTTATCCCCAAAATAAAAATCAAGATCCCTCAAAATTCAATCGTAGAATTTTGAATTTAATTAAAGATTCGTAATCCCCATTGCGAGAGCTGCAAGAAGCACCCATCAATTTCACGATTAGAGTTTTGAAAGCAAGTGTTTATCTAAATTCATAATTTGAGGTATGTGGGGTTTGAACAAGAACAATTCTTTCGTTCTTGTGCCCAAAATTTTATTTTTTCTTAAAGAATTTCGTATCTTCATGTTGAATTGTGGCCATTTGATATATTTCAAGTTCAAGAGATTATGAATTGATTAAGTCTTAAAGTATATGATATTTCACCTATTTTATGTTGTGAATTGATAATTTATGAATGAATATATATTCCTACCATGATTGAGGTTATGAATGTTTCTAAAGTTGAAGTTATGATTTACTACTATCTTGAAGGATAATATTACTTGAATATGCATACATGCTTTAAGTCCAAGAATGAGTTGTTGATATTTCCTTCAGTGTCCCAAGAAGTGTATTGAGATTTTAATATCATTTTCTTGGAAGTTTTGGATAATTATATCCATATCAAGAATGAGTTTGATTTTGAGAATGTTATGATTTTATGTTTTCCTCTAGTAAATTGTTTACCAATATTTGAGTCAAGATTTTTTGATATTGAAATAGGATAGGAATCCACACTATCTATGTTTTAAAGTAAAAAGAAACATGATTTTGTCTTTATTATAGACCCTTGAGTTATTTTAAGGCGGATTTCCTAAACTTTCTGAGCCTAAGTATGGGAGTAGTATTTAGTACTGAGTTGGGTATGATTTCAAGGTCTCATACTCCATAACTATGTGCCACCATAGGATTGAGATTTGTGGGCCTGATGACGAGATAGTGATCACTAAAGTTAAGGTTCTATTCCGATGGCAAGTGTAGAGTATCTCTCCCCAACTTGGAAAGACGTTGGACTCCATGTGGCTCACATGGTTTATGCCGGTTATAAGAAACTCCCAAAGCAGTCCCCTACTTTGATTAAACTAAAATGATATATGTTGAAAGTTTGATTTTTGAGATTTCCAAGTTCCCAATCCTAAAGTTATAAAGTCTTAGAGTCCCAAAGTTCCAAATAAATTCCTTATTTTCAAAAGATTAAAGTGTAAGTCCTGAAAGTTGTTGTTTTATTATTCTACCTGGATTTACCAGTTTGAGAATAAGGAAAGAATACAGATTTAGACTAAAGTGTAATGACTCACGTAATTTGTATTACATGTCTTCTATTCATGATTTATGAGAGTTTTATTCAAGCTATGTGAATCATTTACAATTGCATGCATGTTTTCTATAAAGATTTATGATATCATTTATTTAAATGCATACACCGATATATACTCAGTTCATACTCAAAGTACTGATCCACATACACGTCTTTGTGCTACATTATCTCATAATGTAGGTTCAGGTGCCCAATCCTAGCAGCGTCAGTGAATCCGAGTGTCTTTGTCTACATTCCTGCAATGGTGAGTCCTCATAGTTTGAGGACCTATGTTCCAGTTATTCAGTATTTCAGCTATTATTTTATTTCCTTCTATTTGAGTATGAGTCAGTTGGTGATTTGTCCCAATGGCTCTATAACTCTTGAGTAGTAGAGTCTTTGTTAGACAAGATGATCAGTTGAATTTGAAATTTTTAGTATTTTATACTCGAACTACATTTTCCAATTAACTTTACTCTAATTTGATATATTATAGTATTATGCTTGATTTGATATCCTAAAGTAAGTAATAGAGATTGTAAAAGGCTCAAAGGCTACTTGTAGCCTTAAGCACCATGTGACATTTCGAGGTGAGATTTTGGGGTGTTACAATCTTGGTATCAGAGCCTAAGGTTTAAATATAGTCCTAGGAAGTCTAACAAGCCGCGTTATGTAGAGTCTTGATCATCGGTGTGTAGCGCGCCACATTTATCTGCAAGAGGCTACAAAAAGTTTTATAAAAAAGTCATCTCTTTCTTTCATAATCCATCTTGCTTAGAGATGTCTCTTTATGGTATTTACTTATTCTTTCTTTATGATAGAATATGCTCCTTAAAGAGCTAGTATTCGTAGAATCAATCATCATCCACCTCAGCCCTAAAACCTGTTGAATTAAAATATGTCGCATGCTAAGTTTTGGGAAACTTTCCAGATGCTAGACTAGGTAGTCACTACTAATATTAAGGCCAATAAATAGGCTGCAACTCTGCATCAGCAAGGAAATGATTCGGCCACAGCCAGACTCCATGATTTTATGAGAATGAGTTCACCAAAATTTTATGGGTCGAAAGCAGGTAAGGATCCACAATTATATCCTAAGGAGGTGAGGAAAATCACCTAAGTGATGCATGTTTCTGAGGAAGAGAGTGTTGATATGGTGTCTTATGGATTGAAAGATATTGCTTATTACTAGGTTGTAGCATGGAGGAAAAATAGAGGGAAGGATACAACTCCCATGACTTGGCAAGAGTTCTAAGATGCGTTCTTGGATAAGTTCTTCTTATTCAATATGATAAAAGAAAAGATTAAGGAGTTTATGAACTTTAGATAGGGCTCCATGACCGTAAAGGAGTACTATTTAAAGTATAATGAGTTAGCCAAGTATGCTCCCGATCTGATGGCAGACACTCTAACTAGTATGAGTAAATTTATGACGGTGTGTCTGGTTTGATACTGAAAGAGTGTAGGACCGCTAAGCTCAATCGGGATATGGATTTGTCTAGACTAATGATGCATACATAATAGATAGAGACAAACAAGCTAGGGGAGAGAGATAAAGTGAGGGGAAACAAGAGGACTAGATTAGAGCAGCATGAGTATGGTTGGGCTAGATCCCATGGAGGGAACCGTCCATAGTTTTTGAGTCATTCTCCTATGCCAGTTCCTTCATTAGCTAGTGTTCCCGCACCCAAAAATAGGTAGGAGCAGGGGAATAAATCTTCTTTGTCCAAGTCCTAGAACAGTGGGAGTAATAGGCCTAATTTTCCTTCGTGTGTTAAGTATGGTAGAACTTATCCTGACGAGTGTTGGGCAGAGAAGAGAGGTTGAGTTAGTTGTGGAAAGTTAGGCCACATCCTTAGAGATTTCCCGTATGCTAGGCAGGGGAATAGAGATGCCCCACCTCAGACGCAGGCTACCAGTGCACTAGCTCCATTAGCCCGTCCAGCTCCTTCTCAGGGCGGATCTTTGAGTACTGCTGGCGGTCAGCGCTAGAATAGATTCTATGCCTTACCATCCTGCCAGGAGACGAAGGATTCTCCCGATATTGTTATTGGTATACTTCGTGTCTTTTATTTTGATGTGTATATGTTGTTGGACCATGGGTCAAGTTTTTCTTATGTGATACTATTGGTTGATGTAAACTTTGAATTGAGTCCTAAAAAGATTCTTGAGCCTTTCTTAGTTTCTACTCCAGTAGGTGAGTCAGTTGTTACTAAGAAAGTGTATAAAAATATCCTGTTACTGTTCTTCACAGAGTCATAATTTCTGATTTGATAGAGTTGGAAATGGTTGATTTTGATATTATTCTGGGTATGGATTAGCTTCACTCTTGTTATACATCTATTGCCTGTCATACCCGTGTGGCTAAGTTTTAGCTCTCTAGTGAGCCCGACTTTGAGTGATCCAAAAATTTCATGTCCCCCAAGAGTCATTTTATCTTCTATCTCAAAGCTAGAAAGCTAATATCTAAAGGTTGTATCTATTACCTAGTTAGAGTCAAAGACACTAAGTCTGAAGCTCCGACCATTCATTCAGTCAACATTGTTAATGAGTTTCCTGATACCTGTTTGAAAGATCTTCCAGGGGTTCCTCCCAATAGAGAGATAGAATTTGGGATTAACCTTCTTCTCAATACACAACCTATTTCTATTCCTCCACACCGTATGGCACCTGCAGATCTTACAAAGCTAAAAGAGTAACTCAAAGATCTTTTAGATAAGGGTTTTATAAAGCCCAATGTTTCTCCTTAAGGTGCACCTGTCTTGTTTGTGAAAAATAAAGATGGTTCTTTGCATATGTGCATTGACTATCATCAACTTAATAAGGTTGCTATCAAGAACAAGTACCCTCTCCCTAGAATTGATAACCTGTTTGATCTATTGCAAGGTCCAAGTTACTTCTCTAAGATAGACCTTAGATCCGGCTATCACCAACTTAAAGTAAGGGAGTATGATGTTCTGAAGACAACCTTATGAACCCGTTATGGTCACTTTGAGTTTCTAGTCATGTCCTTCTATTTAACCAATGCTCTAGTGGCCTTCATGGACCTCATGAATCGAATGTTCAAGTAGTACCTTGATATGTTTGTCATAGTGTTCATAGATGATATCCTTGTTTACTCCCATAGTGAGGATGGCCATGCAGACTATCTTAGAATTGTCAAACTCTTAGAGATCATTAGTTGTTTTCTAAATTTAGCAAGTGTGAGTTTTGTCTAAGATTAGTTGCTTTTTTGTTTCATATTGTTTCCGCTGAAGGCATTAGAGTCAATCCCCAAAAGACGGAAGCTGTAAAGAATTGGCCTAGACCTACCTCCCTGTAAGACATTAGGATTTTCTTAGGTATAGCTGGTTACTACCATTATTTTGTTGAGCGTTTCTCATCTATTGCATCTCCCATGACCCGGTTGACCCAAAAGAAAGTTAAGTTCCTGTGGTCATATTCCTATGAGAAGAGTTTTCAGGAGTTGAAGACTCAGCTTACTTTAACCCCTGTATTGACTTTACCCGATTGCCTCTAGAGTTTGTTTAGGTTTTGTGTTGATGCAGCGAGGTAAGGTTATAGCCTACGCCTATAGACAATTGAAGTCGCATGAAAAAAATTACCCAACCCATGATCTTGAATTAGAAGCTGTGCTTTTTGCTTTGAAAATCTAGAGACATTAACTATATGGTGTTCATGTTGATATGTTTATGGATCACAAAAGTTTGCAGTATGTGTTTACTCAGAGGGAGTTGAATCTTCGTCAGAAGAGATAGTTATAATTGCTAAAAGATTATGATATGAGTGTGTTGTATCATTCGGGCAAGGCCAATGTAGTGGCGGATTCCCTTTGTAAAGTATCTATGGGTAGTATGGCTCATGTAGAGAATGATAAGAAAGAATTAGCTCATGATGTGCATTGTTTGGCTAGATTGGGTGTTAGGTTGCTTGATTCTGCCGAGGGGAATATTTTGGTTCAGAGTAGTTCCGAATCCTCTTTAGTTTTAGAATTAAGGGAGAAGCAGGATATGGATCCTAGTTTGGTCAGACTAAAGGAGTCAGTTAAGGTCCAAAAGGTAGAGGTTTTATCCCAAGAGGGAGATGGTGTGTTGAGATTATAGGGTAGATTGTGTGTTCCTTGTGTTGATAATTTGAGGTAGAGAATTATGGATGAAGAGCATGGCACGCGATATTCTATTCATCCCAGCACTACCAAGATGTACCACAACTTGCGGGAGATCTATTGGTGGAGTGGCATGAAGAAGGATATATCTGAGTTTGTAGCGAGATGTGCAACATGCCAATAGGTTAAGGTAGATCATCAAAGACCTAGTAGTATAATGGAAGAGTTTGATATTCCCACGTAGAACTAGGAAGAGGTTAATATGGATTTTATGATTGGTTTACCTTTTTCGGGATGACATCATGACTCTATTTGGGTTGTTGTAGACAGGTTGACTAAGTTAGTGCATTTCCTACCTGTGCACATATCTTATACAGCTGAGGATGATGCTAGATTGTATATTCGGGAGTTTGTCAAGTTGCATGGGGTTCCCTTGTCTATAATCTTGGATAGGGGTATTCAGTTCACATCGCCGTTTTGAAGAGCTTTTCAGAAGGGTCTTGGAACCCAAGTTCATTTGAGTTGCACTTTTTATCCACAGATAGATGGTTAGGCTGAGAGAACCATCTAGACCTTAGAATACATGTTGAGGGCATATGCTCTTGATTTCAAAGGTAGTTGGGATGATCATTTTTCATTGATTGAGTTTGCATATAACAATAGTTACCAAGCTAGCATTCAGATAGCACCATTTGAGGCTTCATATGAGAGGATATGTAGGTCACCATAGGTTGGTTCGAAGTGGGTGAAGCTACTTTGGTTGGACTTGATACAGTGTTTGAGGATATGTAAAAGGAAAAGTTGCTCAGAGAAATATTGAAGATAACTTAGAGTAGTCAAAAGTAATATGTAGATATGAGAAGAAGAAACCTTGAGTTTAAAGTAAATGATTTGGTGTATCTGAAAATTTTGCCCATGAAAGGGGTGAAAAGGTTTGGGAAAAAGGGGAAGCTTAGTCCCCGGTATGTTGGCCCCTATAGAATCCTAAGTCGTGTTGGGAGAGTAGCCTATGGGATTGGTTTGCCCACAGAGTTTTCAGCTGTTCATCCGGTATTCCACGTATCTATGCTTAGGAAGTATATTGGTGATTCCATTATTGTAGATCCTTCGGGAGCCCAGATGTCCAGAATAGTCTTTTGTATGATGAGGTTACAATTAAGATTTTAGATTACCAGATCCGTAGACTACGAAATAAAGAAGTTCCTTTGGTCAAAGTTTTGTGGCATAATCAGTCAGTTGGAGCTCTACTTGGGAAGTAGAAGCAGACATGCGAGCCAAGTACCCACACCTCTTCTCCACAAATTCAGAGCAAGCCGAAGGTACTATTCTTCCTTAATTCATCCCCTTTCTTATTCATGATTCAGCTATATGGATATTCTTACCACAAGTTTATGCATTCTGTGAAGTACTCAAAGTTTAGAATTAAGTAGAGTCAGTTTAGCAAGTTATTTCAGCTGTGTATCCTTAGTTTTGTCTATACTCTTAGCCTAACGAGCGATATTCAAGGGAGAATGTTCCCAAGGGGGAGATATTGTAAGACCCCGCAAAGTTCCCTCATCGTTGTGGCTTCCAAAACGAATCAAAAGAAGCCTTACACTTAGAATTTTAGCTAAGAGTTCAAAACTTAGTTTATTTTGAGCCTTTGAACTTTGGAGAATTATTTCATGACTTTACCGACCTTCGTTTTTCAATTTTCAACTTGTGTTACGATGGGGAAAGTCAATAGTATATCTTGGGTGAGTTTTGGAATTTTTAGACCTCGTTTAAACAATGTTTGGTAGTCCAAACTAGTATATCAACGCGATCTTGGTGGGTCCCATTGACCATCGCGTTGATAAATATTTTTCCTAGCTCACAGTGCAATTTCCAGTAAGCTGACACGAACTAGATGCATGCCATCGGCTATAGCATCGATGTCTTTGATGAGGTACGTTGGATATAGCGTTGAACACATTGACGTGATGCGTCGGCTATAGCATCAGTGAGTCAGTTTTAGTCTTTAAGAACCGTGTCCAGAGGGGTATTTGAGTTATTTTCCACCCCTATTTAGCTCCATAAACACAAGATTTTAGTCCCAATTGACCAAAATAAGGTCATTTTCTCCTTTTTCTTCAAGAGCCAAAGCCCCTAGACCCAAAATAAAAATCAAGATCCCTCGAAATTCAATTGTAGAATTTCGAATTTGATTCAAGATTCGGAATTCCCATTAGCGAGAACTATAAGAAGCACCCATCAATTTTATGAATAGAGTTCCGAAAGCAAGCGTTCATCCAAATTCATAATTTGAGGTATGTGGGGTTTGAACAAGAACAATCCTTTCGTTCTTGTGCCCAAAATTTTAGTTTTTCTTCAAGAATTTTGTATCTTCATGTTGAATTATATCCATTTGATATATTTCAAGTTCATTAGATTATGAATTGATTAAGTTTTGAAGTATATGATATTTCACCTATTTTATGTTGTGAATTGAGAATTTATGAATGAATTGTATATTCCTACCATAATTGCGGTTTTGAATGTTTCTAAATTTGAAGTTATGCTTTACTACTATCTTGAAGGATAATATTACTTGAATATGCATACATGCATTAAGTTCAAGAATGAGTTGTTGATATTTCCTTAAGTGTATTGAGATTTTAATATCATGTTCTTGGAAGTTTTGGATTATTATATCCATATCAAGAATGAGTTTGGTTTTGAGAATGTTATTATTTTAAGTTTTCCTCTAGTAAATTGTTTACCAATATTTGAGTCAAAATTGATGTTTTGATATTGAGTTAAAAGAGGAATCCACACTATATACGATTTAAAGTAAAATGAAATATGATTTGGTCTTCATTATAGACTCTTGAGTTATTTTAAGGTGGATTTCCTAAACTTTATATTGAGTTATTTTAAGGTGGATTTCCTAAACTTTATGAGCCTAAGTATGGGAGTAGTATTTAGCACCGAGTTGGATATGATTCTGAGGTCTCATACCCCAGAACTATGTGCCACCGTAGGATTGAGATTTGTGGGCCTGAGGTGAGATAGTGATCACTAAAGTTAAGGTTCTATTTTGATGGCGAAGGTAGAGCAGTTCTCCCTAACGTGGGAAAGATGTTGGACTCCATGTGGCTCACATGGTTTATGTCAGTTAGAAGAAACTCCCAAAGCAGTCCCCTACTCTAATTAAGCTAAAAGTATAGATGTTGAAAGTTTGATTTTTGAGATTTCCAAGTTCCTAATCCTAAAGTTATAAAGTCTTAAAGTCCCAAAGTTTCAAAGAAATTCCTTATTTTCAAAAGATTAAAGTGTAAGTCCTAAAAGTTGTGGTTTTATTTTATTCCACCTAGATTTACCAGTTTGAGAATAAAGAAATAATACAAATTTAGACTAAAGTGTAATGACTCACGAGATTTATATTACATTTCTCTATTCATGATTTATGAGAGTTTTATTCAAGCTATTTGGGTCAATTATAATTGCATGCATGTTTTCTATAATGATTTATGATGTCATTTATTTAAATGCATACACCCCTATATACTCAGTACATTCTCAAAGTACTGATCCACATACACCTCTACGTGCTACATTGTCTCATAATATAGGTTCAGGAGCCCAGACCCAGCATCGTCAGTGAATCCTAGCACCTTTGTTTACATTTCAATAGTGGTGAGTCCTCACGGTTCGAGGACCTATGTTCTAGTCATTTAGTATTATCAACTGTTGTTTTATTTCCTTTCATTTTTGTATGAGTTCATTGGGGATCATTCCCAATGGATCTCTAACTTTTAAGTAGTAGAGGCTTTGTTAGACAAGATGATTAGTTTTGTTTGGACTTTTCAGCATTTGATACTCGTACTATGTTTTCTAGTTAATTCAACTCTAATTTGATATATTATAGTGTTATGCTTGATTTGATATCCTAAAGTAAGTAATAGAGATAGTAGAAGGCTCAAATGGTTAGCTTGGGGCTACTTGTAGCGTAAAGCACCGTGTGATGTTCCAGGGTGAGATTTCTGGGCGTTACAGAAACTCAGCTAGTTCCATTAGAATCACGACTGTGAGATACAGTCATCCAGTATAGTATAGAACTCAGATATTTCTACTATTTTAGGACTATCAGAAACAGTCACTCAGTTATCAGTAATTAATAATACAGTACCCGTAAACTCAAACATCTGTTATCAGTAAACCCAGTAATCCATGTCATCAGTAGACTTGGTCATTCAGTATCCCAGTATTAGTAAACTCAAATATTATTACATCAGTTTTCAGAACCCAATATCCATTGTTAGTATGACCTCAGCTATAGTTTATGTATTTATGCATGTATTCTCCCGCAGTTATGTTCATGTTATTCAGCCAGTTATAGTTCATGCATATGAACCCTTGCATTCAGCCTACCTTACTTCGTATACCAGTATATTTTCACGTACTGACGCTTACTTTTCTGTTACACTATGGTGTTTTATACTATAAATTTGGACGCTCAGGTTCCCGATCGCACTTAGTAGTTCAGCTTCCAGCAATTAGAGTCAGTGGAGAGTCCTTATAGTTTGAGTACATGATAACTTCATTAGTTTAATATATTATTATTTTCAATAGTTTGGAGTTAGTTTGGGACATGTCCCATCAACTCCCTATTCAAATAGTTTAGAGGCTTTCAGACTATAGCATGTTTAGACAGTTTATTTCAGTTTTTGGTGTTTTTATACCTCATTCAGACATTATTTTATTTTGTATGATTCAGTATTGAACTTTATGGCATTTTAGCCTATTATTTCCTTATATTTCGGTATTATTATACTGTTATTGTATCAGGTACCAGTCATAGGTTAGCTAGTGGTCCTTAGGTATTGTTAGCACCATGTAGCATCTGGGGCACCAAGATTGGGGGATTACCAACTTGTTATCAAAGCCTAAGGTTCAATAGTGTCCTAGGAAGTCTGAAAAGATGAATCTAGTAGAGTCTTATGCATGGGTGTCTTGCGCTGCCACATTTATGTACATAAGGATATAAGATGTTTTAGGAATAGTTTACCTTTTTTCAGTATTCATGTCGTGCGATTAAACATGTGATCCATTCAAACTCTTAGTCTAATCCATTTCTTCCTTTTCTTTATAGAACATGCCTCCTAAAAGAAGAAATACAGATATATCCGTACCTTAGCTTGTCCATCCAGATCCTCTAGATGAACATATTTTATACACAAAATTCAGGACTGCATTAACTACTCCAGCCAATTCAGTCATAGCTCAGAAAGAACAACCAACTGCTATTTTGGCCAACCCAGTGGCCAATTCTGCTACATCCCGAATTCGAGACTTCACCTGAATGAATCCTCCCCTATTCTCAGGTTCTAACTCTGAAGAGGATCCGTAGGAGTTCCTCGACTAAGTTCAAAAAGTCATGGATATCGTGGGAGTGAATTCCAGTGAGAGTTCTAAGTTAGAGGCTTATCAGTTACAAGATGTACACCATATGCAGTTTAATAGTTAAAGGTAGACAGGGGTGCAAATGCAGAGTCCATAGAGTGGGATGAGTTTGCTACGGCCTTCTTAGATAGATTCTTTTCCATAGAGGATAAAGAAGCCAAAGTGTTAAGTTCATCAATCTCAAACAAGGTAGCATGACTAAAAAAGAATACTACCTCAAATTTACCTAGTTAGCCAAGTATGCTCCCCATGTAGTAAGAGACAGTAGATACAGAATGAGCAAGATTGTGTTTGGGGTATCTTGTAGAGTCGTTATAGAATGTAGGACTATGCTATTGATTAAGAAGATGGACATATCTAGGATTATGGTTCATGCTCAACAGATTGAAGACCAGAAATTTAAAAAGAATGAGAGAGAGAATAAGAGATCCAAAACAGGTTGTTATTGCTTTTCTCAGCCAGGGTCGCAGGGTGGTAATAATTCTCAAAATTGTAAGAAGTTTTTAGTCCTATTTCCTTCCAAATCCAGTGCCCAAGTGCTTAAACTTAGAGACAACAATAGATATAGGGCATCCGACCCTAAACTTCAGGGATGTGTTAGTAGTGTCCGAACCCATCCCCTTTGTCAGACTTGTGGTAAGCATCATAAGAGCATATGTAGAGCCAACAGTGATGTGTGTTATTGATGTGGTGATTCAGGTCACAAATTCCGAGACTATTGTAAACCCAGTCCACGAAGTTAGCACAGTCATTTTTCAGCTCAGTCCGATCGCTCGAATCAGTAGGGTGCCAATTCTAGCGCTATCAGTGGGCAACACCCAAATAGACTATATGCACTTCAGTCCCAACAGAATAAAGAAAGTCCTCCTAATGCAGCCACTAGTATGTTACAGATACCTCATTAATATGTTCACACTTCTTTAGATTCAGGAGCTTATTTTTTTGTAACTCTTTACATAGCAGTCAACTTTAAGGTCAGACCAAATGTTAACAGGACCTTTTCTAGTCTCCACCCTAGTGAGTCAGTCTATTATAGCCCAATAGGTATACAAGAACTGTCCGATTATAATATCTCAAAAATTCAGGCCTTCATATTCTGGTAGTAATGCCAGTATTTGTAGGAAATCAATAAGGGAATACGATTCCCAACCTATTCTTACCTCAGTGCAAAGTTTTGTACTTCAACCATCATGATACTTACACATGCTTTGCATTTCAGTCCCACCAATACAACTTATATCCATGTGCTTTTCATAGAATAGTATGTTTCAAGTCCCTGGTATGAGGACTTCCAGCTTACTCAGTGATACAAATCATGTCCCATAAACATGAAAATTCTTGACTCAGGTCATACAGCTCATGACTCATGCACTCATGTCATGTTTATAGTATGTTCAGCCCATATGACTTATGATCCACTCCTATTGATCAGCCAAACTTAGATAATGTCACGTATACTCTCAGTTTAGATTCCTTAGTGAATTCGTGGTATTGGTGCTCTAATCCTAAGGCCTCAGTTATGGCATCAGTTCAGTAATCTATATTTAGTAAAGGACTAAGATAGTCTTACAGAACCATGGCTTTCAGTTACCAGTTACTTAGCCATCAAGATTTAGAACGTCAGTACCAGTCTAAATCTCAGTTATCAGAAAACAATCCAATATCAGTTACAGTCTTAGTTACAGTTACACTCTCAATTACCATCTTAGATATAATCTTAGTCCCAGTCGTAGTCTACTCAAATCAGAAACTCAGTTTAGTCTCAGGATTACCCAACCATAACATATAGCCATTAGTTACTAAGTTATTTGTATTTCAGTACCTCAGTTTACAGAATGTTTCCAAATCATGTTAGACGCCTGGTCTTGCATTCTCAAGGTAATACAGTTTTCACTCACTTATGCTCAGTTATCTTATGTTACCAAGTCAGTTATTACCTTTTATGTATAATACTTTATAGTTTCAGTCCAATTATTTAAACAAAGTATAGTTCAGTTTTACATGTTTAGTAGCCAACCTTCAGTCATTCAGTAATTAGATAAGTTAGCATATTTACGCATTCATTCTCAGCACCCACATGAATCTTTCCAGTAGTTTCAGATGCAATGTATAAGTCTTAGTCACTTTATCTTAGATGATGTTTCATAGGCCTTGCCTCCGAATTTAAGAATCCCAGCCATGTAGCAATCTCCTATTCAGATTTCCTGCTCAGACCAGGCCAAGATTCGCTTTCTCCCTACAGTCACTAGAACCCTATGGAAAGAGTGTCATAGAAGTACTCCTGTCGAGTATATGTTTTTTGTAAAGTTAGTTCGTAAAACCAAAAATTTAGTTTAGTAGACAGACAGATAGGTTTGGATGGTGTGGTTTCCCGTCCCTTTTATCTAGTTATACTATTTAAATTTTCAAAAATGTAACTATTATAAGATGAACCAACCAGGTGGATGCAGGCTCAGCTCAGTTCTTGTATCAAGCCTCAGTTTCAGATCCTAGATATTTAGTTACAATCTAGTTAGTAGGTGCCCTATGCATCGCCTCAGTTTTCCTCAGTATCTTAGTAAAGTAAGTGTTCTTAGAGGGACATAGTGTTCCAAAGGGGAGAGACACTATAATCCCTCAAACTTTCAAGGCATAGACATGCCACTCACTTTTCTCGTAATGAATCCAGTTGGGGGTTAAGGGTACTCATAGGTTAACCCTTAAAACTTTGACCTCAGCCATAAGCCAAGTATTCAAGGTGCTTAGTTTAAATCATGATATTCAATTTATGTATCATGTTCCAGACTTAGTTACATTCTCATGTCTTTGCTCAGGCATATTTAGTAATTAATTTTAGGATCATCAATATTTTAGCTCAAGGTAACAATTTTCCTAAAGCTTATGTAGTTTCTTGTTCAGATTTCAGTTATAAACTTGGTATTGATTACCATTGTATATTCAGTCATACATTCACGTGTCAGCTCAGTCATGTATTCATGCATCAGATATGTATGCTCAGTATGAGAAACCCAGCTTATCTGTAATTTTAGTCATGTATTCATGAGTCAGTATTCATGCATCAGATATGCATCATCAGTATGATAAAGATCAGCTTTTCAGTCATGTCATGAAATATATGTTCCAGTTGTTCATGCTCAGTATGTACTTCAATTTAGCTTTTCTCCAATCTCAGACAGTCTCATTTGAGGATGAATGTTCTCAAGAAGAGATACTATAAAATCCCGCAAAATTCTAAATTAAATTCAGTGCTTAAAGCTCCTTAAAGTATCCCAACACTTAGAAAATTTTAGCTAAGTGTTCAACACTTAGTCTCATTTTAAGCCTTCGAACTTTAAGGAATTATTTCATGACCTTCCCGACCTCCATTTTTTTTGTTCATTTATGATGGGCCAAGTATATAGTACATCTCGGGTGAGTTTTGGAATTTTTAGGATAGCATAAGGGCATGTTTGGATTTTCAAAATAATAGCCAGACGCAATAAGACCGCGTCTCCCCAGCTATCCTAGTGCTCTAAGCATGACGGCACTCTGGATAATCTAGGGGACTAGGCAGGGTGGCGCCTTGCCTATTCCTGCTGGGGAAAATTTTTAGCAGTCCAATACCATAATTGCAAGGGAAAAACGATCAATTTTCCATTCTATATAACCTAAAAACACGACATTCAGCCATATTTTCATGAAAATATAGTTGTTTCTCACAAATTCCCTCAAGAACAAGCCTAGGGTTTTCATAGAAGATTCAAACTCAAGGGATTTCAACGTTAGTTTTCAAGAAGCTTTCAAATAAGGTATGTTAAGTGTTGATTCATGGGTTCCTTTCACCCATGAAGATCAAGTATCCCATTTTAAAATCATGAATTGTGAAAGCCATGTTGTGGATTGATTATAATCATGTTTATATTGTTGTGTAATTCTCAAGTTGGAATCTTTAATGTGAATTCATGAAATTATGTAGCATGTGGGTTGAAATCTATGGAATTGTGTTGTTTAATGGAATCATAATGTGTTGATTTAATGTACATGGATAAACCTAAATTTATGCATGCAAGGTGCTTAATAAAATACCTAAGAGAATAGGAATTAAGCCTTATGAATTAATCGTGACCAACTTGATGAATCCATGTTTTACCCTTATGTTCAAGATGACTCCTATGTTATTGTTATGAATTGTAATGGATTGAGGTAACGCTCATGAGATTAGGCTAATGAAATTATGACATGTTTATATGCATTTCTATTCATGTGTAAACTTATGGAATGCAATTACTTCATGGAAATCCTCAATGATCGTACTATGAATTGTTGACTGTGGTCATGTGTCAAGAAGTATCATGTCTTGTCAGTTTCATGCTATCGAGTCTTGGGGGTACTTATACCCAACAATTAGCTGTGTGCCTAGAGCCCGTGTCAGTTTTCAAGATACTCTCAGTCAAGCCATGAATCAATAGAATTTAGTTAGTCACATGACTCAAGAAAACTCAGTAAATCTAATATCAATCAAGTCTTACTCAGTACTCAGTAATCTCAATAATTTTAGTCATGTTAAAAAATATCAGTAGTGTTTCATCAGTCAATGGAATTTAGTGAACTCAGTCTAGTTCAGCTCAGTATAATCAATTTAGTTTTTATTTAGTTGAGAGTAGGATTCAACACCGAGCGAACCCAAAGACGGGGACTCACCTGTCAGCCCGTAGAGGGTGTGATCCTTAGTAGAAATCCTTGCATTCCAAAACTACATAGCCAGTGCAGGTTGAGATGTACCCCTATGAGTCTTGGGATTATAAATTTTATTTAAGTTTTCCTACAAGGAGGGGTTGATGGAAGAGCTCCCTATGATAGAGAGTTTACTCATAGTTTGTCTTTACCCATGGCATGATAGTGACACTCTTCCAGCTGAGGTTACAGGTTGGACAACACTAATTAAGATTTGGGGTATGTCGGCTAGATGATTACCTCCCACAGTCTTAGTTTCAGATTCAGTCTAAGTAATAAAAATTAGTTCAGCTCTACAGATTTTAGGACTGCCAGATATAATCACTTAGTTCAATATGGAACTCATCTAGTTCCAATAGAATCAGGACTGCCAGATACAGTCATTGAGTATAGTATAGAACTCAGATAGTTCTATGGTTTTAAGGCTGTCACAAATAGTCACTCAGTTATCAGCTATCAATAGTACAGTACCAGTAAACTCAGGCATCAGTTATCAGTAAACCCTATAATCCATGTAATTAGTAGATTTGGTTATTTAGTATCCCAGTATTAGTAAACTCAGATGTTAGTACATCAGTATTTAGAAACCAATATCCAGTATTAGTACGACCTTAGTTATAGTTTATGTATTCATGCATGTGTTCTCATGCAGTAATTTTCATGTTATTCAGTCAGATATAGTTCATGCATATGAACCCTTGCATTTAGCCTACCTCACTTTGCATACTGGTACATTTTCACGTACTGACGCATACCTTTCTCTTGCGCTATGGTATTTTATACCATTGGTTCGGATGCTCAGGTTCCCCAATACACTTAGCAGTTCAGTTTCCTACAGTTAGAGTCAGTGGAGTGTCCTTATAGTTTGAGGACATGATTACTTCATTAGTTTATTATATTATTATTTTTAGTAGTTTGGAGTTAGTTGGGGATATATCCCATCAACTCCCTATTCAGAAAGTTTAGAGGATTTCAGACTATAGCATATTTAGATAGTTTATTTTAGTTTTGAGTATTTTTATACCTCATTCAAACATTGTTTTATTCGGTATGATTCAGTATTGAACCTGTGGAATTTCAACCCATTATTTCTACATATTTTAGTATTATTATACAGTTATTTTAACTGATACTTGTCATGAGTTAGCTAGCAGTCTTTCAAGATTGTAGCACCATGTAGCATCCAAGGCACCAGTCTTGGGGCGTTACACCTCACTAGTAGGAGCATAGGCTATTCAGTGACTATTAGTGAGATCCAAGTTGATTCAGGGATTTCTAAGTCTGTTTCATATATTTTGGTGTTATTTAGTAGTCAGGAGTAGGGCAGGGGTTTGTCCCAACCCTAACTAAGTCTATGTATCTTTTTGATACTTTGTAGACTAATGTAAGGTTAAACATGGTTGTTCTTGTCTTTTAGATATTGTGTCCCTAATGACCAAGTGTTGTATGTATAATTTTGTGCTTGCCTACATAGTTATTCTCATCGTTGCATAATATCATACTTGTCAGAACCTTTAGTTTTCATAGTTACATTCATGAGAAGTACAAGGATATGGATTTATTCTCTCTAGCCTTTATGGAAATGGGTGCCTGTCCGCGCTAATAGGATTTGAGGCATGACAAAATTGGTATCATAGGTCATCCTAGGGAGTCTACAAAACCATGTCTATGTAGAGTCTTACTTATGGGTGTGTTGTGCACCATATCTATAAAAAAGAGGCTATGGGTATTTAGGGGTTGTTTTTTTCACATCTTAGATCATGCAATAAAGCCCAAGTTGTAGGTGAAATCATATTTAACCACCAAATATATATTTTTCTCATTATAGTAAAGATGCCAATTACAAGAAGGAGTAGGAATATAGGTAAGCGAGTAGATGTGGCTGCCGGAGAAGTGACCAACCAATCACCACCTAGAGAAGCTAATTAAAGTTAGGCTCAAGCTAAGTTTGTAACACAAACTTCTTCTGCTCCTCCATCTCCAGAAGAGCTAAAAAATAGAAGAGACACATTCTCAGAACCACCTATTAATGCTACTGATCAATATCTAAGGAATACGGTGCAATTGTTTGCTCATATAGTTGCTGGACAAGTTCTAGGACAAACTATTCAAACCATAGGTTGTAGTGGTGTGATAGGGAAACTAGCCTACAGACATAATATTTCCTTAAGCTAGATCCTCTTAAATTCACCAGATAAGATATTAATGAAGACCCATAAGACTTTATTGATCAAATACAAAGGGATCTAGATGTCATGCATGTATTGGGTAAAGATATAGTTGAGCTAGCACCATATAGATTCAAAGGGGAGGATATATTTTGGTATGAAGACTGGAAATAATCTAGGGGTATCGATGCACCTTCAGCTACTTGGGAAGAATTTAATGAGGAATTTTTGTATCATTACCCTCTATTTGAGATTCGAGAGGCCCATGCGGATCAGTTCCTGAATCTCTGCCAAAAAAATATTAGCGTGAAAGAGTACAACCTCCAGTTTAAATCTTTGGCTAGGTATGCCATTAATGTAGTAGCTACTATGGATGATAGAGTTCAACGATATGTGGATAGATTGGATACATATTTGGTTAGTGATTATACTATTGCTAATTCAAACAAAGACATTAACATAGAAAGGATACAAGCTTTTGCACAAAAAATGGGAGGATCGAAGGCAAAGAAGAAGAGCACAATAATTGGAAAAAGGGTATTCCAAGAGCACCAGATCTATGGGGTAGTTTGTCGCATCCCAAGGAGAGTTTAGGCCTCAATTTTCTACTAAACCGCTAAGATCATCATTTTATTACTCTGCAGCTAGTGCTCCACCACAATTTCAAGGGTCCAAAGGCAATTATTTTGGGCAAAGAAGTGAGAGTCAGATTTCACAAGAAATAGGGTATCAAGATCAAGGGAGTATGATTCAATTAAGGCCTATTCACAAGCAATGTAAAAAGTGTGAAAGGTTTTATTTAGGTACATGCTAGTTTGGGACAAATGCTTGCTTTTGGTGTGGTATACCGGGGCATATGATGAGAGAATATCCACAAAGGGGCATGAGTGGTATGGCATAACCTACTGGATCAACCATTGCATCATCATCATCAGTGCCTTCTTTAGGAAGAGATGTATAACCAATAGGTTGTGTAGAGATGCTAAAGGATCAGCTAGCTCTAGTGGAGTTCAGAATCGTAGATATACTTTAGCGGATTACAAAATTTAGAGGCTTCTCCGGATGTGGTTACAGGTACATTGTCCATCTTTTCACATAATATATATGCATTAATTGATTCAGGTTCTACATTATCATATATCACTCCATTATTTGCTGAAAAGTTTAAAAGAACACCAGAATTGCTAGTTAAGCCATTTAAAGTGTCTATGTCAGTTGATGAATTTATTATAGCTAGGAGAGTATCAAAATTGTATAATAACTATTTGTTGTTGCGATAAAGTCGCTGACCTTATTGAGTTAGAAATGGTAGATTTTGATGTTGTAATGGGTATAGATTGGTTGGCTTCTTGTTATTCTATAGTAGATTGCCGAACTAAGCGGGTGTATTTCCATTTTCCAAGAGAGGCAATATTTGAATGGAGGGATACTATTGGTGCGCCAAGAGGTAAATTTTTTTTTTTATTTTAAGACAAAAAGTTTGATTTCTAAGCATTACATATATTATCTAGTTAGAGTGAAGGATACAAATGCGGAGCCCCCAACTCTTCAAACTATTCTAGTGGTAAATGAATTTTTGATGTATTTCCTGAAGATCTTTCAGGTTTTCCTTAAGAATGAGAAGTGGAGTTTGGTATTGATATGATTCCAGGTATAATCTCAAAGGTTAAATAAACTAAGTAACATAATCTGTAAAATGAGTGGCAGCTCAGGGGCATAATCTTTGCATGGGCCGATCTCGATACCTTTATATGTGGGTGGAATCTCATGTGAATAAGCCTAGCATGGGCCGATCCCAATGTTCATATATGAGTGACAGCTCATAGGCGTAAGCGTAGCATGGGCCAATCTGAGTTTATCTATTTACCACTGATCAGTTGGTCATTTATATTATATGGCTTACAAAGATTATGAAGTAAGAAGGTAAAAATCAAGAAAAAAATGTAATGTACACAGTCCCACAATTATATATAAAGGTGGTCTATTAGTAATACTTATACACTTTTATCTGATATCTATTGAGGTCTCGTATCATGTATTGTTATCTTCAGCCTTACATATTCAGTACATATTTTTGTACTGACGTCCCTTACGGAGGGCCTATATTTTATGCTTCAGGCATAGGTGCTTCAACTAATACACCACACTATTTGGAGTATAGGTTATTCAGTAACTATTGGTGAACTCCAGGTTGATTTGGGGATTTCCGAGTTTGTTTCCTATATTTCGGTATTGTGCAGTAGTCATAAGTAGGGCGGGGGTTTATATATGTATCTTTTAGAGGCTTTGTAGACTAATGTAGTGCTAAACATGGTAGTTTCTTGTGTTTTATATGTTGTTGCCCCAACATCCAAGTGTTGTGTATATAATTTTGCGCTTTCTTATGTAGTTATTCTCATCGATGCTTAATATCATACTTGTCAAAAATTTTGGTTGTCAAAGTTACATGCATGAGAAGTACAAGGTTATGGATTGGTTCTCTCAATCCTTTATGGCTACGGGTTTCTGTCCACCCCAATAGGATTTGAGGCATGACCCAATCCATACCCATTATAACATCAAACTATACCATTTCAAGATCCACAAGGTCATCCAATATATCATGATTACAAACAGTTACTATACAATTACGATAAACTCTTCTAGCTATAATAGATTTCCTAATTGGTGTAGACACTTTAAATGGCTTACCAAGCGATTATGGTGTTCTTTTGAACTTTCCAAAAATTAATGGAGAGATATATGATAATGTAGAGCCTGGATCAATTAATGCATATACCTTATGTGAAAAGATAGACAATGTACATGTAACTACATTAGGAGAAGCCTCTAAATTTTGTTGACCATTGAACACTAATAGAACCATCTCCCTTAACACCCCTACCACGAACAGTAGGCATCTGCTGACCCCTACCAAAAGAAGGAATCGAGGATGATGATGCAACAGTAAATCCAATAGATCGTACCATATCATCTATGCCCTTTTTTAGGTAATCTCTTATTATGTGTCCCGGTGTGCCACACCAATAACAAGAATCTATCCCAAATTGACATGCACCTAAATGATATCTTCTACAATGCTTACAAAGTTTTGTAGGAGGTCTCACTTCTTTGCCCGAATTGATTTCCCTTAAACCCTTGGAATCGAGGAGAAACACCTGATGTAGAGTAGAAAGGTGATGGTCTAAGGGGTCTATTGAAGATCCGATGCCTAAATTTTCTTTGAGATGGTGAAAATTGTCCCATAGATCTATCCCTCCTAGAGTGCTCTCTTTCTAGCTCTTGTGTCCTTCTTTGCCTTTGACCCTCCATTTTTTGGGTAAAGTCTTGTATTCTTGCTATATCTATGTCTTTATTCAAGGTAGAAATAGTACAATCTCTAACAAAATATGGGTCCAATCTACCCACATATCAATGAATTCTATCCTCTATAGTAGCCACAACATTAGGAGCATACCTGACAAAAGAATTAAATTAAAGACCGTACTCTCTCACGCTCATGTCCCCTTAGCGAAGATTTAAGAACTGATCTTCATAGGTCTCCCGAATCTCAAATGTAAGATAATGATCAAAATGTTGTTTTGAAATATTCCCAACTAGCTGAAGGTGCATCTATACCCATTTTTTCCAAGATTTGTACCACAATATAGCTACCCCCTTTAATCAATATATTGCTAACTCAACTGTCACTTTACCAGATACATGCATAATATCTAAAGCCCTTTGAATCTGATCAATAAAGTCTTGTAGATATTCATTAGGATATGAACAGTAAACAGAGGAGGGTCTAATTTAAGAAAATCATGTGTCCGTATACTAGCTGCCCTATCTACACCACTGGAACCCATAGTTGGACCAGCTTGTCCTTGACCTTGTCCAACAACTATACGTGTTAATAATTACACCGTATTCCTAAAATATTACTCAGTAGCATTAATAGGTGACTCTGGGGGTACTCCTATCCTTCTTAGCTCCTCTAGATATGGAGGGGTAGAAGAAGTTTGTGATGCAAACTCATCTTGAGCCTCACATTGATCAACATTTCTTGGTGGTGATTTACTTGTCCCTTCTCTGGTAGCTACATCTACTTGCTTACTCTTACCCTTACTTCTTCTTGTAATCAACATCTTTACTATATTAAGAAAAAAATATTCAAGGTTAAATACAAATCAACCTACATTATTGGCTCTATCACACGATCTAAGGAATGAAGAAAAAAGAAAAAACTCCTAAATACCTCGTAGCTTCCTAATTAGAGATGTGGTACACAACACACCCATAAGAAAGACTCTACTCAGACACGACTTTGCAACTAACTCCCTATGATGACCTGCGCTGATACCACTTTTGTTATGCCCCAAATCCCATTGGGATGGACAGGCACCCGTAGCCATAATAGCCTCGGAGAACCAACTCGTAACCCTATACTTTTCATACATGTAACTATGAAATTTAAAGGTTAGGATAGTATGGATATGATGCATTGATAAAAACAAACCACATAAGTAAGTCCAAACCTACATATACAAGACTTAGTCATTGGGGCCACAACGTTAAAAGAACACAATGCTACCACACTTAACTTTGCATTAGTCTGCAAAGACACTAAAAGACACATTGACTTAGTTAAAGTCAGGACAAACCCCTGCCTTACTCATAGCTACTATACAATACCAAAATACATATCACAGACTCGGAAAGCTCCAAATCAACTTAGAGCTTACCAATAGCCGCTGGATGTCCTGTGCTCCTACTGGTTGATTTATTAGCTAAAAAACCTATACCTACAGCATAAAACATAGTGTCCCCCATGAGGGTGTCAATACAAAGAGTGTACTGAGTATGTACGACATGAAGTGACTATAAATAAGACAAGAGCTCAACAACATTAGTTATCAATATATAACTATAAAGATAAGGATAAAATACCAAATTTTCTTGTACTTATGGGATCATGTACATTACATCTTTTACTTTGTTTTATTATTATTTACTTAATAAATTTATAAGACATAATACAAATGACAAGATGATCAGTGGTAAAAGAGAATGACCCATGCTAGGCATTTTAACCCCTGTGATACGGTCCTTATGAGTACGGCAATCGGGGTCAACCCATGCTAGGCTTTTCTTTCACCACTGGGATACCATCCATAATGTTGGGATCGACCCATTCTAGGTGTTTCTTCCACTCCTGGGATACCACCTAAGAATATATAAAATTACTTCAGATCATTCTTTTTATCTTTAAAGTTGTTGTTTTGGTGGTCATGTATAAAAATACATACTAGATGCAGTAGCATGAGTTAGGATACAACAATAATAGGAATATAACAAATAGGAGCTTAACGAACACCATCGACAAAGAGAATAACTCATAAATTTTATTGCTGAAAACACCTATATCATACTAGTATTTAGAAGGAAAAATGGACATATCTAGTAACAAACACATCTTTAGGTTATTTAACAACCTAATAAGTTAGTATAAGGTTGTTATCCACGTTGGAGGTTGTACGCTGGATTTATGTATAGTTTGAAAGAAAGAATGCTTAGGATGCTTACTTTGTAACAAAGGAGTTAGATTTATGCCAAAGAGTATAGGATCGATGAACCATACATACCTTGCTGCACAACTAATCACACTCTTACATGATGCCCTTCCTTTTTGATTATTAATCTACAATAGCATAAAACTGGTATTCGTAACTAATTAACACATTCAGGACATTTAAACTTACCAAAATAGTAAGTGGGTGTAAGATCCTGCAAAATCCTAAGTCTAATTACTCCCTTCAAAGCTTGATAAGGTATTCCACACTTAGAAAATTTGAGCTAAGAGTTAAGACTTAGTCTCTTTTAAAGCCTTCAAATTTTGAGAATTTATTTCTTAACCTTCCTGACCTTCGTTTGTTGATTTTTATGTTGAGTCATGATGGAGCAAGTCAATAGTACATATGGGGTGAGTTTCAAGATTTTTGGAATCCGTTTAGGGTGTGTTTGGATTTTGAAACGGTAGCACTATGTGAAATGCGTGCGATGCATGCTCTATTCCATAGGTCCTAGCATGCGATAGAGCATGCGATGCATGATACAGTCCGAAGGACTAGATCATGCGACGCACGCTCTATCACACGTTCTCAAATATTTCAGTATTTGAGCTCCATATTTTAAAGGGGTCAATCTTCCACCACTATATAAGCCTATAAAATAGGATTTATCCCTTATTTCACCAAATTAAAGTTGTTTCTCTCAAAATCCCTCAAGAATAAGATTAGGGTTTTCAATTGAGGATCCAAATTCAAGACTCAAATTCAAGAATCTCTCCGGCAATATTTTTAGAATCAAGAACTAAGGTATGCATAGTGTTCATTAATGGATCCTTTCACCCATAAAGCTCAAGAATCTTCTTTTAAACTATAAATTGTAATGTTTATGATGTGGGTTGATTATATTCATGTAATTATTGTTTATTCTTCCCATGTTGGAATTTTTATGTGTTTGTGTGATATTATGTTAGCATGTCAGTTGAAAACTATGAATTTGGGTTGGTTATGAGGTGCAAAGTTGATGATTATGCCTATGACCTAAGTCATGCATCCAAGGTGTTTGATAAAATGCCTAAGAGAATAGAAATTATGCATTATAGCTTAATTGTGACCTAAGTGATAGATGCATGCTTTACCCTATGATCAAGAATGACTTCCATGATAATGTGTGCATTATGAATGTTTGATGGAATGTTCATGAGATTAGGTTGATTAAAGTATGGCGTGTTTATATGCCCTTTCCATTCATGAATAATATTATGATAACCAAGTGCTTCATAAAATACCCAACTAATGTAGTAAGAATTATTGATGTTGGTCATGTATTCAAGAAGTATCATGTATTTGTCAGTTTTCTTCTATCGAGTCTCGAGGGTACTTGTACCCGAAAAATATAGCTGTGTGCCTAGAGCCAGTGTCATATTTTCAAGATACTCTAAGTCAAGCCATGCTCCATATAACTCAGTCAGTCAGGTGACTCAGGAAAACTCAGTAAACTCAGTAATCTAAAAAAGCTCAGTAATTCATTAATCTTATTAGTAATCAATCAGTATTCTGCCTTTTAGTGGAATCAGTTCAGTTTAGTTAAATAGTACAATAAGTAACCTTTCAGTCAAGCATAGTATGAACTAGGAAATCAGTTCAGTGTCTTTCAGTTGGGACTGGGATTCAACACTGACTAAGCCTAGGGATGGGGGCACACTCGTTAGTTAGGACCAGATCCCTAGAAGAAATCCCTAAGATCCAAAACTACGTAGCATCGCAGGTATGGGATGCCACCCATTAGATAGGACTAGAATACTCAGGGATGACTCACTAGATAGGATTTTCTCAGAGGGCACCCATTAGTTAAGACTGACTCCACAACAGTTGTCCTTACTCATGGCATAGTACTGACACCATTTCAACTAGGGTTACAGGTTTGACCCCAATTATCTTAGTATGGGGCATGTCGGTTAGAGGATTTTCTTCCACTATCTTAGTTTTAGATTTATTCTTAATAATAAAACTTAGTTCAATTATACAAATTCAGGACTGTCAGATACAGTCAACTCAGTATAGTACGAAACTCAACTAGTTCCATCAAAACCTAGACTATCAGATACAGTCACTCAGTATCAGCTATATCATATATTAGTAATTCATGTTATCAGTATTCAGTTTCAGGACTGCTAGATATAATTAATCAAATGAGTTCTTCATAATCAGAACTATAAAAATTAATTATTCCTTTATTAGTAAGATAACATCAGTCCCTCAGTATTCAGTATACTCAGTACCCCAGTATTACTAAATTCAGATATCAATAATTTTATGTATCCGTAGACTCAATATTCAGTATCTTCATGAATTTAGTTACAGTTTCTCATTTATGCATGTATTCTTACTTTCATGTTATACAGTCAGTTAGCATATATTCATGAATATGAACCCTTTGCATTAAGCCTACCCCACTTGCATACCATTACATTCAATCGTACTGATACATTCGTGCTATGGTGTTTTATTTAATACCATAGTTCAAAGACACGAGCTCCAGAGCAGCAGTAGCATTTTCATATCTTTAGTAGACAAACTAGTAATGAGTCCTCATCTTTTGAGGATACTTTATCATTTCAGTATTTTGGTACTTAGTTATTTTAGTAGTGGGATTTAGTTGGGGATATGTCGCATCAACTCCTTATTCAGACAGTCATGCTTAGAGGCTTTTCAGACTATAACATATTCAGATAGTATTTTAGTTTTGGGTATTTTATTACCCAACTCAAATGTTAAATTTTATCAGTTATGCAACTTTTAGACCTTATGCCCTCCCATCCTTTATTTCTACATTATATATAGCATGTCATGCAATTTACAAGTACAGATATCAGTCATGGGTTAGCTTGTGGTCCTTCAGGGTCATGAGCACCATGTAGCATTCCAGATAATAGATTCGAGCCGTTACAAACATGATATTAGAGCCTAAGGTTCAATAGTATCCTAGGAAGTTTAAAAGCCTTATCTAGTAGAGTCTTGTACATGGGTGTATTGCGCGCTACATTTATGTACAGGAGGATATAAGATATTTTAGAAGAAGTTTCCCTTTTTTCAGTATTTATATCATGCCAATGAGTAAAATCTCAAATATAACTCTCATTCTAATCTGTTTCACCCTTTTTTCTGCAGAACATGCCTTTTAAGAGAAGAAACGGAAGTTAGTCAGCCCCTCAGCCTGTCCAAGAAGATCCCTTGGATGAACTTATGTCTTATAAAGAGTTCAGAGCTGCATTCACTACTCTTGCTCAGTTAGTTTCTTCCCAGAATGAACGACCAATTGTCGTTCTAGCTAACCCAGTGGCCAATTCAGCTGCAGCAAGGATTCAGGACTTCACCCAAATGAATCCTTCATCCTTTTCTGGTACTAATTCAAATGAGGACCCTCAGAAATTCCTTGATCAGGTTTAGAAGGTTATTAACATCATGGGGGTGTCAGCTATTGAGAGTACTCAGCTAGCTGCATATCAGTTGTAGGATATGGCTCATGCTTGGTTCCAGCAATGAAAGTTAGAGAGATTAGTTGATGCAGGATCCATAAAATGGGAGGAGTTTTTCCCCATATTCTTAGATAGATTCTTTCCCCTAGAGTTGAGAGACGCTAAGGTTTTAGAATTTATCAACCTCAGGTAGGGCAATATGATGGTGAAAGAGTATTCTCTTAAGTTTACTCAATTAGCCAAATATGCTCCTCATATGGTTGCAGATGGTGGGGCCAAGATTAGTAAGTTTTTTTCTGGGGTGAATGATATTATGGTCAATGAGTACAGGTCCACAATGTTGAATAGTGACATAAACATAGCCAGGCTTATGACCCATGCTCAGCAGATAGAAGAGCAAAAGATTAAGATGAGAGAGAAGTAGAATAAGAGAGCAAGAGCAGGTAGTTATAGTTTTTCTCAGGTAGGGTCACAAGGTGGTAACCGTTCTTAGTATTGTCAGAAGTTTTCAGTCCTAGCTCTATCTTCAGCTAGTGCACCGGTACCCAAGTTCAGGAATGACCGTCATGATGGGCCGCCAAGTTTTAAGGCCCAGGGTAGTGAGAACAAGAATCTTACTTATCCTCTTTGCGAAGAGTGTGGTAGGAATCACCTAGGCACATGTACAGTAGGCACTAAGGTATGTTTTAGATGTCGTAAGACAGGCCATAGGCTGCGAGAATGTAAAGTAAGGGTTCAAAGGGGAAAAGATTTGTGACAGTAGGGAGTCACTTCCTGTACCACTAGTAGTTAGCGTCAAAATAGATTTTATGCACTTCAGACTCACCATGATCAGGAAAATCCCCTAGCATAGTTCAGGTACATTATGAGTCTTTCATCTTCATGATTTTCTTTGTTAGACCCTTTGCTCCAATTTAGCTTAAGTTTTCAGCATGAGTTAGTCAGTAAAGCTATCAATTTAGTTTAGTAGCCAAACAGTCAAATTTTTATAGTTTGTTTTTCCATCTTTCCATATAGTCATACTATCCTAAGTTTAATAAAGAAGATCGTTCCAAGATAGTACATCCTAGTGATTGTGAGTTCAGCTTAGTTCCTGTATTATGTCCCAGTTTTAGATCTTGGATATTCAGTCATGACTCAATTCGTAGATGCCCTGTGCATCGCCCCAGTATCCAGTAAGGTGAGCATTCTTAGAGGGACAGTGTCCCAAGAGGGAGATACCCTATAATTCCTTATCGCTTTCATGCCTTAAATCTTTTAGTTTCTCTTCACACAATGAATTCAGTTTAGAGTAGAAGTCACTCACAAGTTGACCCTCAAAGTCCCAAACTCAGTTGTAAGCCATGTATTCAGAGGCTCAGTTCAGTTCATATGTCACATATCAGACTCAGTTATGTTCTCATGTTTCCACTCATGTATGTTTGGTAAATGATCTCAGTTTCTTTAGCATTTTCCATTTAAGGTGATAGTTTTCCTTGAATGTATTCGGTCTCCTTCTTAGATTACCCTTACAAACTTAGTATCAATTATCATTGCATAATACAGTCATGCATTTATGAGATAGTTTAGTTAGGTAATCATGCATTAGATATGCATGTTCAGTATGAGAAACTCAACTTATTAGTAATTTTAGTCATGTATCCATGAAAACAACTCAGTCACATATCCATGCATTAGATATGCATGTTCAGTATGAAATTTCAGTATATCAGTAGTTCCAATCACATAATCATGCTTTAGATGTTCAGGTCCCATAAGTAAGTTTAGTCTATCAATATTCTTAGCCTAGTCAGTCCCATTCGGTGACGAATGTTCTCAAGGGGGAGATATTGTAAGAGTTCGCAAAATCCTAAGTCTAATTACGCCCCTCAAATCTTGATAAGGGATTCCACACATAGAAAATGTGAGATAAGAGTTAAGACTTAGTCTCTTTTTAAGCCTTCAAAATTCAATGATTTATTTCGTGACCTTCTCGACCTTCGTTTGTTGATTTTTAAGTTGTTTCATGATGGGGCAAGTCAATATTACTTATGGGGTGAGTTTCAGGATTTTTGGAATTCGTTTAGGGCTTGTTTGGATTTTGAAATAGTATCACCATGCAGTATGCGTGTGATGCATGCTCCATTCCATCGGTCCTAGCATATGATAGAGCATGCGAGCATGCTCCAGTCCGAAGGACTAGATCATGCGACACACACTCCATCGTACGCTCCCGAATTTTTTTAGCATTTAAGCTCCGTATTTTAAAAGGGGCAAAATGGTCAATCTCCCACCCCTATATAAGCATAGAACACAGGGTTTATCCCTTATTTCACTAAAATAAAGTTGTTTCTCTCAAAATTCTTCAAGAACAAGCTTAGGGTTTTCAATTGAGGATCCAAATTCAAGACTCAAATTCAAGAATCTCTCCGACAATCTTTTCAGAATTAAGAACTAGGGTATGCATAGTGTTCATTCATGGATTTCTTTCATCCATGATGCTCAAGAATCTTCTTTTAAACTATAAATTGTAATATTTATGTTCTGGGTTGATTATATTCATGTGACTATTGTGTATGATTCCCAAGTTGGATTCATTATGTGTTTGTATGAAACTATGTTGGCATGTCAGTTGAAAACTATGAATTTGGGCTAGTTATGATGTGCTAAGTTGATGATTATACCTATGCCCTAAGTCATGAATCCTAGGTGTTTAATAAAATGCCTAAGAGAATAGAAATTATGCATTATAGCTTAATTGTGACCCAAGTAATAGATACATACTTTATCCTATGACCAAGAATGACTTTCATGATATTGTGTGCATTATGAATATTTGATGGAATGTTCATGAGATCAGGTTGATGAAAGTATGACGTATTTATATGCCTTTTCAATTCATGAATAATATTATGATAACCATGTGCTTCTTGAAATCCCCAACTAATGTAGTATGAATTGTTGATGTTGGTTATGTATTCAAGAAGTGTCATGTCTTTGTCAGTTTCCTTCTATCAAGTCTTGGGTGTACTTGTACCCAAAAAATATAGTTGTGTGCCTAGAGCCAGTGTCATGTTTTAAAGATACTCTCAGTCAAGACATGCTCCATAGAACTCAGTTAGTCAGGTGACTCAGGAAAACTCAGTAACCTCAAAAAGCTCAGTAATTCAGTAATCTCAAAAGTAATCAGTTAGTATTTCGCCAGTCAGCGAACTCAGTTTAGTTCAGTTAAACAGTATGATCAGTAACCCTCAGTGAAGCGTAGTATGAACTAGGAAATCAGTTCAGCATCTTTCAGTTAGGAGTAGTATTCAGCACCAAGCGAGCCTAGGAATGGGGGCACGCCCATTAGTTAGGACTAGGTCCCTGAACTAAGTAGCTAGCATAGGCATAAGATATCACCCGTTAGATAGGAGTGGCATACTCAGGGATCACCTACTAGATAGGACTGATCTAAGGGGTTACCCATTAGTTAGGACTGACTCCACCATAGTTTTCTTTACTCGTGGCATGGTACTGACACCCTTCTAACTGGAGTTACAGGTTGGACCCTAATTAACTTAGTATGGGGCATGTCAGTTAGATGATTACCTCCCACAGTCTCAGTTTCAGATTCAATCTCAGTAATAGAACTCAGTTCAGTTATACAGATTCAGGATAGTCAGATACAGTCAACTCAGTATAGTACAGGACCCATCTAGTTCCATCAGAACCTAGACTATCAGATACAGTCACTTAGTATCAGCTATATCAATTAACAGTAATTCATGTTATCAATATTCAGTTTCAGGACTATCAGATATAGTTAATCAGACCAGTTCTTCATAATTAGAACTGTCAGAAATAGTCATTCCTTTATCAGTAAGATAACATTAGTCCCTCAGTATTCAGTATACTCAGTATTCCAGTATTAGTAAATTCAGATATCAGTAAATTTATCTATCAGTAGATTCAGTAGTCAGTATCTTTACGAATTCAGTTACAGTTTCTCATTTATGCATGTATTCTTGCATTAATGTTATACAGTCAGTTAGTATATGTTCATGCATATGAACCCTTTGCATTCAGCCTACCTCACTTGCATTCCAGTATAATTAGTCGTACTGACATATTTGCGCTATGGTGTTTTATTTAATACCATTGGTTTAGAGACACGAGATCCAAAGCAACAGTAGCATTTCCAGATCTTGAGCAGACAGACTAGTAGTGAGTCATCATCTTTTAAGGATACTTTATTATTTCAGTATTTCCATACTTAGTTATTTCAGTAGTTGGAATTAGTTGGGGAGATCGCTCTTGCCCTCGTCACATTTAACCTTTCTTCCAACTATTAGCATATGTCATTGACTTGTGGTTTCATTGACCCAGACTTAAATTATTAAGCGTGACTCTGAAACAAACATAGTATCTATACTGTGCCATGTTTCTTAGATAAACCCTTTGAACCTTGGTATTTCCATGAGTTCCCAGACTTGTCTAAAAACAAAAATTTATGCATGCCCTTTTTCGGCTCACAATCACGTCTCTTTCATGTGATGACTTTTGTCTTGCTTTGTGCTATTAAAGAAGCTGGTAGCCAGTTTTGAAATCTTTTCTCACTTGTTTTGACACGGACTTGATTTAAAGACAAGAGAAGAAAAAAATGACAATGATTTTTTATTTGAATAACTGACTCAAGAAGAATAAAATAAAAATAAGAAGAAAGAAAAGGCAATGAATGTCTCCATTTGAAACAAAGAAAGGAAAAATTATCTAAAAAGGGATAGTTAGCTTTAATGATTATGCCATGCATTTTGAATTAAGCCGTCTGATCTTTCCATCTAAACTTTCTACCAATTGTTGTTGAGTTAATGGGCTTGAGAATGAGTTGTTTTCTAAGGTCAATTTCCTTTAAGACCTTATTTGGATAGTGACACCTTGAAGGGTTTTCGCCAACAAGCCTCTCACAATTTCTTTTCTTAACACACCATCGCCTTATGGTGCCTGTGAGGGTTTTCACTGATAAGGCTCTCTCATTTTTATCTCTCCCAACTTACCATTATCTTACAGTGCCCGGAAGGGTTTTCACCAACAAGAATGTCATTTTTATTTCTCTCTTGATTCATTATGCTAAGGAAGACGAGTAGCCCCAAATTCATCATCACATCCATTGCATGCTTAGCTATAACATCCTTAAATATTTATCTGAAGGTCTTTCTTTGGTTGTAACTTTGCTTTTGGATAGGGTTAGAAAGAAAGGATGACATGAGGACCAAACGACACTTGAAGTGGGGTGGGACTTACAACTTTTGGAATCGACTCAAATAATGAAGATTAACTCATGCCCAGTTTCTTTTAACTGGGCCATTCTAAATTGTTCATTTAGTTAGACCGAGCCCAGAGTAGGGCAGCCTACGTATCTCACCCTCGAGAGAGGAGAATCAGGTCATGCGTTGTTTCGGTAACTTGTTTTGCTTGATTCTGATTTCATCTTTTTTTTCTTTTTTTTTTCTACTGACTCTTTTTTTCTTTGTGATTTTTCTGACTCTAATATTATTGACACTCTTTTCTTCCTTTTTGGACTCATTTTTCTCTTTTTTTTGAAATTTTTGACACCCTTTTTTAACAAAAAAGATTGTATTTTTAAGTTTTGAAAGAATTTTTATTGTTAAAGTGATGAAAGATGAAAATTTTATTTCGAAAAAAGATTTTTTACATTTTTTATTCAGATTTGCCACTTGACATAATCCGATGTGCCAAGTCACCTTTGAAAGATCCTTTTCAAAACAATTTGACTCTTTAAATTGATTTACAATTAGAGATTCCGGCTAAGGAATTCTGTTGACCGAGGGGAAGGTGTTAGGCACTCCTCGATCCCATGGTTTGACCACGGTTTCTTTGTGGAGCGTATCGGCTAATTTTGACATTACAAATGCATAAACCACAAAAAACACATCAAAACGATCAATCAAGCACACAAAACAAAATAATCCAAAATTCAGTGTCCAGTACACTTATACAGTCCCGAAAAATGAAAAATGCATACATGTAAACCTACTCTATTCTAAACTAATCCTGAACTACACTCCCATGGTACCCGATGCCTCTGGCGGCCTTCATCACGAACTTCCTCCAAGTATAAAATACTTTGGGACATTCCCCGGTAAATAAATACAAATGATGGCGGGGCATTCCCCGATTGAACGAATACATTTCCAAGTGCAAGAACTAAAACCAAACCATTCAATGCAAACTTCAAATTCAAACACTCAACAAGAAAACAATTATTCATAAACTTTTGCCTACCCGAACCTACTTTTGCCTATCCATTTCAACGCATCATAATTGTGTCACGTTCCAATAATATTCAAGCTTTATTTCAAATTGAGCAAAATCCACAGTGAATCGAAGTTAATCTAAATTCGCCTATTTTTATCAGTTTCTCAATTCCGCCCGATCTAACTCCATTTTTTTGTCAATTCCACCATCAAAGGTACTCCAATTCATTCGACATATCGCTGAAATCACATCATCAAGCACATAATCATAACATCAACAAAATCCAACAGCCATAATGACATCACACATAATCACAACCAACTCAAAAATTAAGATGAAGAAAAGGGAAATGGGTTACAGAAATGGACCTCAATAAAATGTTATCATAGATAATAAAGAAGTCCAAAAACCAGAATCCTCGAACGAGAACCCTAAAAACGAACAAACCAACTTAATATCCCTAAAATGCCATCCAAAAACCTCAATCCAGACTAATTTCCCACCTCAATAGACTCTTTTGTGTGCCGATCCAAACCATAACCCAAAAATCGAGGAAGACCCGTGTTGAAACCCCACTGGAACAAATCCGAACCTCAACGAAACCAACCCAATATCACCGAATAATCACCTAACTTTGATGATTCTAATGTTTTTCAGATAAGGTGCCTAGAAATCAAAGAAAAAAAAGAAGGATATTTAGGAAATTTCAGAATTATGGTGGACTTTAAGCATGTTGAACTAGAAAACGATCAAAATAGTCCCTTCGAGCGATGAGTTCGCCAAAAAATGCAAACCCTCTATTCTCCCTCTCGATCTCCTCTCTTTCTTTCCGCTTTACTCCATTTTTATTTGGGTATATGTGACTTAATATACAGATGT
>NC_061113.1:228018190-228031122 GCF_002878395.1 Capsicum annuum
TTTTTTTTTTCTACTGACTCTTTTTTTCTTTGTGATTTTTCTGACTCTAATATTATTGACACTCTTTTCTTCCTTTTTGGACTCATTTTTCTCTTTTTTTTTGAAATTTTTGACACCCTTTTTTAACAAAAAAGATTGTATTTTTAAGTTTTGAAAGGATTTTTATTGTTAAAGTGATAAAAGATGAAAATTTTATTTCGAAAAAAGATTTTTTACATTTTTTATTCAGAGTTGCCACTTGACATAATCTGGTGTGCCAAGTCACCTTTGAAAGATCCTTTTCAAAACAATTTGACTCTTTAAATTGATTTACAATTAGAGATTCCGGCTAAGGAATTCTGTTGACCGAGGGGAAGGTGTTAGGCACTCCTCGATCCCATGGTTTGACCACGGTTTCTTTGTGGAGCGTATCGGCTAATTTTGACATTACAAATGCATAAACCACAAAAAACACATCAAAACGATCAATCAAGCACACAAAACAAAATAATCCAAAATTCAGTGTCCAGTACACTTATACAGTCCCGAAAAATGAAAAATGCATAAATGTAAACCTACTCTATTCTAAACTAATCCTGAACTACACTCCCATAGTACCCGATGCCTCGGGCGGCCTTCATCACGAACTTCCTCCAAGTATAAAATACTTTGGGACATTCCCCGGTAAATAAATACAAATGATGGCGGGGCATTCCCCGATTGAACGAATACATTTCCAAGTGCAAGAACTAAAACCAAACCATTCAATGCAAACTTCAAATTCAAACACTCAACAAGAAAACAATTATTCATAAACTTTTGCCTACCCGAACCTACTTTTTCCTATCCATTTCAACGCATCATAATTGTGTCACGTTCCAATAATATTCAAGCTTTATTTCAAATTGAGCAAAATCCACAGTGAATCGAAGTTAATCTAAATTCGCCTATTTTTATCAGTTTCTCAATTCCGCCCGATCTAACTCCATTTTTTTGTCAATTCCACCATCAAAGGTACTCCAATTCATTCGACATATCGCTGAAATCACATCATCAAGCACGTAATCATAACATCAACAAAATCCAACAGCCATAATGACATGACACATAATCACAACCAACTCAAAAATTAAGATGAAGAAAAGGGAAATGGGTTACAAAAATAGACCTCAATAAAATGTTATCATAGATAATAAAGAAGTCCAAAAACCAGAATCCTCGAATGAGAACCCTAAAAACGACCAAACCAACTTAATATCCCTAAAATGCCATCCAAAAACCTCAATCCAGACTAATTTCCCACCTCAATAGACTCTTCTATGTGCCGATCCAAACCATAACCCAAAAATCGAGGAAGACCCGTGTTGAAACCCCACTGGAACAAATCCGAACCTCAACGAAACCAACCCAATATCACCGAATAATCACCTAACTTTGATGATTCTAATGTTTTTCAGATAAGGTGCCTGGAAATCAAAGAAAAAAAAGAAGGATATTTAGGAAATTTCAGAATTATGGTGGACTTTAAGCATGTTGAACTAGAAAACGATCAAAACAGTCCCTTCGACCGATGAGTTCGCCAAAAAATGCAAACCCCCTATTATCCCTCTCGATCTCCTCTCTTTCTTTCCACTTTACTCCATTTTTATTTGGGTATATGTGACTTAATATACAGATGTGGGTGTGTTGCAAGCCGAAAAGAAAACAGAGAACAAAAATGGCGTTTCTCTCTTTCTATGTCCTCTCCCTCTCCCTATATGTCTTCGTGTTTCTCTCTCTCCCCAATTTCTATGTGTATGCTGTGTTTTTTCTATAGATATGTGTGCATTTATGGTGACAGTGATGATGGAAGCCTAAAATTTTTGTGTATATTCCTTTCTTAAGAGAGTGTGTGTGAAGTAAAAAACCCCAAAGAAAGAACAAAGACCCCCTACTCTCTGTATGTGGATATATATCTTTATGAAATTAGAAAAAGATAAAAGAAAAAAAATCTTTTTGGTAGGGCCCTCGTAAGTGGTGAGGTGGGGTAGGGGTAGTTAGGTTGTTAATTTGTTAGGGATTGGAATCTTGTTATTTTTGTATATTTGTGGGGTATAATAACATGGGTGAGAGTGTATGATAACATGAGGTGAAAAATGGATGAATTAGACTTCGGGAGGGACAAAATTAGGTGTCTACATTATGCCTCTTTTTGGATGTAAACACAAGGTGTTTTCAAACAAAAAAAAGTAGACAACAAGACCAAATTTTGACCCAACCATTATTCAAAGAAAGAAACAGAAGGAAGAAGAGCAAATGGTTCTTTGACTTAGGACATCCTACCTACCCTATTTATGAGGAAATCAAATCACAAGTATCTAAAAGGGTTGGAAGGAAAGGGGCTATACCGAATTGGAGATTCGAGTGAGGCCCTTTCGAGGTTCCGATCTGTGGCTCTGCCATTACATAAAAATGAAAATTACAAGTTAAAACATAAATAAAATTACAAAAATCCTATATATGTATATTTCCTTGATTCTTGACTTGCTATTTCATCACCCTATTCTTCATGCGGGTTCCAGACTTGAAATTTCTTCAACTCGTTGCTTGGATTTCAATTTCATCACCTTGTTCTCCAGGAAGGTTCCTAACTTGCTATTTTTCGATCTGTTGACTTTGAATTTCTTCAAATTTTTTCTTGAATTTCAACTTCTTCATCTTATTGTTAGACTTCCAACTTCTTTACCTTATTTCTTGACTTTTAACTTTTTTTTCCTTGTTGCTTGATTTTTCATTTATTCACCCTATTCTTCAGGCGGGCTCCTGGCTTACTATTTCATCACCCTGTTCTTCAGGCGGGCTCCTAAATTTCAATTCCATCACCTTGTTTCTTGACTTTCCATTTACTCACCCTATTCTTCAGGCGGGCTCCTGAATTCACATCAAAACTATAAAGGAAATTATCCTAAATAAATGTTTTGATAGAAATTTAATTTGCCAGAAAAGTGAAGATCCAAACAACAAGAAATAAATTTTTCCCCAGTTTATCATCAAAGGACTTTTGTGAAAGTCACATCATAACTACTTGAAAAACCCAAACAAAGAAATGCATCTTCCATGGGTTAATTGGAATGATTTGACTAGAAAGTGCCTTTTTTAGTAGTCAAAGGGAATGACTTGACTAGAAGGTACACCTTATAGGAAATAAGGGGAATAACTTAACTAAAAGGTAAGTATTCTAGGAATCAAGGATAATGACTCGACTAAAAGGTACGTCTTATAGGAATCAAGGGGAATGACTCGACTAAAAAGGTACGTCTTATAGGAATCAAGGGGAATGACTGGACTAAAAAGTACGTCTTATAGGAATCAAGGAGAATGACTGGATTAAAAGGTAAGTCTTATAGGAATTAAGTTATGACTCGACTAAAAGGTACATCTTATTGGAATCAAGGGAGATGAATCGACTAAAAGGTACGTCTTATAGGAATAGAGGAGAATGACTTGACTAAAAGGCACGTCTTATAGGAATCAAAGGAGATAACTCGAATAAAAGATACGTCTTATAGGAAAAAAGGAGAATGAATCGAATAAAAGGTACGTCCTATAGGAATAAAGGAGAATGAATCAACTAAAAAGGTACGTCTTATAAGAATCAAGGCGAATGAATCGACTAAAAAGTACGTCTTATAGGAATCAAGGGAGATGACTTGACTTAAAGGTACGTGTTATAGGAATCAAGGGAGATGAATCGACTAAAAGATATGTCTTATAGGAATCAAGGGGAATGAATTGATTAAAAGGTATGTCTTATAGGAATCAAGGGAAATAATTCGACTAAACAGTACGTCTTATAGGAATCAAGGGGAATGACTCAACTAAATAGTACGTCTTATAGGAATCAAGGGCAATGACTAGACTAAAAGGTACGTCTTATAGGAATAAAGGAGAATGACTCAAATAAAAGGTACGTCTTATAGGAATCAAAGAGAATGACTACACTAAAAGGTACGTCTTCTAGGAGTGAATATTCAATTTAAGAAGTGTATCACCTAGAAAATAAAACCTGAAATTCCTGGACATGAAAGTGTGTCTCCGAGGGACATAGGATGATAAATTTTACCATGATTTAATTATCAAACCTGTGCAACAACATTGCTTCCTACATTTTTTAAGTGAGGCATTGCAGCCCTTGAACTTTATGTTCTGAAGTCCTTGCTTTGAAGGTAATATGTTTCCTGTTTCATTAAAGAAAACTTGTCAGTTTAAATTATGGTGGCTGGTTTGTGGTTGTAGCTTTTGCAGAGATCACTCTTGCCCTCGTCACATTTAACCTTGCTTCCAAACCTTGCTTTCAACCATTAGCAAATATCATTAACTTGCTTCTTCATTGACCCAAACTCAAATTATTAAGAGTGACTCTGAAATAAACACAATATTTATGCTTTTCCATGTTTCTCAGATAAAACCTTTGAACCTTTGTATTTCCATGAGTTCCCAGACTTGTCTATTAACAAAACTTTCTATATGCCCTTTTTTGGCTCACAATCATGTCTCTTTCATATGCTGGCTATTGTCTTGCTTCGTGCAATTAAAAAAGCTGGTAGCCAGTTTTGAAATCTTTTCTCACTTGTTTTGACACGAACTTGACTCAAAGACAAGAGAAGAAAAAAATGACAATGATTTTTTATTTGATTAACTGACTCAGGAAGAATAAAATAAAAATAAGAAGAAAGAAAAGATAATGAATGTTCCCATTGAAAACAAAGAAAAAAAAATTATCTAAAAAAAGGACAGTTAACTCTAATGATTATGCTATGTATGTTGGATATATCCGTCTGATCTTTCCATCCAAACTTTCTACCAATTGTTGTTGAGTTAATGGGATTGAAACTGAGTTGTTCTATTAGGTCAATTTCCTTTAAGACCTCATTCGACTAGTGACACCTTAAAGGGTTTTCTCTAACAAGCTTCTCTAATTTTCTTTTCTCATCTCACCATTGCCTTATGGTGCATGTAAGGGTTTTCACCGATAAGACTCTTTTATTTTATCTTTCTCAACTTACCATCGCCTTAAGGTTCCCCTGAGAGTTTTCACCAATAAGACTCTCTCATTTTTATCTCTCTCAACTTACCATCATCTTACAATGCCTGGGAGGGTTTTCACCAATAAGACTCTCTCATTTTTATTTCTCTTTTGATTCCCTATGCTGAGGAAGACGAGTAGTCTCAAATGCATCATCAAATCCCTTGCATACTTAGCTGTAACATCCTGAAAGATTGATCTGAATGTCTTTCTTTAGTTGTAACTTAGATTTTGGATAGGGTTAGAAATAAAGGATGGCATGAGGACCAAACGACACTTGAATTGGGGTCACTTGAATTGGGGTGGGACTTACAACTTTTGGAATCGACTCAAACAATGAAGATTAACTCATGACACACTTTCTTTTAACTGGGCTATTCTAAATTGTTCATTTGGTTGGATCGAGCCTAGAGTAGGGCAGCCTACATATCTCACCCCCGAGAGAGGAGAATCAGGTCACACGTAGTTCCAATAACTTGTTTTGCTTGATTTTCTGATTTCTTCTTTTTGTTTTTTTTTTCTTTTTACTCTTTTTTTCTTTGTGATTTTTCTGACTCTAATTTTATTAAAACTCTTTTCTTCCTTTCTGGACACATTTTTCTCTTTTTTTTTAAATTTTCTGACTCTAATCTTTTGCTCAACACTTTTCTTTTGAGATTTGCTAACTCTATCTTTAATCCCAAAAGAGGTGTATGAAATAAAATAAAACTAAGGCTCAAATGGGGTAAACAAACCATGACACAATGTTTGGATAGCAGATTGAAATGCCTTTTTCATATCAATCCTTTAAAATGCAAGTACATAACATACAATTTGTAAGTTGGAGATGAATATCATGTGCGACATCTTTTACAACATTAACTTTGACTGGGTCTGTGCGTCACTACTTCTTCTGTGCTTTTCTAGCATACAACTCCACTTTTATTTTACATTCCTCATATTGAATGACCCATGATTTCGTGGAGATGATTTTCTTTCTGTCCCTCTTGATATAGGATCACGCATCCATTATTTAACCTAATTGAGGCATGCCTTATAATTGATGACCAAGTTATTCTAGTGATTCTCAAAATAATTGACTTAATTTTTAAAGAAGGTTTCTACATGGTCACCAAATGTCTCAACACACTACCTATTTCTCATATACTTTTTCTAAATTTAGCCCTCTGATTTAAAGTTCATGCTCAAAATGGTTTTTAAGATCTAGCAAAAAATTCTGCCAGCATGTCATATCACTAGAGCCAACATAAAATGTATCGTATAAAGAAAATAAACAAACAACACATATTTAAAACAAAAAAGGAAAGAGATATTTTATTTAGTTGAAATAAAAGATAGAAGGGTCTGAACATGAACGACAAAGGGAACAAAATAAAATAGATCCCGAACTACAACCCTAAAATAATTTGGGAAACAGAAAAATAAAATAAAATAAACTACCATACCTCTTCCTAGTAGGGAGAGGGGTGACTTCTCAATTGCTCAGCCTGACAACTTAGCCACTGGTTTCATATCAGTATGACTAGGGCTTCCCTCACTAAATCATCTTTTCAATTTTTTTTTTCAAATCTCGACAATCTTCAATACTGTGACCCTGAGCATCAAAATGATATGCACATCATACATTAGGATCAATATTTCTTGAACATCGATTAAGAGTGTGTTACAAGAGAGGAGTGATCATGCCCTACTGTACCAATATATAAAATAAACTGGTATATGACTCTCCAATTGGTATGAAGCTATCTCTTGACTTCTACCTTATTTCATTATTTGGCTTGGATAGAAAATTGGGCCTAGAAGGGAATTGGTATATTTGTGGAGTTAGAGAATGACTCTGAGGAGTTGCTGCATGCCATTATGGGTAAGATAGGGGGTTGAACATATGGTTGCGCATTATATACAGGATATGGAGGTGGGAAAGGGGAGTACAATGAATTTTAGGAGTGATTATGTGGAGCTTGGGCATGAACTTGGGCATGATCCTAGAAATGACGATGACATGGTATTGTTAGTCGTACCTATTGTCCAACTATGATAGCAGATGTCTCTTCCTCATTCTTTTTCCCCCCAATACTTCTTGAACCCTTTTGAATTTCTTGAGTAGTCGCTTTCAATGTTGCAAAACTCACAATGCGACTAGTCTTAATTCTGTCTTCTATCATCTCCCGCATTTTAAGGACATCAATAAATGACTTGCCTAATGCAAGCAACAAGTGTTGATAATATGTTTTGTCCTATGCTTTAATAAACACCTCCACTATCTTACTTTCTTTTATTGGCGGTTTCATCCTAATAGCTTGCTTACGTCATCTAATGACATACTCCCTGAAACTCTCAGTATTCTTCTTCTCCATACTGGTTAGGGATTTTTCATCAGGGATCAATTCCACATTGTATTAAAATTGTTGCACAAATTCATTAGCTAAATCATCCCAACTATTCCTATCAATATCCTGATCAACAAACCACTCTAAGGCTAGACAAAAAAGACTCTCACCAAAGTAATCCATGAGCAGTTCTTCTTTTCCTTCAGCACTTCTTAATAGGTTACAATAACATCTCAAATGCGCCACTGGATCTCCGTGTCCATCATACTTCTCAACTTTGGCATCATAAAACCAAGAGGGAGATGAACACCTGGAAACATACACAGATCTTTATATGAGACACTTTTGTACCCCCAAGTCCTTGGAGATTCTTCATAGCCAGTTCCAAACTTCTCAATTTTTTGGTCATTTTTTCTTATTCTTCTTTCATAACAGGCTTTTCAGCATTAAGAGAAAATTCAGGCGGATGAGTGTAGCCATAAGGGTTAGTCAACTTAAATGTGAGCTCTAGAGCATAATGCTGATCACTAGAAATATTTAATACAGGGTCGCTTGTAGAGTGAGGAATCACAGCCGTTGGATTGACATTAAAAGTAGAAACTTTAGGTGTGGGTGGTGCCGCAAAAGCATGAACAACTGATGGAGCCGTGTAACTGGTAGTTTTGTGTTACGGAGTGAGGAAAGGAATATTGGAAGTGTTTGGATAGTGTTGCCCTGGAGTTGTCCCTAATATGACATGGGAGGCAAGCTAGAAAGATACTCCAGATTATCAGTGGGAACTGGAGGAGGCAGGAACCTATTAGCCCAAGCTTGATGCATTTCTATCATTTGTTTCCTTGATTTCCGAATCTCTTCATTAGCTCCTAAATTCTCATTCCCCAAACTCCCTGTCGAATTAATGACAATAAACTCGGTATCCTTGTTGGACATAACTTTCTTTGTAACTTGGTGCACTATGAAGGACTAACCAAAATGCCACAAACCAACCACCTTAAACTAACTGAACAAAAGAAACATCAAATACATTAGAGTTCAACACCTTTTATTTCAAAACCTTTTTAATTTTTTTTTCTTTTAGAAAAGATCACTGAACTCAAGAAAGGCGCCTATGTATCTCACTCCCGAGAGAGGAGAATCAGGTATGCATAGTTCATGAAGTCTTACCAAAATGGCCAATTAAACTCTTTTTCCATTCGTCTTTCTTTTTATTGAAACTTTAATAAGAAAAGAAAATAAAATTGTCAAGAAAATCGACAAAAATCTTTTTTTTTGAATTTTTCAGCTTACTATACAAAATGAAACTTATGATTACCAAAGAAAAATCGTTTTGGTTTTTTGATTTTGAATTTCATTTGAAAATGAAACTTGAACCTATTAAAGGAAAATCTTTTTTCTGGTTTTCTTTTAAAGATGTATATGAAACACCTACTCTAAGTGAAGAGTGAAGAAAAACTTTTTAGATTTTTTGAAATAAGATCCTCGAACCCACAATAGACTGCCTACTATCTCACTCCTAAGAAAGGAGAATCAGGGGTGCTAGTTCATCCAGATTGGACAATTAAGGATTAAATACCCGATTGAACCCTAACTTGAGAGACACTACTAAAGACAGACGATGAAAAACGTCAATAAAATCTTTTGGGGGTTTTTAATTTGACACTTCACATAAAATGACATCAATAATTATGAAAGAAAAAATCTTTTTGCTATTTTCATTGTATGAAATGTACAAAACTTTTACCATTTTTTTGAATTTTTCTTTTATAAAAAGCTTCTATTTGAATTTTTTTTTTTTGAAAATTTTGAATTATGAATGCATGGTTAAGGAACAAAAGGAAAATCTTTTTGATATTTTTTTTTGATTTTTTCGGGAAAATGAGTGCAAAAGGTTAAAAATCTTTTTGTATTAGAGAATTGTGAAAAACAAAAGCCATCAAGAACTCTAAAAAAATCTAGGAAACTCTTTTTTGACGGACCTTTTTTTTTCTCTCTTTTATTTCAACACTTTCTTGTCTACACACTTTACTTCTAACACATGCTTTCCCCAAATCGGTCCATCAAATGACCACTTTACCCTCAGATATGCAACATTTAGCACGTAGGGATGCTTTAGAGGTGAGTCTCCTATAAAGGTCCACGTGGGTCCCGCTAGGTCTTAATATGATGCAGATAAGCATGACCTAAAGGCTGATATATGTTGGGGTCCACTAACAAGTGTATTCGGGGGAGCGTATGGTTGATAGTGGCTTGATTTAGCTGTCCACCTACTCCATACAACCCAACGACTCTCCCTCCTGAAATAAGGGTGACTCAACTATAGGTTATGTACACATGTGTACTACAGATTTATTGTAGAAAGAAAGAATCGAGTTATACACATGATGCCAGATATAAAACGGTAACACATAAAGTAAAAACTGTAAATAAAGATCACATAGGCACTCACCAATGATAAACAATAATACAAAAAAACACAAAAAAAATGTCTATACACCTATAGTGCCAAACTAAGCCGATACAACTCCAAAATTAGCTCGAATTCTGAAAAATCCCCAGCGGAGTCGCCAAAGCTGTCACACCCCTTTCTTAACAAAAAATATTTTATTTTTAAGTTTTGAAAGGGTTTTTATTGTTAAAGTGACAAAAGATGGAAAATTTGTTTCAAAAAAGGATTATTTACATTTTTTATTCAGAGTCGCCACTTGACATAATCCGGTGTGCCAAGTCACCTTTGAAAGATCCTTTTCAAAATGATTTGACTCTTTAAATTGGTTTGCAAATAGAGATTCCAGCTAAAGAATTTTGTTAATTGAGTGAAAGGTGTTAGGCACTCCTCGATCCCATGGTTTGACCACGGTCGCTTGGTGGAGTGTATAGGCTAATTTTGACATTACAAATGCATAAATCATACAAAGTACATAAAAATGATCAATGAAACAGACAAAATAAAACAATCCAAAATTCAGTGTCCAGTCCACTTAAATAGTCTTGAAAAATGAAAAATGAAAAAATGTAAACCAACTATATTCTAAACTAATCTTGAACTACACTCCTATGCTACTCGATTCCTCGGGCCTTCATCACAAACATCCTCCAAATACAAAAATACTTCAGGGCATTCCCCGGTGAATAAATACAAATGATCGTGGGGCATTCCCCGATTAAAATAGTACATTTCCAAATGCAAGAACTAAAACAAAACCATTCAACACAAATTTCACATTCAAACACTCAATTTGCCTACCCGAACCTACTTTTGCCCATCCATTTCAACGCATCATAATTGTATCACGTTCCAACTATATTTAAACTTTATTCCAAATTAAACAAAATCCACAGTGAATCGAAGTTAATCTAAATTCGCCCATTTTTATCAATTTCTCAATTCCGCTCCATCTAGCTCCATTTTTTATCAATCCCACCATCAAATGTACTCCAATTCATTTGACATATCGCCAAAATCACATCATCAAGCACATAATCATAACATTAATAAAATTCAACAACAGTAATCACATCACACATAATCACAACCAATTCAAAAATCAAGATAAAGAAAAGGGAAATGAGTTAGAGAAATGAACCTCAATAGAACATTCTCGTAGATAATAAAGAATTTCGAGAACCAAAATTCTCGAATGGGAACCCCAACGAACAAACCAACTCAATATCCGAAAAATGCCGTCTGAACCTGAACCCGAACTAATTTCCCACCTCGATAGACTCCCTGTGTGCCGATCCAAACCAAAACCCAAAAATCAAGGAAGACCCGTGTCAAAACCCCACTGGAACAAACCCAAACCTCAATGAGACCAACCCAATATCACCGAATAATCACCTAACTTTGATGATTCTAACGTTTTCCGGATAAGGTGCCTAGAAATCAAAGAAAAAATGAAAGGATTTTAGGAAATTTTTGAATTATGGTGGATTCTTAGCCTGTTGAACCATAAAACGACCAAAACGGTCCCTTCTGGCGATGAGTTCGCCGAAAAATGCAAACCCACTGTTCTCCTACTCGATCTTCTCTCTAACTTTCCGTTTTACTCCATTTTTATGTGGGTGTGTGACTTAATGTATAGATATGGGTGTGTTGTAAACCAAAAAGAAAAGAAGAGAACAAAAATGGCATTTCTCTCTTTCTGTGTCCTCTCCCTTTTTGTATATCTCTCCGTGTTTCTCTCTCACTCCTCGATATCTATGTGTATGCTATACTTTTTCAAGAGATGTGTGTGCGTTTATGGTGACAGTGACGATAGAAGTGTTACATAATTTACCGTTATTTTAATGAAGATAGTAAGTCTAATTATGTTGATAAATTATAATTACAACAGGTAGACTTTGTTCAAAATATTTTTTTTTATTAATTATGGTATATTTAAAAGTTCAAAATTATTTTACCACAAACATATGCAATATACGAATGCATACATAATAGGATAAATGATTTTTGTTATTAAAGGTTGCCACCTACCCTCCACGTGGGGATGTAAGTTATGGGCAATAATTATATCGTAAATAAGGTGGCAGCAATTTGTACCATTTCATAATTTAAATAAATTAGTAGATAAATGCTTTTCCTTATATATATATATATACACACATGTAATTTTTAGTATATTTTCATTAATAATGACAATGATACCATTCTGAAGAGTAAGTATATACATATGGATTCTCATTTATATATTTCGTTCATAGTAAATATGAGTTCATTTTCTTCTAATCTAAACGCTCTTGGCTGCAAGTTTCTTTAATTATTATGGCAAATAAATGTTGTTTATACATACATACTTATGAGGATCATGATTGAGAAGTTTTAGTGAAACGAAAAAAATGTTAGAAAAATTTTATTGGATCTTTGAAAGAAAAATTCAACTATCTTCATCAAGGTGTTTGAGCATGGATTTGAGGTATGTCTAGGCTATTCCTGTCCGTTTGGCATGGTTTCATAAGATTTGTATCTTTCAAGTCTATCGTACTATCAAAAGTGTTGATTATTAAGTCTCTCTGAATTGGCTTTGGTATTTTTATTTTTAAGAATTCCTATCGATTATACTGACTTCCTGTTGAGTTAAGAATTCAATAATGATATATAACTGGTTATGATTATCGAGTAATAATCTTTTTTTGTTTTTCACTATTTGATCCCTGGTGATATGCGTTGTAATTTACAGTAGGATTATAGTAGCATTAGCAGGATTAATGTAGAATTTTGATCCTTATTAAGATGTAAGTTGGTATTTTTCTTGTTAAGAATTCCTATCGATTATACCGACACCATTTTGAGTTAAAAATTCAGGGATGATATATACTTTGTTGTGATATCGAGTAATAATCTTTTTTTGTTTCATGACTTTTTGATCTCGGGTGATATTCGTTGTAATTTACAGTAGGATTATAGTTGCATTAGCTGGATTAATGTAGAATTTTGATCCTTATTAACATGTACCTTGAATATGATCTCTGCAAAATTTCTTTGAAATTATTAACTTAGCTTTAATTAGTAATTTTACTACTCTTTTTGAGCAAATTTCACAAAAGTGCATATTTTCTTT